>NC_056745.1:1017481161-1017816161 GCF_019279795.1 Protopterus annectens | reverse complement strand
TGAATATATGTATATATATATATGTGTGTCTGTGTGTGAGTGTGTGTATATATATATATATATATATATATATATATATATATATATATGGATGTATACAATTTGTGTGTTTATGTCAGTGTGTATACTTATATTAGCATACACACACACACATGCACGCACACACACGCACACACACGCACACACACACACACACACACACACACATATTTTTTTTCCGAAAAATCAAACTTAAAAAAACAACAAAAATCTAACTTTTTCTATGTTTTTGAAAAGGGGGGGGGTCAAGCCCCCTGCACCCCACACTAATTTTGCAGCAGTAGTATTTGCTGAGCCATTCAGAATAACCACTGGATCACTTGATGTAAAAGACTTTTATAGACTGCTCCATTTCATAAGTGTAGCTTGGTAGTAATTAATAAGCAGCAACTCTAGAGGTCTTGCTTTGTATGTCAGATTTATATTTTAAGGGTATTGTATGTTTGTATCTACTATTCATTTAAAAGATGTAATGTTTGTGGCTGTGAGCAGTAAGGAATATAAAAAAATTAAAAATGAGGAAAAAAAATATAATTTGCATAATTACTTGTTCAATCCATGACATTTAATTTTTGACTTTTCTTTTGTTTTGCATGCATTTGCAGCTAACTGAAATCTCTGAAAAAAGTGCTGTCACATAATTTCTATTCCTTTTAATATCTAGTTGTGAGATCATAGAAGATATGCACATATTTGCATCTTCCTCATGCAGTCTTGCATTCTTTGTTTTTCCCTGCCTTTTCAGTGAAATATCATCTTGAATGCAATTCCCTTACTACCTTTGGGTATATGGAAGTTGTGAAACTGTATACTTGAAGTACCTATCACACCTTTATTATGTGGATTATTCTCATAGCTTAGGCCAAAGAGAATTGATGGATATTTCCTTGGTATGACTCGAATCATCTGGACAAGGGTTATGTCTCTGCCATAATTCATCTTAGGATCTCTTTAAATCACATTACTAGAAAGTAGCTAAGAGCCGAAATATTAAGTCACATCTAGCAAAATAAATATTTACTTCTCTTTAGGATGGTTAAATTTATTTAAGCTAATTTTGCCTGATTTAATTCTGCATATTTGTATACATTTTATAGTTGGTGTCATTTTATTCATTCATACATTCCATATTTAATGTGCACGATAAGATGGATTTATGAAAGGAGGTTGAGAATGGAGTTGGTCACAACTTTGTTGGCATCAAGTGGAGTGTTCAAAAAAGGTAGTGTGTTGCCACCACATAGTCAGAGGATAGTTATTCACTTGTGCCTGTGCACTTACTGCTGCACTCTGTGTGACTGGGAGGTGATTTGTAATAACTGAAACAGCAAAAGAGTCCCTACACGTACGGCAACTGCACGGTCCCAAAAAGCAATAATCCAAAACTGAAAAGAGGAGCCAGCAAGCTATGGCCAACTGTTTAATGACTAAAATAACATGTCAAACATGAAGACAGAGACAAAAAACAGACCGGTTTTGGCTATAAAATCAACATAGCCTTCATCAGTGTTATGCAAACCATAACCCCAATTGCTCCATTTTATAGTAGACATGTAAATAATCTGAAAATTCATTGGTCATTCACAGATGCTCATTAAGTCCCGGTGGGAATAGTCCACCTAATTTGATGATCCATTTATTTTCTTTTGTATTCAGTATGGTATGCCATCTGGCTTTATTCATCCTATTGCCCATAAATTTGTCAATCACAATAAATCTGAAAGAAACATTCTTGTGTATCATGGTATGTTTATAAAGAGGATTGCTGGTCTATTTAGTCCTGATGTCACTAAGGAGTTCTGATATGCATAGCCTTAGAGGTCTAGACGTTTGACCTATGTAAAAAGAAGAACAGGTACATGTTGCGAGGTAGATGACCCAGTCTGTGCCACAATTTGCAAACAACCCTATGTCATGTACATTCCCAGTGTTATTACTGGTGAATTCCTTGGATAGGGTTAGACTCCTGCAATGAGTACAATGGCCACGAGGGACACAACCCACAAGTAAGTCGCCAGTCAAGTTTTTTTGATGGAATCAGATTTGGTCCTACAGCTGTGTTTATAATGACTAAGCTGTGAGCCTAAATTCCTACCCCTCCGGAATGAAAAGAAAAATCTGTCTTGTAAAATAGTTGAGAGATTGGCATCCGCAATAAGTATCTTCCAGTGCCTCTGGACACTGTTTAATAGAAGATCCATATTTCTCCCATAAGTAGTTACTAAACGAATCAATGATTGATTACCTGGTTTCTTCTATTTGTACCTCAAAAGGTCCTTCCTGTTGAGTGTAGATAGCCAATTACTAACACTGAGGATATTTCCCATTTTGTAACCCCTATCCCTGAATCTTGTAGTTAGATCATCCTTAAAGTGTTCATTGTTCATAGGTATTCGGATGTGAACATATATGTTTCATCCTTAGGAACTGGGATTTCGGAATATTCCTGCAAATATGTGGTGGGTGAAAGCTGAAGGCATGAAGAAGAGAGTTATATTGTGGATATTTTCTATAGACCTCTGTTTCTAAAGTGTGGTCAACATTCCTAGTGATCAGGACATCCAAATAAGTGATTTGTTGAGAGGGGTTACAAAATAACCATATCCTCAGTGCTAGTAATTGGGTATCTACACTCAGGAAGGACCTTTTGAGGTACAAAAAAAAGAAACCAGGGAATCAGTCATTGATTCGTTTAGTAACTACTTATGGGAGAAACACTGATCTTCTATTAAACAGTGCCCAGAGGCACTGGAACATATTTCTTGCAGATGCCAATCTTTCAACTTTTTTACAAGACAGATATTTCTTTTCATTCCGGAGGGGTAGGAATTTAGGCTCACAGTTTAGTCATTATAAACACAGCTGTAGGACCAAATCTGATTCCACTCAAAAAACCTTGACTGGTGACTTACTTGTGGGTTGCGTCCCTTGTAGCCATTGTACTCATTGGAGGAGTGTGACCAAATCCAAAGAATTCACCAGTAATAACACTGGGAATGTATACGATATAGGGTTCTTTGCAAATTGTGGCACAGACTGGGTCATCCACCTCGTAACATGTACCTGTTCTGCTTTTTACCTAGGCCAAATGTCTAGACCTCTAAGGCTACGCATATCAGAACACCTTAGTGACATCAGAACCAAAAAGACCAGTAATGCTGTTTATAAACATACCATGATACACAAGAATGCTTCTTTCAGATTTATTGTGATTGACAAAATTATGGACAGTAGGATGAATAAAGCCGGATGGCATACCATATTGAATACTAAAGAAAAGAAATGGATCATCAAATTAGGTGGGCTATTCCCACCGGGACTTAATGAGCATCTGTGAATGACCAAAGAATTTTCAGATTATTTAAATGTCTACTATAAAGTGGAGCAATTAGGGTTATGCTTTGTATAACACTGATGAAGGCTATGTTGACTTTATAGCCGAAACCGGTCTGTTTTTTTGTCTCTGTCTTCATGTTTGACATGTTATTTTAGTCATTAAACAGTTTGCCATAGCTTGCTGGCTCCTCTTTTCAGTTTTGGATTTGTAATAACTGTCATAAAGCACCTCATATGGTTCAGGTGTAGCCAGTGTAGTTGGCATATTGTAACAGTCAGTATGGATCAGTGTGTTTGCTGGGTGCTGGGAGTGCAGTGATACTGAGGGATATTTTGGCATGTTTTGACTTCAGTCACGATATGGACCAGTTTAGTGGTTTAGTATGGCAGCTGTCCAGCAGATTGGGTGGCCAGGGTATCAAGTTCCAGGTGGGGTGCTGGGATGAAGACGTTTTTTAGACAGAAGCAACTGGTAGGGGAGGGTGCTTGGACGTAAAGGATTGATTTTGTTGTGCTGTGGTGCTGGACAGTATGTTGATGTCAAGAAGCCTAGGACTGACCAGCATCTGTACTGAATACCCCACTAATGGCACTAAATGTTTTGTAAACACATCCTTTTTCATACACTCAAGCGGCCATATGTATGCCATGTGCTACTAATCAGTGTACATCCTCACAAACTGTAGAAGAAGGCAATTCTGGGTGTAAAGATTGCCAGTCCAGCCAGTCTGGAATTTTGTAAATAATTCTATGTCATTGTAAATATTAGTATGATCCACAGGCTTGTCTACAAATGTAAGTAAACTGTATTTTATGTACTGAGCTTCAAAAATGTAACCACATTGCACCCTGCTGAAAAAGAGCAAAAATGCGTATAAACTACATGCCTATGCAAATGTTTGTGTGGATGGTAAAGGCTGGAATATACAGAGTTAACTTGCAAACTCTGAGAAAATAAGTAAAGAGTTTTACGATGTGCTATAAAGTTAGTTTATCTTAGCTAAAAGACAGGATTCTAGTGCTAGGGGTTTCTTTCAATTGTCTTGAGACCGAGATAATTACTAGGTTTCACATGTAAAGTGTTTTGTATTGCTCTGTGGCTTCCTAGCAGCTGTACATCTGAAAGATAAGTAGTTTTAACAGAGACATGTTAAATTCTGTTGATATCTGTTTAGCCTGGGAGCTAGATGCAGGTGTCAAATAGTGATGTCATCTAGCTAACCGAGCAGTAATATGTTTTACTAATTTAAGAACTATATCAGAGAGAAAGTCTGTACATATTGTATCTTGTCTCTGGACCTGAAAACATCAACTCAGTACTTCTTGCCTTGCTCTTTAAGTAAGTTGTTTAGGTACAGTTATTTCTCTTAGGGATAGATAGAAATACAGTAAGATTAGTCTAGATGTTTTCTGTATTTATGTGAGACTTTTCTGCAATGTTGTTTTAAAGTATTTCCTGTGATTCTGAACTCTGTCATCACTGTGTTCAGTTATTGAGTATTGTCTTGTGCTTTTATTATTTATTATTAAATATATTTAAATGTTTTATTTGTGGCTAGCTTTGTTAGAGATATTTAATCTTTGAGAGTAGTTGCATATGTATTTGGTGAGACTGTACAAGCCACTCTTGAATAGCATTCAAGTCTTAGTCACACTTACCATTTGGATAATAGTAACATTACACATTAAGATTGAGCACCCTTTGGTAAGGGACTTTAGTAGCTAATAAGAGTGGTTGGTGGCAGGTGGTACTACCGTATAGTCTGGGCAGAAGGAGGCATAGCTAGTGAACCTGTGCCAGCCTTCCCCAGCAGTGTATGTGTGTTTGCAAATAAATCAAATCTCAAAGTGTGTGGGCAGGGACATGAAGCATTAGTTGGACAGAGAGGGTGCTGGAGGTTTTGGCTTGACCACTCCTCTGAGATCTTAACCTTATAGCTGTGCAAGCAGGGAGTCTTATTAGGGATCTGGAGAGAGAAGGAGGAGGAACCAGCCCCAGACTGACTGTGATCTCTGTGTGCTCTTATGGGAAATTGTACTTTACTGTGTGTGTACCTGTCACCCTCCCAATGTGCACGTCCCTAACTGGTGTTAGTGATGAGGATTGAGTTTCCTTGATTACTGGGCCACTGCATGGGCATTACACTGGGTACATTGTGGCTGCTGAGAAGAACAGTCTTGGCGATCATCAAAGATTGAAGCAATACTAATTTCCTGAACGTTAATCATACTATGGCTCATGGAGACCATTCCTGTCAGAGTATTAAAAACATCCGAGGAAATTTAAAAAAAAATGGGAGATACAGTTCATAATCATTCACAACATGTATGTCACTGAAAGGTTTTAGCTGGCAGGCTTTTCCCCCAGTGCATATTCTTAATATGTTTTCCCAACAACCCGAGTTAGCATGCCATCATTAACTTTTTATTTAATTATCTGTTGCTTTTTATAAGCTCATTATTATATGAGAAATTGGGTCTAGTTCAGAACATCGAATACTTACATTATGGAATCTCACTTCATCTAATTATCTTTTTTGAATCTTCATTATATCAAACTCTCAGAATAATGAAAATGAACTCTGGTAAATGAACCACTTGGTCACCATGGTGAACCTTACCCTTCCTCCACTGTAGTGCTATTTCAGAGTTTTTATATTTTGTTAGGGGTGGAGTCCCCCACATCAGGGGACAAAGCTCCCCCACTTAGAGTTTTTTTTCTTTTGTTGTTTGTTGTTTTGTCCTGGTGGTCAAGTGGTTCCTTTCCCAAGGTTCATTTTCATTGTTCCGGGAGTTCGATATAATGAAGATTCGACAAAGTGAGTTTGATGAAGTGGGATTCAATAACATGAGAATTCGATGTTTTGGCATAAATCCATTTTATTTTTTTTTATTATTATTTTTTTTTTTTACTCCAAGACTTTTCTGGAGATAGGACTAGCCATATAACTTAATGATAATCTGTAGTTGCTCAGGGTTTCGTGATACTGGTTAAGGAACAGAACTTTACTCAGATACCATGTATATTAATAACAGTATATATAACTAGACACATTTGTCCCTATGTATATATATTCTTAACTTGTTTGCAGTGATTTCCAAGCATGATGGCAATTTTTTCTCTCTCGAATTGATATGTAATTTGCTTGCATTGTCTTATTTACTGTAAATTTGGTCATGGTTGTAAAGGGGCAATTGACCAGCACGTCTACCCGGTCAACAAATTGAAATAAATAAATAATCTAACTGAGAAGCACAAAAGTAGAATTCCAATGATACAGTTAAATTATCTATCCTGATATGATTTGTAAGAATGGTTGGCATTTGGCACTGTATTTGTTTACTGGGATAGTGGGTGTTATCAGCTGAAAGCTGCATTGTTGCTGACTTTTAAATATTTACACTGATTCTGTTTAATGAAATTAGCTAAGATCCAGACAGAATCAAATTAACAAAAGAGGACTGAAATTAACAGAGAATATTTGTTTTATGTTTTAGAAGCTAGATAGGATTGTCTGCATGCTTCTTGCAGAATTTGCTTTGCATCTGAATTTGAGTATGGTATTTCGCTCCTGTAATACATGAATCACTATTATTATTGTCCTTTAAATAATGTATAATTTATTTATTAATATGTCTGCTGTATTCGCTTTAAAACAGCCAGTGTGAATTGAAATATTTTTATGATCTCTGTAATAATTCATTGTTTATATGTGATAGAACAGCATGAAATCAATGCTTGAAATGTAGTATCAGTGAAGATATGGTCATCATTGACTCTTACAAGCCACATAGCAGCTGGTGTTATTAGGAAGTGAAGCTATATAACTTATTTTAATCTCTGGTTCCTGATTGATGCGTTACATCAGTGTCAGTACATTATGACCATGATCTTATTTGCAGAGTTTATTGCAATATAAATTGACAGCATTGTTTGTCAAAGCAGATTATACTCATTAAATAATGAAACTGAACAAATACTGCTTTTGAAATGATGACTGTAATTCTGATGGATTGCACTGGCTTTAGAACACCATTAACTAAATTATTATAGCTGGCTCTCTAGTCATTATGTGACATTGTGAGTATTCTCAGAATATTTTTAGTTGACTGTGAAGCAGCGTTTCATGCACAAGCATAGAAACACACATATGCAGACAAAATCGCCCAACATACGCACAAATAGAAGCAGTGATTCATGCTGATACACAGGAACACATACAGAAACCCACATTGCATCCACATACTTTTTAAGATTAGTTAGGTCTTTGTGGATTATTTGCACAAGGTCATTAAATTAATAATTGAAAATGAGGTAAGCAAATGATGATGCAGTATAGTTAATTCACGTTGCATTATAAGAACAGTCACTGAGAATTTAACAGACTGTTTAACATTCTATCGTGCAGCAGTGGCTAGGATTTGTGATTTACTGAATTCTCATACCAGATGTTTATTGTGTGAACATGGTGTTATGTTATTTAATTATCTTATGCCTTTTCAAATGTGAAAGTGTGAGTAATAATATCACATAAGGATTTTAATGAAAGTTGTGATTTCTATAAAAATGCTGTTCAGCAGGTTGAAAATGGCATAGTGGGATCCCACACACACTGAATGATTTAGTTAACTCTTGTTTTGCCATGTAAGACTCACCTGCTTAAATAGACTTTGTTTCTACTTTGACTTAGAAGCTACACTCTATTTAAATAACTTGCTTAATAGTCATATTTATGAAAAAAATGTAACTGAATGAAGGTGTACACAGCATGAATGTTTTTAAAGCTCATAGCCTTGAGACAGTGTACCTACTATACTGTCGTGTGTTTCACTTATTGTTAACTTTCAGGGGCATTTTAAGTAACTTTCATCACCATATTGATAAATATCAGAAAATTGTAGTTTATGTTTAGTTAAAGATGAACTGGATGTTTTGTTTGCTTCCATGTTGTAGAAGATGGTTCACTGTACATTCTGCTTAAAGCAGTCGTTTCACAGCAGCACATGCTTCCACATTTACCAAAGTATCTTTTCATTTATATTGTTTAAAAAAAACACTCTGTAAGACACAAATTCTGAATAACATTTAACACAACATTTATATTTACTAACTATATAAATTAGAATCCTATCAAGTAGTCATCATAATACATAGGCTTCAAATAAGATAATATTTCAGTACATTATTCATAGGTTCATATGTGGTTACTAGGCTAAAGGCCCAGGAACCATTGTAATCCTAGCCAAGTTTAACCCACATTTACCAAAATATTGCTGAGGTGTCATTATTCCAAGGAATTTTATAAGTTATGATATAGGCTTGTGCACATCAAGCATTCACAGGCTACCCCTGCCTATTAGGGGCATAGTTAACAAACCATGACAAAATGTAAGCTTTCCCATCCATCTGTACAAGTTATTTTGAATGTGGTTAGGGATGAGCTTTGCTTCACATGGATGGGAAGACTGTTCCAGCGAATGTGTACTTTTTAACATTCATACCTGTCCCTCCAACATGTCCCGATTATGCCACGGATGATGTTTAGGTCCCTTAGAACAGGTATTTCTAATGCTATTCATTTTGCAGATGTGCCTCAAATCTATCTATGTGGGATCAGAAGATGCCCTGTAGGCTAGGCAGAGATTGCCTAGATTATATTTAAGTTACATAGATTATATTTAAATGTGTCTTTTTTTCCATATTCCTACCATATCAGGTTTATCTTCTGTTTATCTCCCCATACTGAAATAGCTAGGTGTGTGTGTGTGTGTGTGTGTGTGTGTGTGTGTGTGTGTGTGTGTGTGTGTGTATATATATATATATATATATATATATATATATATATATACAGATATAGATATAGATTGATATATAATTTATTCATTCCATCTTTTATTTTCTTTTTCTTACTTCTCTAATTCAAACAGTTTCTTTCTTTTATATTTTATTCACTTCTTCTAGACTTACTATTTCCATTACTTATATCCTCCTGCCTTTCTTTAGTGGAATTGTATGCCTTCAGGGAAATATCCCTTGGTCTTCCCCCATCCCCACCCCTAATTTCTTATTTCTCTTTACACAATACAGTTATTAAACCACTTTCAGGTCTGAGTTAGTATTTGTGTACAAGTAAACATTGACTCAGTGCACTCAACTGCCTCTTTAGTGTGTTTTTATTTTGCTGTAAAAGTGTCCCTGCAAAGAAATAGACATGTATATAACAGTGACGCCTGCAGTTTGAACACCAGTCTGTGGTCTATATTTTTATACAAATTATAAATATTTTTGCAGCCTAAAACAAAGAACTTTGTCCACTGTAATAGCTTCATTTTTCTTAGACCACAGCAGTCCAGCTGGTATTTTCTCCTTTAATGTGCTCCCTTTATTGTTTTTAGCAGTCCACTGCCTCCATTCCTTAAGTTTATTCTCTTGTTGTGTAACCACTTTTAGTTCTAAGCCAGTATTTTTCCAGAGCTGCACTCCTGCATTCTTGCTTACTTTTTCTCATTGTTTTTCTGATCTGTTGGGGTTGGGGTAGCTTTTGGACTTTGCATTTCAAAGTCCATAGAAACTTCCTTACATTACACAGTTCAAACAGTCATGTGCAGTTTTTAGCTGTAATCACCATTAGTTAGGTCAAGGTGACATTGAACTAATTTTCCTACTAAAACTGTGTCCTGGAGGAAAACAAATCAAGACTTTCATCTACTAGCAGAGCAGACTTTTAAACTCCATTGTTCATCTTACTTCTTTCTCTCCCTCTCAGCAGATTCGTGGCTGTTTAAGTTCAGTCACTGATTGTTTTTTTCTTTCTCTCTTTGGCAAGGTTTCAACCTGCTTCATTCACCCTCAGTTCACCCACCCGTCTCACTCTACATTTATACTTCCATAGTACCACCCACATATTCCTCAAAGCAAATACCGTCAATTCCCTCCAAAAGAAAAACATAATTACTGCCAATAGTAGCATCCACTCTAGTGTATTACCCAAGACTTTCTATCTGTCTCTCAAACTGTCTTAATCCTTGCCCCCTTTAACTATCAGATTACATCTCTATATTTTCTAATCCAAATTTACAACAAAGATTAACCCAAATTAAATAAGATGCCCCTAACTCAGATTATTGTATTATTCCTACTTACTCTACTATCCTTCATCACCGATTATCAAATCCACCTCCTTCAAATACTTAGGACTTGAAACAATCCTCGCAAAGAGTATCAACATCTACACAGCCTGTTTTTCTACATAACACCCTATCTCTGCAAACAAATCATATCTGATCGATTTATAAATATCTCAAAATTAAGTGTCCAAATTTATGATCAAATACCAAACCAATACCAAAATATAACTGGCCAAACTCTCTTCCCTCTGTAAAATTCAAAACATTTATGGAGATATTCACCCCATCCCAGGTTCCACTGTTCATAAAATCATACTTCCTTTCCCAAAATAAGCCAGTCACCTAATACATCTCAACAGAAAACAGAATCCACACTTACCTTACTAAATATGAACCTAAGAAGTATTTGCAGTGAAAGCCATGGCAAACATGCCTACCTTGTCACATACATTCCTGATGCAGTCATAGCTACTGAAACCTGATTAAAAAAAGAAATAAAGGATAAAGAGATTCCCCCTCCTAGGATACAATATACTCAGGCATGACAGACAAAACAAGCATGCAGGTGGTCATCATCTATAAAAATTCCTTACCATCACCTTACTTCTTCTTCTCATTTTGGCTTTTCCTATTAGGGGTCACCACAGCAGAATAACGGTCCGCACAATGATTGACAGTGGAGTTTTATGGTGTTAAGTTGCCATCCCAGTGCCCAACCTTCCACAGAAGGGCACACATGCACACACTCATGCCTCGGGCCAATTTAGAGTGTTCAGTCCAACTGCAGCATGTATTTGGGACGTCGAAAGAAACCAGAGCATCCAGAGGAAACCCACGAGACTGCAGGGAGGACATACAGACTCAGCACAGAAGGTACCCCAGCCGAGAATCAAACCAGAAAACCTCTTGCTGTGAGGTGGCAACTTTAACCACTGCACCATCCCGGCTGCCCAATCATTACCTTACTAACCACAGGAAATTCCCAAATTTAGCAATGCAGAACTTCTAATAATACTCCTAAAAATCAACACTAGGAAGACTATATGTTTAACAGCAATTTATATACCACCAGGAAATACAATTTTTTACTGCTGAAAGCATTCTGTATTGGATATCCCAACAAATTAACCATGAAATTATAATACCTGGAGATGTAACTATAGACTGTCAGCTCATAATTTTCACAACCCCCACTGAATCCATAAATGTGTACAATGTCAGACAATTAATAACCACACCTACTAGAACCAACAAAACTTCAGGGAGGTACTCAACATTAGACTGCATTCTCACAAACAAACCAGACAAATTGACAAAAGTAGGCTGCCTGTCATATACCATAAGTGATTGCATAGCAACATATGCCATTTGAACTCACCATAACCTAAATAAACATATCTGTAATCAGATATAAAGTACAACCAATTTCGACAAAGATATTTTCGGTGAAACACTAATATAACTGGAATGTACTTAGAACAGTGCCACTAGGTATAGCTGTAGAACACTTTAATAACATATTCTTACAGACCTTAAATAATCTAGCACCAGTACATAATAAGAGTAAAAAAACTCGTACCTGGAGTACACTAGTAGTCATCCCTACTACCAGAATAAAAGTATTGTGAATAGGACAACTAGTGTGTGTTGCTGGAATGACATTGAAGGCAGGTGATGTTGATAGGGAGTTGCAAAGGGTAGCTGAAATTTTTATGAGAGAGGTTACCCCATTAGTTTGGTTTTGGAGAATTTGAATTATGTAAAAAGTGAGTGGGGTAAAAAAAATAAGCCATTATTAGGCTGTGTATTGCAAGAAAGGGAAGTCTGGGTTGAGGAAAATAACTTTGAGAGAGCTGTGGTTGTACCCTGTTGGGGAAGAGCTCCCCAAGTTAGGAACATTATTGAAGACAATTGGGCTATTGGGCTATTTTAAAAAGTAACCCCACAATATTGTCCACCACAGGAGTCAAGCCTACCTTCGAATTTCAAACAGGTATTAATCTCAAGAAAAGCTTGGAACAAAACCTAGGAAGTTGGAATGTAGATAAATTAGGTACTACCAGATGCGGTAGGTGCTCACAGTGTAAGTATATTTATGATACAAAGACACTAACTCTGGAGAACATGTTAAGGTCTAAGGTGAGTTTTGTAAGTGGGAATTGTCAGACAGGTGGGGTTGTATAACTTGCAAAATCTGTAATAAATTGATTTCATTACTATATTATGGTGGTTTCTACCTGGTTTATTCTCTATTGGATAACTTGCAAAATGTAAATCCTCTCCAGCATACTGTATTGGAAAAACCGAAAGATGATTAAGGAACAGGATATATAAACACCTGTACCAGATTTTAACAAAAAATACAAATAATGCATTATATAAACATTCTACAAATTGCCCCTGTTTTAATAATTTCAGGTTTGTCATTTTAGAACGTGTTATTCCAAACCCTACGGGAGGTGACTATAGATGTTACATTGAAGAAATAGAGATTAAATGGCAAATTAGATTATAGGTTCATAGGTAGGTACTAGGCTATGTGCCGAAGGCATTTATAAGCCTAGCCAGAATGTGTTGGCTTTCACCGCCCCCTTAGATTGGTTCCCTGTGCCTCTGTCCAGCAGAGCCATTGAAGTGATCCCTGGGGTAAACTTTCTGTTTGCCATCCACTCGTCAAGGTTTCTCTTGAAGAGGGTTAGCAAGGAGCTCTGCCTAATGTAGATTGGAATCTTGTTCCAGAGCATGGGGAGTCTCTGGGACAGGAATGTAGCCCTCCAGCACATCCTATTTATTGTTGTAGTGAGGTTTAGATCCTTGGAGCGTGTGGCTCGAGGGGATATGGTTTTCTTTAGGTGGAGCATGTCTATCAATTCTGGGTTGGACATGACCTTATATGTCAGGCAGGGATCACCTCTGAATAGGCTGTATGCAACCAAGTACAGCTGGAGTTTCTTCAGTCGAGCTGCATAGGGCATCTGCTTGAGTGAGGTACTTCTGTGGTCTTTCCAGTTGTTGCAGGTGTCTTATAAGGTACATCCCAAATGGTGCATTGTACTCTATGATGGGTCTGATGAATGATGCGTAGATGGGTACAATGACCTCTTTCGATCTGGATGCAAACCCTTTTGTGATTAGGTGGGTCACATAGAAGGATTTTCAAACCACTTTGGCAGTGTGATTATCAAAGGAGAGGTTACTATCTACTTGGGTCCCCAGATCCCTTATTACGTCTTCTTATTTAGGGGGCTACCCCTATGTGGTAGTTTGTGGGTACTTTGTTTTTTCCAAAGGGGGTGACTATGCACTTTTTGGCATTTTAGCTTGAGGCCATGGTTTTGACACCAGGTATCTGTCTTAGTGAGACTCTTTTGGAGGATGTCTGTGTCAGCTGGAGACTCAATTATAGCCCCTAGGTTGCAGTCATCTGGGAACTGGGTCAGCCATAGTCCTCCTGTGCTTGCCCGTACCTCTGAGAAGTATATGCCGAACAGGAGGGGTCCTAGGACTGAGCCCTGGGGAACACTACCTGTAACCGGTTTAGAATCAGACCTAGCTCCTGCAACTCTTACCATGTGGGTTCTGTCCATGAGCCAGTTGGCAACCCATCTCATGATGTAGGGGTTTATGTTCAGGCTGGTGAGCTTGTCTGTAATACCTGAGTGGGGAATGGTGTCATAGGCCTTTGCGAGGTCTTAGTAGGCTGTGTGGACAACCTTTCCCTCATCTATAGCCTTAGTAACTGTGTCAAAGAAGTCCACCAGGTTTAGAAGGCATGATCTTCCCTTAACAAAGCCGAACTGGGTAGGGTCCAGTGTTTGAAGGTTTCCAATGTCTCTGCTAATGAGATCTATGATGATGCGCTCCATAGCTTTGCAGACCAAGCTGGTCAGGCTTATAGGGCTATAGTTACCGGGGTCCATTGTGGTTCCACCTTTGTGGAGTGGAATAACTGTTGCTGTGCACCACTGTGTGGGCACGTAGCCTGTGGAGAGGCTGAGTTTAAACAGTGTGTTTAGGTGAAGGGTTAGTTCATCTTTGAGCTCATGTAGGACGCAGCCTGGGACACTGTCCAGTCCCATTGATGCTGTGTTTTTGGCTTTGGAGAGGGCTGTTTTAACCTGAGTGTCTGTGATTTCAGGGACACTACATTCTTTTGGTATAGTTATGGGCCCTTTTGGGGGTGAGAGTGGGGTGAAGTTTGCACTAAAACTGTCTACCAGGATGTTGGCTATATTGGTCGGTTCAGTGTATTTTGTGCCATTCTGCACTAACTCTGAGCAGATCTGAGAATTGCCACTTAGATTCTTGACATAGCTAAAGAATGCCTTGTGGTTATCTTTGGAGTCCATGGCAATTTTTCTTTCGAAGCTAGCCTTGGATGATTTTATGAGGGAACATAGTTTCTTGCTGATACTGATCAGGGATGTCTGTCCTTCTTGGGATTTTACTCTTTTCTGTACTAGTTTCCTCCTTCTATTGTATAGCTTGTTTATGGCAGGGGTCCACCAGACTGGTTTCCTTTTCTTGGAGGAGTGAGTCTTGGTTTTGTTTGGAATAGCACGATCAATGCATTCTTGTAGGTGCCCATAGAGTGCATTAGTAAAGGATTTTGCAGCTTGGACAGCATTATCCTTTAGCATAGGGGCTTTGAAACTTCCCACCTCAGTCTTAAGTAACCTGAAGTTTGCTTTTGAAAAGTTTTTCATGGTGGTTTCTTTAACCGGGGGTGGTGGCAGAATGTGGATATCCAGAGTGATTAGTTTATGATCATATCTAACCAGTGAGGGGTTGACCTCCGGTGTGGAACACCAGTCGCCCATGTTGGTGATGGCAGGTCCAATATGTTGTCACCTCTGGTGGGGGTGTTGACCAGTTGATCCAGGGCGTTTGAGTTTATAAATTCTAGGAAATGTTGAGCAAGGGAGTTTGTACTTTAGTAGTTCTCCCAGTTAATGTTTGGGTAGTTGAAATCACCCAATATCAGGGTGTTTGGTAGGACCTTTATGTTTCCCAGTGTTTCCAGGAATGCGGAGTGGGGGTCCTGGGACATGGTGGGTGATCTGTAGCAAGCTATAATTTGAATAGCAGTTTTGCCTGTTGTTAGTTGCACGTGGATGATCTCTGAAGCATCGTGCTGTGCCACTAATCTGGAGGTGTGGATATCCTTGAAGAATATGGATACTCATCCGACGTTTGTATTTCAGTCCAGGTTTTGTGCCCGAAATGTATGGCATGAGTTGTAGCCTGGTAGTGTTAGGGTGCTCTCTGGAGCCTTAAACCAGGTTTCTGTTATTGCACATTTATCGATTTTCTCCATACTGAGGAGTGCCTCGAGTGCGTGCATTTTGAGGTTTAGACTTCTGGCATTGAGTAGCATTACCCTTAGTTTTTTGTTGTTTGTGCTATTTATGGCAGTGGGTTTGTCTTTTGAGCCTTGCCTAAAAAAGGCACTATGGCGGTGGCAAGTGCCTTGGCCAGTATTCGAAAGCCTGACAGGTGCAAGCTGTCTCAAGTGAAGCAGCGTGGCTTGTCGAGCATGTCATCCCAGGCAGAGAGACACTGGATCCCCTTTGAATGACACCAGAAGCTTAGCCAATAGTTGAAACTGATATTTTTTTCTTTATACCCTATTCTCTATACTCTATACCAATTACAAGCCATACAAACACTAGGTTTAAATTAAATGATTTCCCTCAAACATGTACTAACTAGGAAAGCCACTGTCTGAGGGCAGTGTATTTTACCATGAATTTTAGTGCTTTTAAATGTCTTTTGATGTACATTTTCTAATGTACTTTAGATTTTTTTGTGCAGTGTAATCTAATAGATGTTGAGATTTAGTATGTTTATTATGTTTTTTTAAATTTTATTTATCGGAAGGGGAATTTTTTATAAAGTGGTACCTTTAAAGATTTTTATTAACTGTTGTGAGGTCATTAATTATTTGTTATTTAAATGAGCTGGTTGAATTGCCTTTGATTCTGATGAAGTCCCAGTTTATATTTATAGTGCTCAATCCATCTATGTTTTTAAGTTATTGAACATTAAACTTTCATTTTTTTATATTTTAAGATAGGTCTACTGCTTCCTGCTGTTTCACAGTGTTTTTTTATATTTTTCATTGTCGTGGTTGAACACTGTGGTTGCCTTTGTGACTTATAAGACAAACATAAAAATAACCCAAAACTTTTTTGGTCATCACTAAAAAACTATTCCACCCTGACAAGTTTACCACTCCTCTCCAAAAACAAATAATATGACAGACTCTATCCCCACCCAGTTCAAATCCTACTTTATACAATCAATGTTATGTCACTTTCACAGTAATACATCTGCCCACCCTACCCTTGTCCAATCAAAAACACCCACAGCTCTTCAGTTTTAGTCCACTCATAATGAAGTTGCTTCTTAAACTAAAAGCTACTTCTATAGCTGTAGACCAACTAACATCAGACTACCTAAAAATGGTTGCAGAAATCATAGCCTTCCCTGTG
This sequence comes from Protopterus annectens, assembly GCF_019279795.1. Lineage (NCBI taxonomy): Eukaryota > Metazoa > Chordata > Ceratodontiformes > Protopteridae > Protopterus > Protopterus annectens. Next base: position 1,017,799,164 of record NC_056745.1, on the reverse strand, counting down.
TCCTTACTAAATGAATAGGTCTATAGCAGAAAGATATGTCCCGCCACTGTAGAAAAAAAGTCCTACATCATACCACTGCACAAAGGTGGCACATCTATACAGTTTAGTAACTAGAGACCTATAGCGATTCTCTCCCCCTCTCCAAAATATTAGAGAAATGCACCTATATGCAGCTGATGTAATACCTAACCTCAAATAACTTGCTGTCAGAAACACAACCTGGCTTTAGGCCGTAGAACAGCACCACTACTTCATTTTCCCAATATAATAAACTAACATAGAAACAATGATCTGCTTGTGTCCACCATGTTCTTAGACATGTCAAAGGCATTTGAAACTGTCTCGCACCAGCAGCTACCCGTTGCACTCTCCTCAGTAGGACTCTCACAGTACTCCTTGTTGCGGTTTCTTAGTTACTTATCTGGAAGGGAACAAGCCATTAAATAGCAACAAACCTAGTCATCTTTTCAACCAGTTACTCAGGTGTCCCTCGGGGCTCTATAATGGGTCCTCTCCTATTTAATATATTTATTAATGACCTTCACAACTCCACTTACCATGCCAGTTTAGTTCATTATGTAGAAGGCTCAACATCAGTATGTGTGGCCTCAGCAATAAGTAAGCCCAAAGACATTGCGCAGAAATCATTCTCCTCTGTAGAAACCTGGCTCAAAGAATCAAACCTCCTACTCAACCCCAAGAAAACTAAGTTAATGATTTTTATCAGAAAAAGTTGTCAAAATCAGATCTCAAATATGACCAGCATATTTGACTCACCATTAAATCTACACACCAGAAACTAGGCTCCTTTTATAGGATCAATGGATTCCTTACAGATACTGCAAGAAAAACTCTAGCCATTACCTTCTTATTACCGACTCTCTTGTATGCCGGTCCTAACCAAACAAACTTAAAGAAAGAAAGAAACTTGCTTCCTGCTACAATAAAATAGCTAAATTTGCTACCAATCTTCCTCATAGGACCTCTTATTGTTATAGCTTAAAGCAATTAAACTGGCTTGAATTACACAACTATCTAACATATTCACAACTAACTATGCCTTGCCTTTATAAAACTTATTACTGCCTTACTGAATAGCATAGGGACCTCCACTCTGTTAAAAAAATTTGTATTACTTACAAATAAGTCAAATAATGTTGCAGGAGACTTGCTCTACTCCTAGTACATTGCTAAACTCTGGAATAATATCCACTCACAAATAAAACTCTGACAAACTCAGCAGTTTAAACCACTGCATAAACAACATCCTAACCGGTCCTTGTCCTGCACATGTTCATCACAAGTGTAAGACTTTGTGTTCATCGTACAACACTCTCCAAATACTCTTCTTTAACAGAATACTCTCAGCCTCACACTGAAATGACTAAATCATTTTATACATAGCTGCTGCCCATACAATCCACTATGTTGCATGTGGGCTTTCCCTTTAGTAACTTTCACCTCTGTAACATCTTAGAATATATAAATGTAACTACTGTTTGTGTATAAATGTAAATGTAACTACTCTGTGTTTAACTAGACCTCCGTATAATACAATGTAAGCAAATGGATCTTTTCTCCCTGAGCCTCTGCTGAAAATAGGTATTACTCAGTCGGACTTTCCTGGTAAACAAAGTCATATAAATAAATAAATAACATTTTACTATAATCTTGGCATCAAAACCTGCAGTCCTATGATCTTCTTCTATTTCTTCCCAGTTTCTTGTGTTTTTGGTAGGTTTTTCTTTCATTTAACACATCTTGTAATTTTTCACGAACTTAAAGAATAGGTCATCTGTCTTCTTGACCCCTGGCATGTCTGAACACAGTGAGTAGTTTCATCAATGGTCTTAACCACAGAACCAATTTGATGAGTGTGGGATGGGCAGTTTGCAATGTTCTTTCATCAGCTTGCTTCCTCAACTCTTAAGATTTTCAGTGGATGGGAGGATGGCATAATGGTTAAGGTGTTTACCTTACAGACACAAGCTGCAGGGTTTGATTCTCACATGGGATAATTGGCTAGGCTTGAAATGGCTCACAAGGGCCGTTAGCCTAGTTCTAAGCTATGAACCTGTGAACCAGTGGGTAACTAATAGAAGTACCACTTATGTGTTTTCTTATGTCCCATTATTTCAAAAAAATGTTCCCGTGTTTCAGTGATACAGAGACATTAGATATATTACTGGCCTTCCAGTTAGATGATTCCCTGAAGGATTAATTAATAGCCTTTATATTTCTATGGCTGTACTAACTGCCAAGGGAGGAACTTTGCATGGAATTATTCCTGAATGGACAGAAATGATCCTGTAGATAGAGTATAAGGGATCAGATGCATCAACCAGGAGGGAATAAATCTAGCATAACTTTTATCCTGACAAGTTTTAGCTCTTACACAATGCTAAAGCATTACATTTTTAAGTTGTGTCTGACGTTTATTTTGTGACAGCTGGGTGCTGAGTGTACACAGGTGCACAGATTATAGTACACAGATATTATTGAACTCGGGGCATAGAAAAATTCACTGTGGATTTAGGGGTACATGGTTAATTGCTGTTTTACTGGACAGCAATTTGCCACCTGGCCACTAGGAATTGTTCTTAACTTTTTCATCTGTTCGATTATGTTCTCTATCTGGCTTAAAGCTTAGGTTGTATTGTAAATGCAATTCGTTTCACCTTTGCATACCTACCTTTTAAACAGTTGTGGAACATTTGAGTTTTGACAAATTCTGTAATTTTGTTTTTAAACTTTTTTGTTTCTTTTTTTTTTTTGTAACTTGTACTTCTGTGACTTGCTGTTTATAGAAATCACCTGGGAGTTTTGCTGTCATGCTGTAGAGCTGATCTGGTAGTTATCCGGACTTCAACTTTTGGATAGGTCATATTACCCAAGCCATTGACTGGCTAAAGGAATATCCCATTTCCTAACATTTACTTCCACTGAGGTACCTTACACATTGTACATCTCATCTTTCTATTGCTTGGAGTCCTCTGTCATCATTTTTAAATTTCCGCTAAGGTTTCTCTACACTGTACTCAGTTGTACTGGACTGTGGTACACATAGATAGTTATGTGACCTTCTAATGGGTTTAATTTTCCTTTTAAAAATTGATGGATCACAAAGGAAGTACCGTGTTAGAGAACAGACATTACACAACAGGGTATTATTAATGTACAAGATGAATGAGAAATCAAGTCCATGGCTTCATGACAGCAGATTAAGCTCCAATGATGCACAAAATGAGAGGGAATGTGGCAGTATTGCAAGTGTAAAATGGTAAAAATAAAAATAAACTAAATGTCTGGCAACAAAAGTAACTCCAGCACATTTACAAGACATGAGATTTCAGTTTCCCTTCATTAAATCCGTTTAAAAAGTAACATTTAGTGAAAAAGTTATACATTTATGAGATGTGTATGTACGTATGTATGTATGTATGAATGGGGAGTCAAAATCCCACAATTAGGGACATATTTTATAATATCACCATAATTCACTTAAGTTAGTATGGAAGATGTTTTATTAAGATGACTTTTCTAAACAATAACAAGTATGAAGCCATAATGGCTAGATTTAATTAATTTAACCCTTAGAATTTCACCAGAAAATCAAATTTATTTTTCAGAGACAGAGTTAAAATGTGAGGCAAGGTCAGGGACATTCTGCAAAATCAAGGGCAGTTGAACGTGTGTGAATGTAGATAGGGGGTGAGAGTTGCAATGCACTGTACTGTATGTACTTTTTTATTTCATTTTATCACACTAAAATGTCTGAGGTGTAGACAGTCAAGAAAGTGATGGTAGTTGCCGACTGGGCACATTTTGTTTGTGTGACTGTTTGCTCATGCGCTCATCTACATTTTTATATTTCTCTCTGAGAGACTGTTTCTCCGCCTATGCATCTGTTTCTGTTTGCATACAAGTAACTCAGTGTGTGTGTGTGTATGTATATGTATATGTGTGTATATATATATATATATATATATATATATATATATATATATATATATATAGATATATAATATATATAGTTAGAAAGATCTAGGTGTGTGTGTATATATGTATATATATATATATATATATATGTGTGTGTGTGTGGGGTTCCCCTTTACATCATTGAATTACCATAACGTCGACTTGCTTAACAGCGAGATGACAACATTGACAGTTCAAAAGACTGAATTCCTGGAATGGTGAATTTTGCCTCCAGGAAACTAACCACTTGGCCACCACTGACTACCTTTGCCATTTTCTCCACTGTAGTGCGATCTTGGAGTTGGAATATTTAAATAGGGAGGTTGTGGGGTGGTGAAGACCCCCACTTCAGTGGGTTTCATTTGTTTAGATTTTGTTTATTGTCAGTGGTGGCCAAGTGGTTAGTTTCCCTGAGGCGAAATTTGCTGTTCGGGAATTCACACTTTTGAACTTTCAGTGTTGTCGTCTTCCTGTTAAGTGAGTCAATGTTATGGTAAGTCGATGATGTAAAGTAGAGCCATATATATATATATATATATATATATATATATATATATATATATATATACATACATACACACACACACACACACACATTATTTAAATACTTGTATATCTTTGATGTAAAATATGTCCTCCAACATCATGAAGCTTTCCATAGCAGCTATGAAAAACTAGGTGAAGGAACTATTTTCCATCAGAAAATACATATATATATATATATATATATTATATATATATATATATATATATATATATATATATATATATACTAACTAATAATAAAACAAATAAAACAGATAGCTCATTTTCTAAGTGCAGTAATGCCTCCAGAGTGGATGTTGTCAGGAAAATAACCATCCTTCCAGGAGATTGGTGGCCCACCACCTGTGGTATCAGGCCTCACAACAACCCTTGGCAGTATGTTTCCTTGATGGCACCTACCCTGTTAAGCATTATTGCTTGCTTTCAGCAGCTTTGCCTTGTTAATGTTTTTTAACCTTATATATTTCTTGTTAAGTACAATCCTTTTTGATTTGCTAATTTAAATATAAATTGTGTACCTATAATTCTTTATGTTTTTATTGTTTCATTTTTATTCACTGTAAACTACTTGTCCTTTTTTCTTTCGGATTTAAACCTCCTTTCCATTGCTGAATTTCTAATTATTTCACAGTCCGCAATGGATTTTGTAGTACATAGCTGCAGTTCTCAAGCTTATGACCTGCTGTCCTTCCAGAAACTTGATTGCTATCGCCCTGTAATATGTTCTACTTCTGATATACTTGTCAAGAATATTTATTACAAAAGTTAATGACTCACCTAATCTCACTGCATAGGGAAGCTTATTCCATATTATAGCAAGGGTTGCATCAATTTCTGCAATATTTTTTTTTTTTTTGTATTATTGAGATTTATTTTCTGGTATTAGGTTTCCTGATCTGCTATTAACTACCCCAGCAGTGCGTTTCATCTGGAACCATATCAGTTATTTCTTTATAGAGCAGGCAGAGGATGTGTCTTAGTAACCTATAAGAAACAGAATACAGTCATAATTCTTGAAACTGTAAGCTTTTTCTAGTAAGTAGTAATTGTATATTTTCAAGTCCTTTCGTTGGACATTCCAAAGGCAAGAATATGGATTTTAATATTCAAACAGTGGTTCATATTAGTAGGTTTTGAAATAGTGCAGTAATTTCCCCTGGGTGATGACACATGCTGTTTAGAATTAGAAGGAATGCAGAATATGTCTTTCTGACGTTGTAGATCCTCACTAATCAAAGTTTAAAATATTGTCTACCATTGTCCCTACATCCTTAATAAGTGAGATGTATATTCTAACCTTTCATTTTTTAATCATGATTGATGTCCTTTTTTGCTAAAGCATGTGATGCTACATTTACTGATATGGAAGTGAAATTGTTACTAATGCATAATTTGTTTATTTTTTATAGGCCATTTTTGAGAACTTCAGCCTTTGTCACCCTATTTGCAATTATCAGATTATTTTGGCCTGCATACTCCATTTGCTTCTGTTTATGGTTTGGTCATGTATTCTTCATTGTAGGACAGATCAAATTTGCAAGCAGTGAAGTGAAGGAGAGAGACTGTGACAGCCAGTGGCTTCCAAGCAGAGTGTCACTAGAATACAGTTCAGTAGTCAAGGGAAAATTGATTAACAGAGTAGATCAAGTTGATTTCAAAGCATTCTCAACACATACCAGTTTGTTGCCAGAATATTGTCATATATACCACTGTGATAACAGTAACAGTCTAATGCAGAACCTCATGTATTATTATATTATTTAGACAAGATTAATCAAATAGGGCATGCTTGCTTTACACACTACTAAAATACATAGCTGTGCCTCTATGCAGCTTTAACAACCAGTTAGTTCTCACATATCAGTGCAACAATATCATGAAATGGTTGATGAGCTGTTTTATACACATGCATCTTTGTCATATACAGTAAAGTTAAGTTTCAGGATTTTGACCAAACATTAAAAAAAATAGTTACACAGTAAGTACATTGTTATGCAGAGTAATTATTCTCAAAGAGATATCTTTAGGGCAAATATTGAGGGGGTTAATGGCACCTATACCTTAGGCACACATATTAGTAATATTTGTAGTGCAGTTATTCCTGGTTACCAACCAAAGCAAAAAGGCAGGGGGAATAGCACTATTTGTCTGATGTATAAAGGAATTAAAAGCTCAATAGTTTTGTAAATACAAATTAAGTAGAGGTGTAAGAAAAGACAGCATACAAAAAAGAGTGCGAACCCTATAAGGGTTTGGCATAATGGTTGAGATCTTTGCATCACAGGCACAAGGGTTTGTTTCTGATCTCAGGTTGTTGGCTAGGTTTTAAAATGACCCTTCAGAGCAGTTAACCTAGAATTCACCTATTTTTTTTTTTGGTCTGTGGCTTATCAAGTTCGCAGATGACTGCAAAATGGGAGCAATCGCTGACTCCCACAAAGATATTAGCGTATTACAGGAGGGGTTAACAAAGATTAGTGCCAAAGCCACAGTGTAGAACTAAATGTAAAAAAGTGCATTATTGTCCCCTTTGGCAAGTAGGTAGCCCCTGCAAATTACAATATAGGCAGTACCCCTTAAGCTCTTACCCAGGGGTGTGTGAATTGGGAACACAGGTTGATAACAGTCTAAACTTTGATCGTCATGCGTCCACACTAGTAAGAATAGCCTTTTTCATTACACACCTCATAAGTGAAGGCATCTCAACCAAGACCAAAGATGTTGTAACTCCTTTGTACTCCACCCTCATCAGACCACTAATAGAGTACAGCGCTCTCTTTTGCATGTACCTCACCAGATGCCTGCAGCAGCTGGAGAGATCAAAGAGCCTCCTGACCAAGAGACTTCAGGGACTCCGAAAGATGATCTACATGGAAAGACTGAAATCCCTGTCGCTGTAGTCCATGTCCTACAGGCTACTGAGAGGCGACCTGTGCTTGGTCTACAGAGTAGCCTCTGACTCTACCCTAATGGAAATGGCACATGTCTGCAAATCAGATGGGAGAAGAGTCAGTCGCTCCAAAGATTTCAACCTAGTCTGTGACTTAAACAGAACATGCTCCCAGAGTCTGCTATTACTCTGGAATAAACTCCCAATTTATGTTAAGCAGAGTTCCTCAATAACCCTGTTTTAAGTGCAACCTGGATAACTGGATGGGAGACCATAAATTCACCCCTCGGGTGACACCTATGTCCCTCTTGGACCAGGGCAGTCGGTGCTGATCAAAGATTCGCTCTGCAAACAATGAAACCGTCTGAGAATGGACAGTTAGAGAACACAGGTTTTACATTGTTAGACTTGTAAAGGTCCTAGGGCTGTTTGACTACTAACCTCTTATTAACCTATGAACCCACTACCAGCAAACAGCTGAATGGAAGCCAGTATGTATACGTATGTCTACAGTAGCAGATCTCATGCAGCTCAGCAGCAATACTGGTATCAACTCGGATTTATTTTCAGGCAAATTGTTAACAAAAACTAACACTACTGTATTTGTAAAAATGAGAACTTATAAATGACTTTTTAGATTTAAAACCTTTCTGTCATTCAGAGGAGCAAGAACAGTTACTTGACTAAACTAGCAGGGCTCAGAAAAGGGACAGTAAAGGTAGAGCAGTAGAGATGATTGAAGGTGTCTGCACAAAGTAGTGTGTGAGGGAATGATGCTTAATGCCTTGTTTTATGTGTGTTTTTTGCCCAGAGTCAGAGGAGGAGGTCATTAGTTGAAAACTAACAACTGCTTACCAAGTAGGTGCACATCTTGTGTGCTTCCCTTGGTCAGTATTATCAAATAGCCAATGAGAAGGCATTAGTGTATTAAATGTGACTAGAGTGGGATCAAGATGTTGGCCTCAGCTGGGAGGCTGGCAGGGAAAAATACAGTCTGTAAACACCACTCATCATGAGTCTCAGACTGCGTGCTGTACAGGGTTTCGAATCCTACAGTGCTATAGCAACTTGATTGACACATTAATTCAGCACAGGAAATTAGTGCTGCTGCTGTTCGTAATACCTAAATAGAATATATTGCTCATAGAAATGATTCTTAGTGGTTTATTCCCCTATTTTGCTTGCACGAGTACTATGCAGTTTTTTTTAAAAGGTAATGTTACTGCTCTGTGGGTGGTCTGATTATGTCTTATGGTCTGTAGGGTAAACCACACTTTTAGGTTAAACAGAGTATGCTGTTTGTAGAGATGCACTTAGTGACATGTACCCATGGTTTACAGAAGCTTTAGGCATTCTTTACTAGGATTGAATATAAAATTTATGGCCTCTAGGAATGTTCTGTTGTCTTCTGCAGCACAGAGCCTATCATACTCCCCTTGTATATAGAATAGGGCAAGGTCAAAATAACCAGTATGCTCTCAGTCTTTCATCAAGCTTAGTGTTTACCTTTTCATAGAATTCAGCAAATTTAAGCAGGTGGGATCTCCCCATAACAAACCTATACAATGCAATAAGTAACAGAAGTAGGCCTTCTGTGTAATTTTGGATAAGCTTTATTATCACTCTGCCCATGTTTTTACATAGAATACATGTCATGCTGATGGTTATAAACTTGTTTGTGTTTGTTATGTCCTCCCCTTTCAGGGAATTGGTATATTACATAATATCACCACAGATCAGGAACATGTCTACATATTAATGTTCTCTCCCTTGGATGGTGACTGGTCAGGTATCTGATTGATATTTCAAGACTCGTAACTATGAGCCCTAAAATGGCAGGATTAAATGAATGAAAATGTGGACTTGTATATACTAAGTCCAAGATTACTGTTTCTTGAGTATTTATTTTTCTTTGAGGTATGGCGATATTAAAGTTGCTATGTATACATACTGGGAGTGAGGGGAGCTGCCCCCATTGCACATAGAAAGCAACTATAAAGGGAGTACAGTGATAGTTGGTGTCCACTATTCTTGTAAGTTTTCATGCATACTTTCTGGACAGATTGTTACAACCTATCAAATTGCAATAAGTAGCTAATCGGTAATGCTCACTGGGACACACGTACATCAGTGAGAGTGTACAGGAGCCTTTTCCCTGTTTCCTTCTATCCGGTGTCTCCACATGATCCCCAGTATACTGACAATATAAGGTGCCTGAGAATGGATGCTGCCAAGTTTCAGAAGGACAGAGGGCAAACAGGAGGTAGACCTTATAAGAATATCCTATATCTAAGTTTAACTGGGTAGTGATGATATAATCATATAGTCAGGTATGTCTGCAAATAAAGTGAGACTCTGTTATAAGTAACTTTGATTTTCAGTACCATGAACAAAAATAAATTGCAGCTAGACTAACAGCTAACAATTTGTAGTTATGCTTTTTAGCAGTATACAAAGGTAATTTCTGTTTGTCTTGCATAAGTATTATAAGTAATTCTTTTAACTTGGAATGCATAGTAATAGACTATGCAGATTTAGTCTGGTGGAAAACATCAGGTGTAAAAATATATTGCTAAGCATACTTGGTATTTTACAACCTGAATAGATTCATTTTTGTCATACTTATTTAAACTGCATACTTTATAATATAGTGCTGTAAATTATCAGTTAGTTGTTGTTGTTGTATCTTTCGGCTTTTCCCGGTTAGGGGTCGCCACAGTGGTACTCCGGTCCGCTAATGATTGGCAGTAGATTTTTACGTACCGAGTTGCCAGCTCTGACGCACAACCTTCAATGAAGGCATGCCCATTCACGCATGTCTCCACACAGAAGACACTTTAGCTGAGAATCAAACAGGACAACGTCTTACTGTGAGGCGACAACGCTACCGCAGCACCACCACCGCAAATGCAAAAGTCAGTTCACCAATTCCCAAAATGAATGTAGGGACCTGAAATAAGAAAACAATAGCTGGAATATTTAATAATTAAAGGCAGATATCTATGACTGGATTTATCTTCTTTTTTAACTCAAATTAACTAAAATTTTTGTTGCATTGTTTATAACAGATTGTGGTTGTTTATTTTTTGTTCTTCGTAGCACTGTCCTTTAGGGCTCAGCCTCCCTCTCTCTGTTGGCAGGAAAGCTCTGAAGGGCTTGACATCCAAAACTGTCTTTTAGTCAGCTCATCTCAAACTGCAGGTGCCTGAAGCTTTGGAAGCTAGCTGGCTGTTATATAACTGGCAGGATATAACCAATACAGCTAGGGCTAATGCAACAGAGATCATTCAACATCTACTGTTATAGTAAATTTACTTACACAACTGTGCTTTCTTCATTCAGACCTTGTCTAAATAAAGCCTCAAATTAATAATGCAGTCATTTTCCTTACTATTAATTAAACTGTGTTTATTTGGCTCATATTGAATAACCATTACCCTTTCAATACCAATAAAGGAAAAGTGAGCATTCAGATGTATTACAGAATGTTTAAACATAACTGTGAAAGGTGTAGCACAATCCCTTCTCACTGTACAGACTTACAGGTATAGTATAATTGGCATTCACCATCCATTTTTAAATGCTGACTGCTACAACAGTTTCAAACACCCTAGTAGTATTTTTCGTACTGTTTGCAGTAATTCTTATTTATGAAGATGAGGACATATAACACACATTGGCAGTTGGCTGTTTAGAACCTCTAGTGTATTCATTACAATGAAAAACAATGTTATTATGTAAACCACTGATTCCATGTATGCAAAGGAAAGTGATATGTAGGATTGCAGAAGTTGAATATCATTGGATTGTGCCTAGCTTGAGTAGGAAGTTGGACTGGCAATTCTTTCTTACTGTGGCAGGATTTCAGCTTCTCTAAAAAAGAGAGAGAGAGGGAGATTGAGATTCATTGCTACGTACCTGAAATGTTGTGCTTGCATATTAAGAAAAAGACTTAGTATGAGGTTTGTGGTGCTGCATTAAACAGGTGTCACTAAACCCAAGTTTAGTGATATGCAAAATAAACTGGTCACTCTGCTTGGTGGGGGACAACACAAATATCGCTAACTTAAACAAAGGGGTTGTAGAAATAAGTAAGAATATTTATTACCCAGAAAATACAACTGATGATCTGAATAAAATGTTAACTTGAAAAATTATCAAGATGGGTTACTTAAATCAGTCTACACAAGGTCTGCCTTACAGATAATGTTATTGTTATAGAGCCAGGCAATTTACAGGATTTTACACAATTTTATTTCTGACTGATTTTAGTGGTCATAGTCAAATCTTTGTGCATCTTTCTCCCTTAGGAATAAGGCAGATAATCTACAGAAGTCAAAACTGAAACATGGACGATCTGCTCTGCATATTTTATTTCATACTACTTGGGCATATTGTTTTAGCACTGATATTGTAGAAAGTCTGCAGACATTGATGATTTGTTTGTGTTCATCTTGGCTTGTGTAGTGCATCTCCCTGGTGTTCATCAACTCATGCAGGATGAACAGTGAATGAAATATAAAGTCTTAAAAGATACAGTTGTAAAAGTACACCGTATACCATGCGGTTCTTTGGAATCAAGCACAAGATATGGAAAGATTTAAATACACTACAGAAACACTAGCCACTTTCATATAAATTAAGAGGGACAAGAAATATACAGCTGAGTGTATTTGCTTTGGGTTAGAATATTAAAAAAAAACACTCAAGGTCTTGACTGTATATGGCAAATAACGGGGAAGTCGGTGCAAAGTATTCAGCTATACATTTGATATCTGCCTAGCAGACGCCCCTAATCTCCGTAGTGCACGCGATAACTGTGTAATGCTATAGTAACATGAATGTAAGCTTATAAACATTTGGTAGCAGACAAATAATAAGACAGTATTTAATACAAATAATTGTTACAGAACATTTTGTATAGCATTTGTTTAATAAATGTTCAGTATTTATTTTTGAAAGCAAAGAAAGCCACCAGGTACAATGTGTTTAAGAAAGATGTGTTAATACTTTTATAAATGGTATATTTTAGACAGTGGTAATAAGGTTCTAGAAGTTAATCATACTTTCTTGAAACCTTCAGATAATTACTAACATTATAACAAACACAGTTTTAGGAAATTTAGACAGTCACGTTTTGATAAAAGATGCAATGTTATTGAGCCAGAAAAATAGAAGCAGAGGGGATTGATAATGCCATCAAGTTGTCATAAGCTCTTACTTTCAGGATTTAAGTTTTATTTCTCCATGGAATTCTTTCTTTTCAAAAATATGAAATTAATTATAGTGACAATATACTTCTCTACTTTATCACAAGGCATCAGAAGATTAGCAGAAGATTGTTCTGTCAAAGTGTCACCTTTCATTTTTCAGCTGGTTGAGAGCTGTCGGCCCTGGTTGTTGACCAATTTGAGATGCTGGCAGTTGAGGCCTCTCTAGCTGCAAGTGTCTTTCTATTTTCCGGAATGGTTTTCTCTTGAGCTTGACAAGATTTTCAAACTAATAACAGGATTGGCAAGGAAATCAGCTGTAGAAGAGCAGATTTACTGATGCATTCAGGATGGGTGATGAGGGTCTACCTGACCTTATGGCTGTGAGATCACAGATAATTTTAAGGTAGATGAGTAACAAAGTCTAACTGTATAGCGCTTATTTCAAAATATTAAAGCAGTAAAAGGCTGCTGACATTTAAAAGACATCAGTAAGGGGACTGCAGAAAAACAATCTTTTTTGAGTGCAAAGGATCACTTTGCTGTTGCGTTATTGAGTTTGATAAGATGGAGGGGAAGATTGACTTTTTGCCCATTCTGAGTAAAAAATGAGAATCTACAAGAGGATCTAACGATTCTAGTCAGTGTGTATAATGACCTTTTTCTCTGTAGTCAGTCTCATCTTTTCAGCACATCAGGTTGTGTTCTGTGTTCTCTGATCCATTGGTTAAAAGGTCACAGTGTGTGAGGGAAAGGTTAAAAATAAGATAAATAAGTCTGAACTTTTCATAAGCAATTTTCTTAGTTGAAACTTTCTAACCTCAAGGAGGGTACTAATCGTCATTGAAGACATTCTGTATATGTCATGTGTTTGCTGAGGGACTTTAAAACACTGCCCATCTGCCTTTGGACATAGTAGAAAATATTTTCTGTAGAAGCACATATTGATTTCCTTATGTTGAACTGTTAAAAGAGAAAACTATGGGTTTGGTTTTATTCTCACAAAAAATCTAGGTATTGTGCTGCTTTAGGCTGTTAAAGTTTGTCCTGAAATGGACTGAATATGAAGAGTTAGAACAATATAATAAAGAGACATCTTACTAATTCCTGATGGACTCTTTTCCTTTCATAGGATGTGTTGTGTTAATTGCATTGGTTGAAAAATAGACAATGCTGATAATGATTGAAGCCAAAAGTATTTTATTTCTTCATCTGACTGATATTATAAATAGTTCATATATAGTCAATAAGAAATTATACATCAGTCTATTACACCACTGGACATACTCAAGAACTTAATTATTTCTCTTCTTGATTAAGACTTTGAATATGCAGCTCTTCTCTTAATTTTGATACCTCACATCCCAGCTGTCCTTGGTGTCAATATATCCATGTTTGAAATTAAATACTAAATTAAATAAAAATCACATTTTTCAGTTTGATCCATTTTCACTTTTTTAATATAGTCTGGTGTGTGTGTGTGCGTGAGCGCGCGTGTGTGTGTGTGTGTGTCTCTGTCTTTGTCATAAATGCAGCAGCAGTGATAACCCATAGGAACAGCTTAGTATCTACTGCTAGATCATTAAGCCTCTTCACTAATCAAGATCAAGCAGGGTGAAGTAGTATTCTTTGGTTTATTTTAAGCATTCTCATATCTATCATTACTGTTTTGTCCACTTTGCTCATACAGTGATATGCAGAACATTCCAAACCTTTGCATAAAGTCAAACATCTTATTCTGATGGACCACATGACACATTTAAACTGGTATGTCATCATAACAATTACATTTCATTTTGTGCACTGCTTGGCAGTAACATTTGTACCACCTTTATAAAGTAATGGGATATCCTCCATTGAGCTCTAAAATTCCATTGAGAGTGTTGTGTCATTTAGCAAAGGCACTTCTAATAACTTTCCTAGAGTCATGGCAGGCAAGTGAGGGACAGAAACTGTAACCTGACAAAATATGATGCTCTTTTTATGCGCTGTTTATCTAATTCATTAACTGATCTATCACTACTGTTTTCAGCCATCAACTGGGCCACAAGGACAGGTTTAATATTCTTTGTGTGGAGACATTTAAGAGTAGCTTGTGTAGTAGTATGTTTTGGATAAGTCAAAGGAAGCTCAGGCCCACCCTAATGTCTAGCAGTTAGTGCAGAAGACTGCGTTTCTGAGCTGCTAAAGACTGGTTTCCTCTACTCATTGCATAGCATTTGATTCTTTTTATCTCCATTTACTGTTTACCTCAAAGTCACTTAGCCAGACTGTCCCCCTCGGCCCTCAGTCACACTTGAATAGGGAACGTGTGTGTGTGTGTGTATATATATATATATATATATATATATATATGTATGTGTGTGTGTGTGTGTGTATATATATATATATATATATATATATATATATATATGTATATGTGTGTGTGTGTGTGTATATATATATATATATATATATATATATATATATATATATATCATATGGGGAGACCACGCAGATCTCCTACAGACAGTATCACAAAGGCAGCATTGAACCATGACTCTGGAGCTCAGAGGCAGAAAACAGAGCTACTGAACCACAGTACTGCTGCTTTATGTACAAATCCCTCTGGAGAGGGTGGAGTGTATATCAAGGATCCTATCCCATTTGGGATAGCTAGACACAAGTTGGGAAACTCCAGTGTATGTATTTTCCCAAAATGTTGAGTTAACCAGTGATGCAGTGCTGTTTTGTGTATCTGTTTCCCTAATCATTTCAGTTCTGATGAATAATGTTGGAATGAAATATGTAATAAACAAGGTATGTGGGATATAATCTCAAATTTTTTATAGTGAAGTTTTGAGGAACAAATTTATTTCAACTGTCTCATTAGATCTCATAGTGTTGCTTGGTCAAGTTGCCATAACTCTGTGGCTGAGAATAAATATATGTGGATGCACATAAACTATACCAGGACTGTTGGGGAAAGCCTGAGCCTACCCCAGCACTTAACTGGTGCAGGATAAAGAAATTAATCCAAAACAAAACACGTGCAACACATAGCTCACAAAGCCAGTGTGCCGAACAGTCACAGCCCTTAAGGCTAAACAACACACCTGATACACTTGTAATAGGTGACTCTATCATAAGGCATACTGACGTCCCGCTCACCAGGCTGAACAAGGAGAAGGTCATGGTGAGCTGTCTGTCGGGCGCTAGGATCCGCCACATAACAAAAGCATTCAGGTCACTCCAAGGCAAGTACAAATATGACTCAGTCATTGTCCATGCTGGTGTGAATGACCTGAGACGTACCTCCCTGGACTACATGAAAAAAGACATAAAGGAGCTCTCTGAGCATGTAGCCCAGGCCGGTATGACCCTGACCTTGAGTAGCATCTCACCCTCACCAAGAATGATGCCACAATATGAAGACAAGATGATCAATTTCAACAATTGGCTTAAGTATTGGTGTCATTCAAAGGGGATCCAATGCCTGTCAGCCTGGGATGACATGCTCGACAAGCACGATGCTTCGCTAGGGACGGCTTGCACCTGTCACCCCTGGGCTTTCGGATATTGGCAAAGGCTCTTGCTACCCCCATAGTGCCTTTTTTAGGCAAGGCTCAAAAGACAAACCCACCTCCATAGGTATCACAAGGGATAAGAAACTAAGAGTAATGCTACTCAATGCCAGAAGTCTAAACCTCAAGATGCACTTTTCGAAACTCTCCTTAGCATGGAGAACATCGATATCTGTGCAGTAACAGAAACCTGGTTCAAGGCTCCCGAGAGCACCCGAGCACTACCAGGTTATACCTCATACCATGCTTTTCGGCCCCAAAACTTGGACCGAACCACAAAAGGAGGGGGAGTATCAATATTCGTCAAAGATACCCACACCTCCAGGTTGGTGGCACAGCACGAAGCATCAGAGACTATCCATATGCAACTAACAGTGGGTAAAACTGCCTTCCAGTTTATAGCCTGCTACAGACCACCCTCCCAAACCCAGAAACCCCACTTGGCCTTCCTGAGAACACTGGAAAATATGAAGGTCTCTCCAAACACCATTATATTGGGCGACTTCAACTACCCAAACATAGACTGGGAGCATTACTCTAGCTCCAACACCCTAGCCCAAGGGTTCCTACAATTTATAAACTCAAATGCTATGGAACAACTTGTTACCACTCCCACAAGAGGGGAAAACATACTGGACCTGATCATCACCAACATGAAGACTCTATGCTCCAGACCAGAAGCGTATCCCTCACTGGTAAGATCAGACCATAAACTAATCTCACTGGATATTCACATCCCGACCCCACCCCCTGCCAGAAAACCACAGTGAAAAACTTCTCTAAAGCAAATTTCACACTCCTCAAAACCGAGGTGGAATCCTTCAAAGCCCCCGGGCCTGTGGAAAATACGGCCCAGACCGCAGAATCCTTTATAAACACATTCTATGAACACCTTCAGGAATGCATGGATCATGCAATCCCAAATAAAACCAAGACCCAATCCTCCAAAGGCAGACATCCTGTCTGGTGGACCCCAGCCATAAACAAACTATACAATAGAAGGAGGAAACTACTACATGATAGAGCAAAATCCCAAAAAGGGAAGGCATCTCTGATTAGTATTAGCAAAAAACTAAGGGAACTCATAAAATCGTCTAAGGCCAGCTTTGAGAGAAAAATTGCACAGGACACTAAGGATAATCACAAGGCTTTCTTTAGTTATGTTAGGAACCTGGGTGGGAATTCCCAGATATGCTCAGAATTAGTCCAAAATGACAAAAAATACACCAAACCCACAGACATTGCCAGCATCCTAGCTGACAGGTTCAGCAAACTCCCCACCAAAAGGGCAAATATCTATCCCAGCAGAGTGCTGACATCTCAGATGCTCAGGTAAGAGCCACCCTCTCCAAAGCAAAAAAACACAGCATCAATGGGACCAGACGGTGTCCCGGGCTGCGTCCTACATGAACTCCAAGAAGAGCTAAACCCAAACATAAAACTACTGTTCAATCTCAGCCTTACTACAGGATATGTACCCAAAGAGTGGCGTACAGCAACAGTGGTCCCTCTCCACAAAGGTGGTGCCTCAACGGATCCTGGAAACTATCGCCCCATAAGCCTGACTAGCTTGGATTGCAGAGCTATGGAAAGGATCATCATAGACCTCATAAATAAAGATATTGGGGACCTACAGACACTGGATCCTACCCAGTTTGGCTTTGTTAAGGGCAGAGCCTGCCTCTTAAACCTGGTCGATTTCTTTGAAACAGTCACCAAGGCCATTGACGAGGGGAAGGTGGTCCACACAGCCTACCTGGACCTCGCAAAAGCCTTCGATAGAATACCCCACTCGGGCATTATAGATAAGCTCACTAGCTTAAATATAAACCCCTATGTCACTAGATGGGTTACAAACTGGCTCAAGGACAGAACCCACATGGTTAGAATTGCTGGAGCCATGTCAGTCTCCAAACCAGTCACAAGTGGCATCCCACAAGGCTCAGTCCTGGGACCTCTCTTGTTCGGTATATATTTCTCGGAGGTACAGGCCAACACAGAAGGACTGTGGCTGACCAAGTTCACAGATGACTGCAAACTGAGCGCCATAATCGACTCTCCAGCCGACACAAGCATCCTCCAAAAGGGCCTCATAGAAATAGACAACTGGTGCCAGAGCTATGGCATCAAGCTAAACGCCAAAAAGTGTATAGTCATGCCCTTTGGCAAAAACAAAGTGCCCACAAATTACCACATAGGTGGTAATCCATTAAGTACAGAAGAAGTAATTAGGGACCTGGGGACCCAAGTTGATAGCAATCTCTCATTTGACAACCACGTTGCCAAAGTGGTTAGAAAAACATTTTATATAGCCCACCTAATCATGAAGGGATTCACATCTAGATCAGGGGAGGTCATCATGCCTCTTTACTCATCCCTCATCAGGCCCATAATTGAGTACAATGCCCCTTTTGGGATGTACATTACCAGACACCTGCAGCAACTGGAAAGACCCCAAAAGTACCTCACCAAGAAGATCACAGGGCTCAAACAGATGCCATATGCTGCCCGGTTAAAGAAACTCCAGCTCTACTCAGTGGCATACCGCCTGCTCAGAGGCGATCTGTGCCTGACGTATAAAGCCATGTCCAACCCGGAATTAATGGACATGTTGCACCTCAGAAAATCCAAATCCCATCGAGCTATGCGCTCGAGAGACTTGAATCTCAGCACTGAAATAAATAGGACATGCTGGAGGGACAGATTCATAACCCAGAGGCCCCCTTCACTCTGGAATAAAATCCCAGTCCAGGTTAGGCAGAGTCCCTCATTGACTCTCTTCAAGAGGAATCTTGATGAGTGGATGGGAGATCGTAGGTTTACCCCGGGTATCACTTCTGTGTCAGTGTTAGACAGAGGCACAGCATACTAACCTCGAAAAAGGGCATAGCAAAATTAATTTAAAATGGGTGTCGAAAGCCAAACACACTCTGGCTAGGCTTATAAATGCCCTAGGGCAGATAGCCTAGTATGAACCTATGAACATGAATGGGACATTAGCTTCACACACGATGTGCGAGGGCACACATGCACACACACACTTATCTACGCACATACATTAAACACAATTTTGGACAATTCAAATCTTTGCAAATTAAATGCCACGTTTTTTTTGGGAGTGTGTGAAGAAACCAGAATATGTGAAGAAAACCCCTTACAGGCACAAGAAGATTGTGTGAAATCTGCATAGAAGGTGCTCTGTCTGAGAACTGAACCAAAAAACAAGAGGTGTGAGACAGCAGCACTAAATGCTATGCATATATTGCAGCCATTTGTTGGTCATGGAAAGCTTTACAGATTGCTTTCTGAACTTGACTTGCTTTATGAGCTAGAGCCAGAGCTTATGATCCTCCTTTAGGACCTCTCTTCAGTGCATTTACTGAGCAGGAGCTCAGGAATGCTAGTTATTAACCTTCCCTGTAGGAGCAGTGGCACTTCCTGAGCTGTTTGTTTTTCAGAAAATCCTATTCTAAAACCATACCTGAAACCAATGTTTGTAATTTTGAACAGTAGCAAATAGTGCATTGGTATAAACATAAACATTATCTAACACACAGGATTTTGCAACGGTAATAATGCTGACAGTAAAAATCATAAGGCTGAGTTTATTATTGGCACTAAACAGTTTTTGCACATACTTTTTGTATGTTTTGAAATACTGGCAAAAAACATAAAAAATGTGCATTCATATTCTGACATAGAAGCAAATTGCTACATCTGCAGCTTTTTTTCAGGTCTTGTATCACTGGCACATTTTTCCATGTTTTATAGTACTGCCTGTTGTACATGGTACTCATTAGTCATGGTGATTGGTAATATACATAAGAAAATACAAATTATTTCTTTAGTTCTGCTCATCTAAAGCACTGTAGGTTGATACTATTAAACAGATGATGTGAGAGTGTTCAATCTCGCCGTTTGTTCTTACACCTGGGTTGCCGATCGCTTGACAAAGCTCTGCATCGAGAAGAAGCTCGACACCAACCTAACTCCCACAATCCCCCTCTGCCTTTACCTCAGATCTAGTTTGCCGCTGCAAAGATCGCATCATTTTGATGAGCTCGGACCACCTGAAAGCTAAGATTGATTATTTCTTATAATTCTTTCATTAGTTTTTGTATACATATTTTCTCAGATTGACTGTGTGTATGTGTGAGTAGTGTATCGAGGGTTTCATATAAGTTTTATATACTTTTATATACTTTTGAGTTTTCCCTCGGGGCCTACCCCACCCTTAACTGGATTATACTATTAAACAGATGTTTTCTTCATGGCTATATGGCCAAGCTGCACAGATCTGATGTGGCTTTCTTTCGTGTCCTGTCCTGTGTAACCTGGTACCTAACACATATCGCTGTTCAGAGCCAGATCATGGTTAAATGGGGCCATAGACAGGGTAATGGATCAGTTCAGGGTTTGACTTTGAGCAGAGTCACTTAACTAGACAGTACCCCTAACTTGGGCACTTTATACACACACACACACACACACACACACACACACACACACACACACACACACACACACACACACACACACACACATGCACACATCCCTCCATCTGCTATAAGAGAAAGAGCAGATGTGCGCTCATCAGACTGGATGCATGATGCATATCCAGCAATCCTGTTGCTCTGTTTCTCCTGGGCTTCTACTTAAATCTCCAACATGGGCTTAGATGACATTAGGACAGTTTTGGAAATCTCAATGTAAGGAAGTTCTCCCACAGGATCCTAATGCTCATAGTTTTTATGGAAGGATCCTGTGAGTTTTTTCTTACTTATCTTTTTTTTATTTTTATAAAAACTCACAGGATTAAGCAGCAAAATCTTGTTCAGGAGTCACCCATACCAGTACATATGAGGGTGGGATGGGGTGCAGTAGCTACTGGAGGATTATCATCCTCTTTAGAAATCTCTGCCTCTTTTTTTCCTCTCTCTTTCTGTCTCTGTGCAGTCATACATTACACAAATAACAAAGACATCAGTCTCACATCAAAGCAGCACAAAGCAACAGTAACAAGCAATTCAGTCATTCAACAGACAGTAACACCATATACATAAAAAGCAAAGTCAGTCATTAAAAAAACAGTACACATTGTATACTTAAAAGCAGTCAAAAGCCATTTTCCTATCTCTAGCCTAATATGTTTGCACACCCTGAATAGTTAAATATCCGATCTGTGATCATTTCATACAAAACAGTGTGGAATTCACATAACTTTTTGTGCTGGGCTCTTATAATTCATTCCACATGGTAAACGTTTTGTCACATCCTTTATTAATAACTCTATTTAATAAAGGTTTAGTTCCTTTTGGATAGTTTGCGGTGGGGAAAAAATAAATAATAAAGTCTAGAATGAACTGTGCATGTCAGAGAAAAAGAAAGTGAGTATGTAGTCAGTGCACATAATCAAACTTTTAACCATGTCAGCAGATTTTGCTAAGCAGTAAACAACAACTGCTGAATACATGTTATTGTAGCTAGTCTGCTTAAGACTGCATTCCTTCTAGCTTGTAACATTACTAATGCTGAGTTGGGAGAGGGATGTTTTAACTGACCTATTTTTAGGACATTGATGTATTTCATTTTAGATATTTAGTGCTGTTCTAATAAATAACTATATTTACAGATCTTAGTAGTAAACTTTTTATTGGATACTGGCAGTTGTCATCTAGGTGCTTAGGATTTCCCTCTCTCTTCCCCCCTTGGCTGACCTGGTGTGACTTAGTTTGAACTCTACATTTACCTACAAAACGGAGTCTACAGGACTGCAGTTGGTCACCATAACAAAATCAGTTTCTCTCAGCATTTAAGCAGATTGAACTCTACATTTACCTATAAAACGGAGTCTACAGGACTGCAATTGGTCACCATAACAAAATCAGTTTCTCTCAGCATTTAAACAGATTGAACTCTACATTTACCTACAAAACAGAATCTACAGGACTGCAATTGGTCACCATAACAAAATCAATTTCTCTCAGCATTTAAGCAGATTGAACTCTACATTTACCTACAAAGCGGAGTCTACAGGACTGCAATTGATCACCATAACAAAACCAGTTTCTCTCAGCATTTAAACAGATTGAACTCTACATTTAACTGCAAAACGGAGTCTACAGGACTGCAATTGGTCACCATAACAAAATCAGTTTCTCTCAGCATTTAAGCAGAGTAGATTGCACACAAAAAGCATTTGTTAAGCTTTCACTTACAGTGCTGTGTAATTAAGCAGGTCATCATATTGGTCAGCCATAGGGCTCTTTTTTCTACTTGAGTGTTTACCTCCTTCCCCTGTAACATAAGTAAACTGACTGTTACATTAAGAGCTATAATACTTACCTTATAGCTTTAGGACACCTTAGGAAACCTTGCAAACTGCAATAGCCCTTTACCGTTTTTTTGTGTAACTGAATGACCTGCTGCTAAATTCTGATTCTGCACACACTGCTCTATTTTTTGCAAAGGCTATATAAGTAGCTAGTGACTTTACTGAATTTCTGTGGTAATATTTGTGTTTAAACTGAACCTCTACCTAGAGAAAGTGTATAATCAGAGCTCCTACTTGCTGCATGTGTTTTTAATGTTTAAATTGCACACACACACATTGAATAAGTGCTTTTATGACCTGAATAACTTGGGCTAGCTATACCTGAATTGCTTTTACTGGCAATTTTCCAGTTGTACAATTGTGAACAATTGATTTAGTTTTTCTAGTATATCTTGCCCATGTGCTAACCCAGATTAAACAACTTCCCCTACCCATTATAACATAATTTTTATCACATCTTATTGAGGGCATATACCTATGTATATAGTGACTGTCTTATCAACTAAAAAGCCTACTTTTTTAGGACTTGTGTGTAAATTTTATAGTATGAGTGTGTTCAAGTATTGCTTATAAAGTACATGCTCTACATTTCTCATTTTTGACATGTTTTGTGTGACTTTCTAATTAATAGTTCAAATGTCTTTTGTAAATATTATTGTCCTTATGTATTGGTTGTTTAACTTGTGGAGCATTTCTCCCCGGGCCTCTACTGAAAATGGACATATATCCAGTTGGACTAGCCCGGTCAACAAATGTAAAATAAATAAAATAAATCTTTAAAATCTGGCAAGTGTTTATTTACTGCATTGCTCTCTTGCTTAGGTTTCTTAGCTATAAATCTTAGTTCATTCTGAAGTGTGCTACTTTACTCCCCCCACCCTCAAACCTTTCTGAATGTATTATTATAAAATAACTGTCTGTTGTTGCCTTCATGCTTACCCTAGAATCTCTGCTTTTCTCTTTTCCTAGTTGAACTCTGCAGTTCCCTATAAAACGGAGTCTACAGGACTGCAAACAGTTTCTCTCAGCATTAAGCAGAGTAGGTTGCACACAAAAAGCATTTGTTAAGCTTTCACTTACAGTGCTGTGTAATTAAGCAAGTCACCATTTTGGTCAGCCATAGGGCTCTTTTTTCTACTTGAGTGTTTGCCTCCTTCCCTTGTAACTTAAGTAAACTGACTCTTACGTTAAGAGCTATAATACTTACCTTATAGCTTTAGGACACCTTAGGAAACCTTGTAAACTGCAATAGCCCTGCTATGTTTGCCCTTGCTATGCTCGGGCTCTATTCTCTCCACTCCCTGCCCCCAATTCCCTCCCACCCCCAGTACCTCTAAATTTAAAGTACTATAGCCACTCCCTCACATTCTAGATCCTATCTGCTTTCATCTGGGATACTTCTTCCCATCCCCATTCTTCTACCTACATTTTAATAGCACCTATTAGCTTTCATCTGGCATTCTCCCATCCCCCTTCCAGTACCTTTATCTCACCACTCTATCTTCTGGTGTTGCATCACCAGGTAAAACAGTTCCTTGACTCACTAGCTGAATCACAAATAATGATATACTCATGTTTATTACCCCTCTTGTTCCCACCATACCTCCTTACCTTGTATGAAAACCAGTTTCTCATGGGATTTCAGGTCCCGAAAGGCCATACTATCACCCCAGCTGTAAGTCCTCCCACCTTCAACCATACTTACAGTACCAGGTCCTATCCAACATCTTGTTCAGTGTATCAACATCTCAACCCCAGGCACATTAGCTCTAGATCCAAACACTACCACAAACTAATAAACAAATTCCTGAAGTTCATCACCAAGTATAGACTTAACCTAATAATTGGTGGTGATATTCACCCCAACCCTGGCCCACGCACTTCAGATACACATACCCCCTCTACTTGCAATCTAAGCTACAAACCTATAATTAATAGGCCAACTAATTCTCTCCTAGCCTGTCATCTCAATATTAGAAACATTAATAACAAGGTACATGAATTGCATGCACTTCTGGATGTCCACTCTCCTAAGATTCTCTGTTTATCTGAAACCTGGTTAAAACCTAACACTACAGACAATGAAGTGTTACCACCTGGGTACGACATACATAGGCTGGATCGTGCTTCCAGGAAGGGTGGTGGGGTAGCTGTACTCTATAAATCTGAGTTGAATGTCACCATAGATGTAATACAACCACCTCAGGTTAATAACAAAGAGATTCTTGCCACCAAATTGCAACTTAATAAAAATAAATGCATTAATATCATCTGTATGTATATTCCCCCAGATAGCAATATATCTACACTTGAAGATATCCTGCACTGGCTATCATGTCACTACCCCCAAGAAACCCTACTACTTGGAGACTTTAACATAGACTGGGGCACCTGTTCCTCAGAATCCCCAACCACCCATATTAACCTGCATGCATTTACAAAAATCATATCCACCCTACCAGGATAAGTAAACCCAACCAAAAAGAAAGCATACTTGACAGGGTACTCATAAATAGTCACCCCCAACTGTACACCTCTGGTACCCTCCCTGATGGCCTAAACAATCACCTTCTCACATATGTAATTAAGCACAAAGCCATTAATTCCCAACAACCCTTACTCAGAAAGGTTAGAAACAATAAAAACTTTGACCCTGCCAAATTCCAACAAGAACTAAACTCATGTAATTGGTTTGTTCTAAAACACCTCCCCTTAGAGGAAGCAGTAGTATACTTTAACAACAAATTCCTTGAGATCCTTGATTTGCATGCACCTGTTCGTTCAAAGAGAACAAAGGCAAAAACTGCACCATGGCTTTCTAAAGAGTCTAAACTCAAAATTACCCTTAGAAACAAAGCATGGGCTTTATGGCATTCTTCTAAAGACCCCCAAGATCACATTAAATACAGACAATACAGGAACAAAACTAAAAAATCCATTTTACAAGACAAAAAACAATACTAATGTAATTTACAGACAGTAAATCAAAATAACCCTCAGAATTTTTGGGCAGGTTTAAATAATCTACTACATCCTGCACAAACTTCAACCCCAATCCCTGCTGCTACTATTGATAAAACCCCTGAAGATGTTTCTGACAGTTTTAACCGATTTCTTTACTGAGACAATTCAAGCCCTAGCTAGCCAACTACCTCTTGGCTCCTCTGGTCCTGAAAGTACCACCCTTAGAAACCTACTCGCTTTCAGCTTCCAACCAGTAGCCACTTCACTTGTCCGTACCTTGATCAAAAAATTAAAACCCACTACACTTTCTGCTGATCAACTCCCTGCCGAGTACCTACAAAAATCAGCTGATGCTATTGCTTACCCCATCTCAATACTAATCAATCGAACCATAGTAGAAGCTAAAATTCCCACCATCTGGAAAATATCCTATGTAATCCCACTTCACAAAGGAGGCAGCTCTACTGAATTCTGCAATTATAGGCCAATAGCTATACTCTCTCCACTTGCAAAGATTATGGAAAAATGTATTCATAGACAACTCATGCACCACCTAATCCAGAATCACCTTATGGCAGATACTCAGCATGGCTACTGTCCTCATCACATCACTACTTCAGCCCTCCTAGCCTTTACCAACACCATAAACCATAATCGCGACAATAATTATATATCCTCAGCCCTCTTCTTGGATCTTTCCAAGGCATTCGATATGGTTGATCACCAACTTTTAATCCACACCCTGCAAACATTCTGTCTAGATACTAGAGCACTTCACTGGTTTCAGTCCTACCTGAATGGTCAAGAGCAAGCTGTCCTCTGGCAGACAAACTCTCTGATCTTCTACTTAACACCCTTGGAGTACCACAAGGCTCTATACTAGGGCCCTTCCTGTTCTCCATCTTCATTAACGACCTTTATACTGTCATCCCAAAAGTCAGCTGTATCTGATATGCTGATGACTCTACTCTGATTTGCTCGGCCACATCTCCAGTAGAGTTATGGTCAGCTACCCAGACCACCTTTAATACAATAGAAAACTGGCTTTCTGAATGTCGTCTGATCCTAAATCCCAAAAAAACTAAAATGCTGTTATTTTCACCAACACGTAGGTCTACCACTTTCACCTTTACCAAAAATTCAAATTATGGCACAATAATCTCCCCTGACCCCTCTACAAAACTTTTAGGCATCATCATAAATAATAATCTAAAATTCGACCTACATGTTAACCAAACTATCAAAACCATCAATAAAAAACTAGGGTCACTTTATAGAATAAAAGCCTTCCGAACCCCTCCAGCTAAACTTGCCATAGCTCGCTCTCACCTTCTTTCAACCCTTCTGTATGCATCCCCTCTACTCTCGAATTTAAACAAGACTGTCCTTAACAAACTCTCAATTTGCTACAACCACATTGCCAGGTTTTCCTCTGGGCTGCCTTTTAGGACACATCATTGCATCAATCTAAATCAGCTTGGCTGGCTTGAACTACCCAGCCTAATCCAGTATAACCAACTGATTATGGCCTATAAAACCTTTATAATCCAGACAATACTCCTGCACTTAAAAATATTATCACCCCCTATAACAATCCTAGACCGCTTCGATCCTCTAACAAACTACTAATTCAGACTAGCAAAATTAATAACACAGCCAGTGACTCTCTCTTTGCAAACTCTGTAAGTAGACCCTGGAACTCTCTTCCAGCTGATATTACCTTACTTTCTACCTTAGGTCACTTTAAAACTAGACTCAAACAACATTTGGCACTTAACTGGCTATGTCAATGTATCAAGCCTGGCTAACTCTCTCTAGAATGTTAACCAGTTTACTGTGTAATTTAATTTAATCCTGATTTACGCTCGGGATTAACTCTAACCAGTGGAACTTGTTTAACTTGCTTACTTATGTAATCACTGTAAATAGTCTGTTTGTAATATGTAATGCTGGTATTATGTAATGCTGTATCTGCTTACCCTTGGAGCTTTTCTCCCCAGGCCTCCACTGAAAATGGACATGCATCCAGTCAGACTATCCAGGTCAACAAATGTAAAATAAATAAATAAAATTGTCTGATAGATAACACTTGTTATTTTTAGTTATATTTTCTTATAAAAATACCTGGACATGTTCGTTTGAGGCGACATTACTGACTTTGGGTCTGTCTCCAACATGTGTGATTTCTAATAAATGTTAAAACTCTGTCAAGACTGTTTATTTATTTAATTCATTTTTCATTTCCGTAACATAGTGAAGCTGGGCTGCTCAGACAACATGGACCCTAGGCAGTGGCTTAGGTCACCTAGTGCAGATCCAGCTCTGTCTCCATTTATTTTAGCAAAAAATGCATATATTTAACCTGTTATCATTATATATGAATTATGTGTATAGTTTTTGTAGATTTATATTGTTAAAATGTTCTTATTGTACTATTTCTTACACTGTTTGTTGAATCTGACTGTCATTTTCAGTAAAGAGTTTCAACAACAAAAAAATGCAAAATACAATAACTATGTTGTATTTCTTAAATCGCAGCTGCATCTTCATTTCTGATAATGGCAGACATTCCTTTTTCCTTTCAGGTTGTATGTTTTAACACATTTGTAGTCCAAAACTAAAGTGATGTGTATTACAATCACAAACATTATTAACAGAATAACTAAACAACTGTGCAAGTTTTCATAAGCATTGCTGTAAACCAGGTTTTATGCATCATTATCATAAGGCTGACATTATTGGGACAAATTCCGAAAGACTTGCTAGAGTGTAAGCGACTTACTTTGGTTGATAAACAGGCTTACATTGGGGACAAGATTCCAGAAGACTGGCTCCCAGTGTAAGTGACAGTATTCTACAGGCCTGTTTATGAGCTCTGTGAATTTTTTGGTTTCTTTGTCTTAGACTGATGTGGTGTTCTTGCTGAGTTCTGTCATAGTTGTTAGAAAAAAAAGATTATTTGGGCTGTCTGTTTTAATGTATGAGACAACTTCTGATGTCTGGACATTCCTGATTCACTGCAACCAGAATGTTTCCATGTGATCTTAAAGCTTTGTTGTCAGCTAATATTTGGGTATAATCTGTTATAGGATAGACCTTTAGATATGTAATCTACCATTAAATACCCATTATGTCTTTTTTTCTCTTCAGAGAAGTGGGTGATTTATTTGTCTTATTCACTTCCTTTAATGTCAGCAAATTATAGAAAATAACTGAATTTCTAAACATTAATTGGCACTTCTGAACACTAAGCAGAAGCATTTGGAGAAAACAGAGGTCATTTGTTTTGTAGGAGGCTTATAAAAATGACTGCAGCCTATTGTATGTGCCGATAGCAAATACACACTGCCATTCACAATCAAGTCTGTCTGTATTAACTGCTCCAAATTTTTCTTGTTAATGTTTGCAGATATTGGGGAGAAAGTGCTGCAGTTAATCTTTTTAATTGTTTTATTTTGGTTTACTTTGCCTTTGTCCATAGCTTGATTCTTAAAAGGAGAACTAAAATGTTAAAACAGACCATCATTCCCACTACCTCAGTGGCATTTTGGGTTATCTGCCAAAGTAACCCAGTACTGACCAGCTTTCAGAAGGTGACACTGTCATCCTTCTGTCTTACAGTGACAGCTGATTGATTAAACATATCCCAAGAGGTAAGCCTTCAGCTGTCACAGGAAGTTATTGTTCAGTCTTCTTTCTGTCATCCAAAGAAGGAAGTCTTCTGACTCCTCGTAGAATCCAGTGCTGATTTTTCTGGCTTACTGCTCAGATAAGCCCCATATGGGGACCCATTCCTCTCATTTTATTATTAGATTTTTTTATTATCTTTCTATTTTTATGTTTATTTGAAATTATATATTTATTTTAATATTATTTTTTTCTGTCAGTGTTTACAGTAGTTCATGTGGGTACTACTGCTTGTAGTGGTGTTTGTGTGGCTTCCGTCTTTGGTAAATGCTTGTTTTTACTGTTTACAAGGAAACTTTCAGTATCTATCAGGACTGTAAAACAGTTTTTATGATTATTTACTTTAAAAAATGAAATGAGTAATAGTGTTTTTTAATTTAGGAACTATGTTAGTATATGGGATAATTTCAAGTGAGTTACTGTGTAAGAGAGCTGACCCACCTGCTTTATTAAACAGATGGTCTGCTTGATGATAATATAGCTGGGGCATTATTTTGCAGTCTGGTGTTTTTGGTTTAAGCCAAGTTTCAGAAATGGCTAGTATATCTGGGGAGTAGTGTGACATCCAGGCATATATTTCAGAAACTTTATTGAATATACTACATAGATTCATAGAAGAAACTTTTAATTGATTTACACTGTTTGTGTGTGTGTTGGGGGGGGGGGGTTGGATATTATTAGCAGAGGTTTGCTGGCTGTTGGTTTGTGTAGGATCAGGATTAGGGTTTATGTCTCCCCTCAGTTATTTTGGTAAATATGAGGAGTGTTAAAGTGGATTTTTTAAATGTGTTTTGTTTTGTTTTGTTTTGTTTATACGAGAAATGGATTGAGTTGGTGGTTACGTACTTATACTTTAAACAGTTTCCCAAGGTGATCATTGAAGAAGCAGGGTGCAGTGGTGGTGAAGTGATTGTGGCTGTTGGTTTTTGAAATGTAGTTTGGTGTAGGAGAAAGTATAGAAGAAGTTAGTAAGATAGCTTATTAAATTATCAAGAAGGGCTAGTGTAAAGGATACTGTAAGGGGGAATCATGCTTGTAGCTGGAGGTAGAAGTTAAAAATGAAGTAGCAAAATTCAAGTGGTTGGTGGAGTATGTGACAGGAAGATAGGTTTGGGGAGAAGAGGTGAGGGTGAGATGTCATTCGGTGGTATAGATTTGATAGTAGTGTGAGAGTGACAGGTAGAACTGTAGAAGGGATAGACTTATGTGTTGAATAAATGTAGAAGTAGTGGGGGTCAGTGGGAAATGGTGGCACGGTAGAGGAGCGAAGTGAGCCTTTACATTAGTGAAGGTGAACTGAGTGGGTTAGACTTCTGTAATGGAGTCCCCTAGCAAATGAAAACAGTTATTGAGAGTAGATGAAGGCTATGCGTATATAAGTAAATAAGAGAATTGAGTTGATTTGTACACTTAAAGCAGAGGGTGGGGGGGAGATAATGTTAATTTACTATCAACACCAGATTCAGTGTGCAGAGTCAGATGTTAACAGAATGACTCAACATTAGATTAAGATGAAAGCCAGTTTCTGTCAGAAGGGTCAGAATTTTAACAGATTGATACATATAGGAGATTTACTAGAAAGGTAAAGGTGGAGGAAGAGACTACGCTGTAGAAGACTCCTATACTCTCATCGATATACAGCTTAAGTTTTGTATAAATTTTAATAGGTACATACACATTAATATCATAATTCAGGTGAAATACTGCTGATTCCTAATATTGGGCTTGTTCTTGCCTTTAATTTTTGTGTTTGAGGACCCATTTAGACTAGCGTGCACTCTAGTGCCATAGAGCTGGCTGGTTCAAACTAATAACAAATGGAGGGATAGCAGGTAATTTACATTGGAAGCATAATTCATGTGAAGTATTGCCAATTCCTAATACTGGGCTTGATTTTTCCATTTATTTTTGTGCTTGGTCATCTGTTTAGACTTGGGTGCACTCTAATGCCATTGCAGTTGCAGCTTCATGTTGATTGCATATAGTTAGAGAGCAGGTAATTTATATTGAGAGCATAATTCATATAAAGTATTGCTGATTCCTGATACTGGGCTTGCTCTCAGTTATTATTGTTGTGTTTGGCCTTACATTTAGACTTGAGTGCACTCTAGTGCTGTAGTGATGGCTTGTTCATGCTGATTGTAAATAAAGGGATAGGTAATTTGCACTACGAGCATAATTCATGTAATATATTGCTGATTCTTGCTTATTGTTCTACATTAACAAGTGCTGTCAGTTTATTATTCTGGCTGGTGTTCTCTCCCCTAACTTGATGAATCGTAACTCTGCTACACCCCCTCCACCAAATTCAGTTGTACCTAAAATGAAAAAACAAAATAAAAGCATGCCTCAGCCTATGGTTAGCAATTCTGCTGAGGCCACTGCTGGGTCTGCAGACCACTTAACCTTTTGCCTTGTCTATATCTAGTGTATGAATTTGTTTTTATGAAGTCCAAGAGGAGTACTGGTTGGACTAAAGCACTTAACTATTTGTTGTTGATTGATTTTTTAACATTAAATGTATCCTTTTCTTTTTATCCTTCAGAGTTGCTATTTCTGCCACAATACAAGGTTTTGTTTTCTAAACACCTTTCTAATGTTGCTTCCAGACCACTATTTCATGGAGACTCTAAATCTCAAGCACCTATATCATCATGACTAGGGCTTCCATTTTCAGGAATTTATTGAGATTTGCTGTGTCTGGATTACATTATTACTTTTCTGCTTTACCTTCTGGGCTATCTACTACATCTTGAGTGTATACAAAGTGTGTGACCTCAGTGTCTTCCTATTGCAGAACTGTAGGCATCCACATGTTTTACTTGTTTAGGTGAATTGTTGATTTGTGCATATTCTGTATCCAATTATGTGGAAGCCCCAGTCAAGGTTGCTTCCTTCCTTTCCTACCACGACTTCAAACTGAATCTTCAAAAGTCTTTCTTCACATCCTGTCAATGAAATATTTTCCTGGGTTGTTGGATAGGCACAGTAAAAAGGATGGCCTTCTTGCCAGAAAAGTTCCGACTTATCATTGCATTTTTTTGGATTTCTCTCTTCTAGATGTGGCCTCAGCAAGAGAGTTCAGTCCTTAAAATTGTAGACCTCATGGCATCAGTGATCCTGATGATGCCAGTAGCCAGACTATACATGAGAAAAATTCAATGGAACTTGAAAAATTGTTGGACCCAGCACCTTCGTCCCTTGGATTTCCAGGTACCAGTAGTGGGATTTGTGAAACAGGAACTGCAGTGCTGGAGGGATCAACAATCTCTGAATCCAGGACTGCCTTTCTGTCTTCAGACCCCAGTCCAATCTGTCCAGATGGACTCTCCAGATTTTGCGTAACAGTGTCCATGGGAGTTCAGATGCAAGACTTGTAGGGTCCTCGGGACATGCCAGGGCACGTAAACATGAAAGAGATATTGCAGTGATCCATGCCTTAAAAGTTCTTTACCACTTCTAGACTCTGGGTGTCTTCTGTTGGTCACAGACAACACTAACATGATGGAGTACAAGTTCATAAACTGAAATGCCTGAAATCTGGCTTTATAGCATTTCCTGACTCTTCAGGCCTTATACATTCCATCAGAGTAAAACAGTGGCAGACAGACTACACAGATCCTGAACAGATCCTCATGAGTGGAAGCTCCATGCAGAGGTTTTCCTGGCCTTGATCTAGATGTGTGAAACACCTCAAGTAGATCTTTTCAACTCCTTTCAAAATAGGCGACGGAAAAAAATCTGTTCAAGACATCCTCGCAGCCATGCTTGGAAGACAGATACTCAGTCATTCCCATGGTCTGGAATATTCCTGCATGCATTTCCATTCTTTCCTATGATTCCCAAGGTACATCTAAAGATTCAGAAAGAATTGTCAAACATCATTGTGGTAACCCACTTTTGGCCCAGGGAAAGTTGATTCTCCCTTGGACTTGGCCAAGGGCAATTATCACAAACTTTCTCACAGACTGGATCTGCTCATGCAGCACCAGGGGCAAATGGTATATCTCAGCTTAAAGCAATTGCAATTGACAGCCAATATGATTCTGTCTTAATATATTTTAGTCACTTATTCCATGAGAATGTGCATCAGGTATTTAAGGAGACAAGAAAACCTGCAACTAGAAAATTTTAAGTTTACAATTGGAAGAAGTTTTCTAGTTCATGCCTAGCCAATATCACTGGTCCCAAAAGGGTTTTAATCCTTCTGGTTTTGAAATATTTGTGAAAGATGTTTAGAGATATGTTTCTATCAAAGTGCATCTTGTGGACATCTCAGCTTGTCTCTCCATGGATCCCCCCCTCTCATCTCTTTGTATAGTCAAACAATTTATGACAGGTGTGTTGCATGTGAAACTCCCTCAAGACCAAATTCATCCACCCTGGGATCTCAACGATGTTCTTGAACAATTGACCTTATCTCCTCTTGAACCTGCCTCTTATGATTATTTATGATTCATTATATGGAAGGCTGTTTTATACCTTCCTATGATATCTGCAAGGTGAGACTCTGAGCTGCAAGCTGTCCTGGTTATGTTATGCACTAATCCATCATTCTTGCCAACAGTTGTTTCTGAATTTACCTTGAATTAAGCCATCAATCTCCCAGTATTCTATCCTGTTCTAAAGAACAAGTGAGAATAGATCCTGCATAGTTTAGATGTGCAGGGCCAGCCCATTTACTACCCTGACAGAACAAAGCACTGTAGGAATGGCTGTTTGTCTCCCACACATTGATGAAAAAGGTTAACTTGTATCTAAGCAAACTATTACATGATGGTTATCCTCTGATATTGTTTTCTGTTACTCCCACAATGGTAAATATCTTTCAGGCAAGGTAAAGGCTTATTTGACTAGGGCTTTATCCTCATTTATGGCATATTGGGTAGGGGTGGACTCTAGAAGCATTCTCGGTGAAGCAATCTGGTCCTGCCTTCATACCTTCACAAAACACTACAGACTAGATTCTTTATTCAAGGTCCCGAACAAGCTTTGCTCCAGGGCTCCTGTATCCATATCTTTCCACCTCCCAGGTAAGGGTAAGCTTTGGTACTCTACTTAAAATGCCACTGAGGCAGTGGGTATGATCAACATAAGTCCTACTTACATGTAACAGTAGATGTTCAAATTCTTCACTTCCTCAGTGGTAGCACCCACCCACCATCCCCCAGATTCTGCATAGCTGAGGGAGGTTTCAACCTCTTTAATTTGATTATTGTATTTAGTTTTTATATGGTGTTGTGATTGGCTGCAAATTTACTCTTACTAGATAATTTGGGCGTCAGGTACTTTCCACTATTTCTTTGGGGAAACAAAAAAGCCTGAACACTCATTTCCTGTGACAGTTGAAGGCTTCCCTCTCAGGATAGGCTCAGCCAATCAGCTGTCACAGTAAGAGATAGGGGGGAATCTATGCTTTTGAAAACTGTACAGTACTGTGTTGCTTTGGCTAACCCAAAATGCCATCGATGCAGTAAGGAATTTGAACATCTGCTGTTGCAGGTGAGTTAAGAGTTCCACCGCTGTACTTCCTGCAAGCTCCTGTTTCATTAAACCATTAGGAAATCATTTGCTCTGGCAATATAGTATCAGTGTTTTACAGCACACATTATTTTTATTATGACTTGGATGTGTGCACATATCTATTTCATTTTCAATGCCTACCATGTACAGCTAGAAGATAAAACATTGGTGTCTGAAATATTAGTGTGTATGCAAATGCGATGTACACGTAAAGACCAGTACTATGTAATTATTTTATACAGTGTTCACAGTGTGACACAGTAGCACAGTGGATAGAGTTGTTTCCTCACAGCAAGAGATTCCCGGTTCAGTTCTTGGCTGGGGGTACCTTCTGTGCAAAGTCTGCATGTCCTCCCTCTGTTTGCATGGGTTTCTTCCAGGTGCTTCAGCAGTTTCCTCTCACTTTCCAAAGACATGCACTAGGTGGACTGGACACTCCAAATTGGCCATAGGTGTGATTGTGCAAGTGAGTGTGTGGTGTGGATGAACTACTAAGGCAGACAGGGCTAGCCATCTGGCGGTGTAAACCTTGGTACTAGATGATTGTCACTGTTGAAGAAGTGACACCCCAACCCCATGTGCAAAAACGGGAAAAGGGGTCATGTTTGGAAGAATGGATGGACTCACTCATATATATATATATATATATATATATATATATATATATATATATATATAAATAATGTGTGTGTGTGTGTGTGTGTGTGTATATAAAATGATCCAAGAGTACTCTTCAGAAGATGAAATTCTCCTGTAGCTATGACATAGGGGTTATGCTTCCTATCCCCCTTTACTTAATTCTTCTTCTTAGAAGGTTACATGATTTCAGAAAAGAGTGCAGCAACTGAAATTGTAGAATTCAGTATCTCAGGAGTTGCTGTGGTCTTACTCTCTTGCAAAAAACATATCTCTAAAATAAGTGTTTACCATCTACATTTTAAATGTATTTGAATATTTTCCCAGCAGTGAAATGTCAGTCATTGCTCTATTGTGTACAGCTTCCATTTTCTGCATATGCATGTCCACCTGTACTGTAGTACAGGTTCTATTTGTAATAGATGACTTTTGTTTTTGGATGGTCCACACCAGTGTCCTACTGTGCAGGCCATCACTTCAGCACCCTAATGCTGTGGTAGCCATTTGGGACTGCATTAAGTAAATGGCTCAGAACCTTGTGTGACTTCAACCCAGCAGATTTTGCTCAGCGACCACAATGGTCCAGTACCACAGCTCATAGCTGGATATGGCAGATATGTTTTTCTTGACCTGTGTATCGTGGGTCTTTGTAAATCATGCCAAATTGAGATTTCTTTGTCATATTAGAACTATACATTGCAGACTAGCTTTATGATTCTTACCCATTCTTACAACAATATCTGCTTGTTGTGTTCTTTCAGTGTGTTGTTTGAGTCTGAGTTTATTACTGCATAGGTCAATTGGCGTATACTAGGCTATTGACTACTAGGGTCCTTATACGCCTAGCCATGCAAAGCAAATGTAACCCACAAATTTGATTTATACAGGGAGTGATGTACTGACTGCCTCTGTCCTTCAGAAACATAGACACCAGACGAGGGGTGAATTTCCGATTACCCATTCATCGGTCCAAATTGCTCTTAAATAGTGATATGGAGGAACTCTGTTTGACATGGATGAGGATCCTGTTCCAGTGAATGGGAGTTCTCTGAAAATCATATCTGTCTGTACGACATGTCCTTTTTATGTTGCAAGTACATTTTAGGTCATT
The DNA here is from genome assembly GCF_019279795.1 of Protopterus annectens. Lineage (NCBI taxonomy): Eukaryota > Metazoa > Chordata > Ceratodontiformes > Protopteridae > Protopterus > Protopterus annectens. The sequence continues at coordinate 1,017,762,722 of NC_056745.1, read as the reverse complement.
TAATCTAGTAGTTCTGTTGCTATTTGTTTTGCTGACATGCAGAAGGTTCATGAAAACAGGGTCCAGGGACATCTTGTATACCAGGCAAAGATCACCTCTCAGAAGTCTTTATGATACCAAGTAAAGAGACAGGGCTTTGAGGCAATTAGCAAAGGACCTTATGTTCACTCCCTGTATTCTTTTTGAAAGGAACCTTTGCAGACATTCCATTTGTTGCTTGTGTCTGGTCAGGTGCATACAGAATGGGGCATTTTTCTCTATGATGCGTCTAATGAGGGCCAAGTACATTGGTATGATGACTTTTCTGGACCTAGATGCCATGCCCTTGCTTATAAGTTGAACAACATAATTATTGTTGCTGAATAGTTTGTCACAGAGTAATAAGGATATTTCTTATATTTGACAAAAAAAAATACATTTGTCTTAAAATATTTTAGACCAACATATTCAATATACAGGTATTATATATGTGATAACAGTCACTGTAAAGGATGATGTTATGCAGGCCACTGCTATTTCTCTTATAAATAACAGGAGGGGTGAGAGAATATTTCCCTTAGTTTTTTACACTGAAATCTTGATAAAATAGATGTTGAAGATGCTGTTTGTGAAATATGTAATACGTTTATGTGCTTACTTTACACAGACAATTATTATTATTATGTTTTTCTGCAGATGATTTTTTTGTTGGTATTCATAGTACCGGAAATAATATAAATTAATTTGAAGTCCTACATGAGTAGTCAAATTAGAAAAGTATCTGAATTCAACTATCCTTGGCTGACTGTGATAAATGTGTTGTGTCCTATATACACAGTGATTTTGAATCTATAATCACTTATTCTGTTAAAAATGAACCAGTAACAGCATTGTTAGACCCTGCATGGAATAGCATTCAACTGAATCATAATATTGCATCATCTCTGGCTAATAAGGTCACGCAGAAACACAGTAAACCAAGCAGTCATAATACACCAGTAAAGCTGAAAAATAATTTTGCTGCAGTGAAGACTCGTGCAAATGTAATCTTCCTTTCAAACAGCAACATCTTGAAAGTACCTTCCACAGTATTTGTTTTGTTCTGAAAAAGTAAACATTTTTGAATGTACTATATGGATATGGTTGTTCACACAGTGAACATATGTCAGCTGTCTGCAACTAGTGACAGTGCAGTTTTCAGTTACGCCATTTTCCAGTTCTCTTCAGTATATTTTCAAACTGACTGTGAGCGTATTTTCTAAATGACGCTTGAAACAAGCAGTTGACTAATGATTTAAATAAGTATATTTGAAAAATCAAAGCAGAGCAAGAGTTATTGTTTTTTTAATTTCTCTGGTTTTCTTTATTGTGGTAAAATAAAATTAACTTGTGTATTATTCCAGCTTTCTTATGATTAGAGAACAGATAGAAGCTAAAACACTAACATTGTTAATCTGTCTAGTAGGTATACAGCATTCGGGTAACATTTTCTTTGACAGAACATTTGTACTTTCTTAAAATGCCATTTTGAAAAATATCTCTTCTTGACAACATCCATTTTAAATCTTTAGTGAAGTGTAGTTATTTTAGTAATGCAAGTGCCTCTGTTTTTAAGCAGTGTAACAGATGTGCAGAGAAACAGTAAATGGATCCCTCCCACTCACTAGGTTGAATAAGGAGAAAGCAACAGTCAGCTGCCAGGATCCACCACATAACGCATGCAATCAGGTCCCTCAACAACAGGTATAAATATGACTCTGTCATTGTACTTGTGGGTGTGAATGACCTGAGATGTACCTCCCTGGACTACATGAAAAGAGACATGGAGGAGCTCTCGGATTATTTAGCCCAGGCCGGTATGACCCTAGCCCTGAGCAGCATCCTATCATCACCCAGAATGATACCACAGTACAAGCAGAAAATGACTGATTTCAACAGTTGGCTAAGTTTCTGGTGTCATTCTAAGGGATCAAGTATCTGCCTGGGATGACATGATTGACAGACCTCGATGCTTTGCCAGAGATGGCCTGCATCTGTCACCCCTGGGCTTCCGGATACTGGCCAAGGCTCTTGCCACCCTTATCGTGACTTTTTTAGGAGGTGTTCCAAAGACCAAATTACCACTGTAACAGCTACAAACAAATGCAATCTGAGGGTCATGCTGCTCAACACTTGAAGTGTAAATCTCAAAATGCACTCACTCAAAGCACTCCTTAAAATGGAGAACATCGACATTCATGCCATAACAGAGACTTGGTTCAAGGCAGCAGAAAGCACCCCTGCATTACCAGGTTATAACTCATTCCACATCTTTCAGCCTCAGAACTTGGACCAAAGCTCCTAAGGCAGTGGTGTTTCCATATTCATAAAGGATGTGCACACCTCCAGATTAGTAGCCCAACATAATGCATCTAAGATACTTCAGGTGGAGCTAACATTGGATAAGACAGCGATTCAGGTCGTAGCCTGCTATAGGTCTTCAGCCATGTCCCAAGACTCACACTCCGTGTTTCTAAGCACCTTCGAGAATATTAGGGTCCAACCTAACACTTTCATACTGGGAGACTTCAGCTACCCCTCCATTAACTGGAAAAACTACTCATGTACCAATACACTTGCCCAATGTTTCCTGGAATTCATTAATTCCAATGCCCTGGACGAGCTCGTTCTTACCCACACTAGACCTCGTCTTTACTAACATGGGCGACCATTGCTCTAAACCAGTAATCAACTCCTCCCTGGTAAGATCCAACCACAAACTAATCACCTTGAAAATCCACATCCCTCCCACCCCCACAAACGTAGCCACCATGAAAAACTTCTCCAAGTCCAACTTTGGGCTCCTAAAAACAGAGGTGGCTAACTTCACGGCACCCATGGAAATGGAGATCAGTTGCAAGACCACCGAATCATACACCAATGCACTATATGAACACGTACACAAAGCATGGATCTCGCCATACCCAATAGAACCAAGATGCTCTCCTCCAAACTGGTGATCCCCTGCCATAAACAAACTCTACAACAGAAGGAGGAAACTGATGCGGAATAAGGTGAAGTCCCAAGACTGGAAAAACTCCCTTATCAGCCTCAACAAAAAGATGAGATCCCTCATCAAATCCTCTAAAGCTAGATATGAAAACAGAATAGCAGCACATAGTAAAGACAACCACAAAGCCTTCTATAGTTATGTAATAAATCTCCATGGCAATACCCAGATTTGCTCTGAGCTACTGCAGAATAATACCTCATGTACCGAGCCAACAGATATTGCCAATATACTGGCCGACAGATTCAGTGCCAACGTTACCCCTCTCTCCCCCCAAAGGACAGATCACAATACCAGTAGATTGCCAGGTACCCAGTATTATTGCTGCATAGGTTAAAACAGCACTGTCCAAGGCCAAGAACATAGCTTCTATGGGACCTGACAATATCCCTGCCTGAGTTCTACATGAACTACAGAGTGAGCTGGCACCTCACCTGTGTGCTCTGTTCAATCACAGCCTCACCTCAAGCTTTGTCCTTACAGAATGACGCACTGGTACAGTCATCCCTCTCCACAAAGGAGGAGCGACTACAGACCCTGGGAACTATTGCTCCATTAGCCTGACATGTCTGATATGCAAAGCTATGGAACGCATCATCATGGACCTAATAAACAAAGATATGGGGAATCATGCCTGCACAACTTGGTCGACTTCTTTGAGTCAATCACCAGAACTGTGGATGAAGGCAAGGTGGTTCATGCAGCCAACCTTGATCTGGCCAAGTCCTTTGATACCATTCCCCACTCAGGAATCATAGAAAAACTCACTAAGCTAAGTATCAACGCCTATATCACTAGCTGGGTTGTAAACTGGCTCACAGATAGAATCCACAGTGTGAACGTAGCTGACTCCAAGTCAGACTGACGGGCATTCACGAGTGGAGTCCCACAGGGTTTGGTCCTGGATCCTCTCCTGTTTGGTATCTACTTCTCTGAAGTCCAGGCCAACACGAAGGGACTCTGGCTGACAAAGTTCACAGACAGTTGCAAGTTGTGAGCTCTTATTAACTCCTCAAGTGATGTTGACATCCTACAGAAAGGCCTCACTGAGACCAACAACTGGTGTCAGAACTATGGCCTTAAGCTCAATGCCAAAAAATATGTTGTCATCCTCTTTGGGAAGAACCCAGTTCCCATGAATTACCACATTGATGGTTGTCCACTGAACACAGAAGGTGTTATAAGAGATCTGGGAACACAGGTTGACAGCAACCTCTCTTTTGACCACCACATTGCCACTGTGGTCTGCATGTCCTTTTATGTGGCACATCTCATTACTATGGGTTTTGCATCCTGGAAGAAAGACGTCATTGTCTCTCTCTACTCTTCCCTCATTAGGCCAGTCATTAAGTACAATGCCCCATTTGGCATGTACCTCACTAGACACCTGCAACAACTGGAGAGGCCACAAACGTACCTCACAAAGAGGATCCTAGGCCTTAAACACTTGCCCGATATAGACAGACTCAAAAACCTCCAACTATTCTCTGTCTCATATCACCTACTTAGAGGCGAACTCTGCTTGACTTACAAATCCATGTCTGACCCAGCTCTGTTAGAAATGCTACATCTAAAGAAATCCAAATTCCTCCACACCACACGGTCCAGAGACCTCAGCCTCATTACCACAGTCAACAGAATGTGCTGAAGGGACAGGTTCATAACCCAGAGACTGCCCATGCTATGGAACAGACTTCCCATACATGTCAAACAGAGCACCTCACTAGCCTTCTTCAAGAGAAATCTTGATGAGTGGATAGGACACTCCAGTGTCTCTACTTGACAGAGACAGTGGGGAGTGAGGTGGGGTGGCACGATGCCAGGGTAATGTTATGGGCTAAGCTTGTAAAGGCTCCAGGGCCATTAGGCTAGTACACACCTATGAACCTATATCAGTTGAATTAAAACTCACAACAACACAACATATCAAGACCATGTGACTGAAAGTGTTGACTGCCAATGAAGGTGTTATCTGAACTTGCTCAGAATAGTAATGTTTTACTACCTGGTTATGTGACACAGAGGGTTGTAGTCCTGAGTGTGACTCAGATGACCTGAGCTGGACAAGGGGTGCTGGTGTTTGAGGAGCCAGGCAGACTGAGTGGAAATGAGTGGCTTGCGCCAGCTTGCTTTATTGTTTGGGGAGGAAGTGGTTGTTTCTCTGTCATCTACTTGTATGCTAGACTGGCTTTAAAGTGGGGAGCTGTGGGCTTGGCTGTCTGAATCTAGCAATGGTAGTTCTTGTACACATGTGTATCGGGGAAGGCGTAAGAGGTATCTGTGGTGATATGACTGCTCAAGTTAGCCACCAGTCAGCAGGGTTATGAAATTAAACAGACAAGCCCTGATAGCTACCTAAGTAATGACTTGTGTAATCAACTCTTCCATCACGGGGACCGAACAGACTTGGAATGGTTTTTGCCCTGTTGTACATATAAAAATGACAAATGAGTCAATAGAGCACAAAGAGGGCTGATAGTCTGCAGACAACACCGATCAGAAAAAGAGGAGTAGTGCTGCTGTACTGAAATAAAAGTGATGTAACAGGAGCATTATTTTCAGGAGTGGGTAAGTCTTCTGCAATCCCATACATCAGGTGCATTATTATTCTGACTACAAGGTTGCATATCCTCTGTGAGAGTAAAATATGGTGACATTTTTTGAGATACCACATCTTCTTCTTCTTCTTTTGGCTTTTCCCAGTTAGGGGTCGCCACAGCGTATCACCTGTTTCCATTTCTTCCTGTCCTCTGCATCTTGCTCTGTCACACCAACCACCTGCATGTCCTCTCTCACCACATCCATAAACCTTATCTTAGGCCTTCCTCTTTTCCTCTTACCTGGCAGCTTCATCCTTAGCATCCTTTTCCCAATATACCCAGCATCCCTCCTCAGCACATGTCCAAACCAATGCAATCTCCCCTCTCTGGCTTTGTCTTCAAACTGGGCTTACCCTCTTATATACTTATTCCTTATCCTGTCTACCCTCGTCACACCCAGTGCAAATCTTAACATCTTTAACTCTGCCACATCCAGCTCTTACTCCTTCCTTTTTGTCAATGCCACCGTCTCCAACCCATATAACACAGCTGGTCTCACTACCCTTTTGTAAACCTTCCCTTTCACTCTTACTGGTACTCGTCTGTCACAAATCACTCCTGACACTCTTCTCCACCCTGCCTGTACTCTCTTCTTCACCTCTGTTCCACACTTGCCATTACTCTGAACTGTTAATCCCAAGTATTTAAACTCATCCACCTTTGCCAACTCTACTCCCTGCATCCTCACCATTCCTCTATCCTCTCTCTCATTCACACACACATATTCTGTCTTAGTCCGGCTGACCTTCATTCCTCTCCTCTCTAGAGCATATCTCCACCTCTCCAGGATCTCCTCAACCTATTCGCTACTCTCACTACATATCATAATGTCATCTGTAAATATTTTAGTCCACGGGGACTCCTGTCTGATCTCGTCTGTCAACCTGTCCATCACAGTACAAATAAGAAAGGGCTCAGAGCTGATCCTTGATGTAATCCCACCTCCACCTTAAACACATATGTCACTCCCACTTCATATCTCACCTCTGTCACACTACCCTTTTACATATCCTGTACCACTCTTACATACTTCTCTGCCAATCCCGACTTCCTCATACAGTACCACAACTCCTCTCTAGGCACCCTGTCATATGCTTTCTCTAAGTCCACAAAGACACAATGCAACTCCTTCTGACCTTTTCTGTACTTCTCCATCAACACTCTCAGAGCAAACATTGCATCTGTAGTGCTCTTTCCTGGCATGAAACCATACTGCTGATCACTAATCATCACCTCCCTTCTTAACCTAGCTTCCACTACTCTTTCCCATAATTTCTTGCTGTGACTGATCATTTTTATCCCTCTGTAGTTACTACAGCTCTGCACATCACCCATATTCCTAAAAATTGGTACCAAAACACTTTTTCTCCACTCCTCAGGCATCCTCTCACTTTCCAAAATTTCATTAAACAATCTAGTTAAAAATTCCACTGCCATTTCTCCTAAACACCTCCAAGCTTCCACAGGTATGTCATTTGGACCAACAGCCTTTCCATTCTTCATCCTCTTCATAGCTTTCCTTACTTCCGCCTTGCTAATCCACTGCACTTCCTGATTCACTATCCCATCATCCAGCCCTCTCTCTCTCTCATTCTCTTCATTCATCAACCCCTCAAAGTACTCCTTCCATCTGTTCAACACATTCTCCTCGCTAGTGAGTACGTTTCCCTCATTATCCTTTATCACCCTTACCTGCTGCACATCTTTCTTAGCTCGGTCCCTCTGTCTAGCCATTTGGTACAAGTCCTTTTCTCCCTCCTTAGTGTCCAACCTTTCATAGAACTCTCTATACACCTTAACCTTTGCCACCTCTCTTTTTACCATGCACCTCATCTCCTTATATTCCTGTTTACTTTCTTCATCTCTCTGGCAATCCCACTTCTTGTTCGTCAACCTCTTTCTCCGTATACTCTCCTGTACTTTCTCACTCCACCACCAGGTCTCCTTGTCCTCCCTCATCTGTCGAGATGTCACACTAAGCACCTTTCTAGCAGTCTCCCTTACTAGCTCTGCTGTAGTTACCCAGCTATTCGGTAACTCTTCACTGCCACCCAGTGCCTGTCTTAACTCTTCCCTGAACTCCACCTGTCAATCACCTTTTTTTAATTTCTACCATTTGATCCTTGGTGCTGCCCTCACACTCCTCCTCTTCTTCTTGATCACCAGTGTCATTCTACAGACCACTATCCTATGCTGCCTGACTATACTTTCCCCGGTCTTTTTTAAGATACCACATACTGCCCTTTATATGTACAAGACAGCTTAAAAAAATAAGTACAAAGATTGTATACCTTCTGTTCCATTTAGGAAATTTGAAAATATAGGAATCAAGACTTCTTTTGCATTGAATAAATAAAAATGAACATTAACCATTTCCTGAGTATACCCCCAAGGTTAGTGCAGGCCAGTCTTTCAGAAAGGCATATTTATATGCAAGACATTTGTAACATTAATGTATGGATGCATGGATATTTCCCTTAAGTTACTGATTCCATTTCTTTCTTATTTTGAAACATTGTACAAGCAAATGAAGCAATTAATCTGGATCCACTTGCCATAAAATGATGCTCTTATTCATCTTGTACTTCCCACTCTGTGGGATGTGGATATAGACTCACAAACCTGATCACTCCTTCTAAAATGAGCATAGTGAAAAATGTCAGACCTAATCAGGAATCAGTCACAGATGACTTTATCTGAGTTTTTTAAATATTTATTTGCAGGAGACGGTTTCTGTTCTATTTACTCTTAATTATAATGAAGAATCATCTGAAAGTATCAATCCATTCCTTGGAACACTTTGCCTATAACCAGAGAAGACATAACCCTGTTTTGTTTTTTTTTCCCCTCTAGGCCTATTAGTTTTCATAATATTGAACTTAAAATATTAATGGCAATAACTGACAGTAGATTAAAAATATATAAATCCCATTTTAATTCACCACAGTCATAAATTTTGATTATCAAATGCCAAACACGATAATACCAAATAGCAGTATTTAATAAGAAACTTATACATACAAATAGTAAAACTTAACAAGTATTAGCACTATATTTAGAAAAAAATGTTGTGTGTGTATTTAAATAAAATGCTTGCGTATATTCATTCCTCTGATATGTGCACACAGAATACCATTCTTTATGTAGACTCTTATATGTGTGTCTACATCGGGCAGCTGTATCTCATGTTTCTGAGAATAAAACAAAGCATATTATCCCATCTTCTTTTTGGAATTAGCCACTGAATCATTCACACATGAAATTAGACAAAACTGTAACAAAGGGGTTTATATCACGTCACAGAGAAAAAAATTCTGTATGCATATGAATTATTGCCATTCATCCATGACTAATGACTTGCTGACTTCATTCTAAATAATTCAAAAAGATTCTAAATTATCGGGTATGCAATTAATTAAATAATTAATATGTCAACTATGACATATTGTTGGGGGGTGTTGAAGAAACTCACATGGATTGGGGGAGATGTACAATCCCCTTTCAGGAAACTCCCCAAAATGAGAACTGAACTGGAACTGGAGAACCAAATGTTGTTAGGAAACAGTGCTAATTGCTACACCACTGTGTCAAACAGGTTTAATATCTCTAAATCCACTCATCTACACTTTGGCCTACTAATTCTCTAAGTCTGTTATAACTGTTCTGTCAAATCAAAGCATAACCAGTTATATACACAACAACGCAAAACCTGTCTAGATTTATGTTCATTTATTTGCGTAGTTTTCAGGCAGTTGTAAAATGTAACTAAGGTTTACTGCATTCATGGAAGTTTTTCTATTTTGAGCAAAGGATAAACATCATTAAAATGAGAATTCCTCCAAAACTTTGTACATACCATGTCTATCATCTTTGGAGCAGTAAATAAAACCAATTATGTAAAGAATAAATTCTAAATGTCCTTTGGCTTCTACATGTTCCCAGAATTCATATAAAAGCCAATGTCAGATCACTCACACAGGAAGGTCTTGTAAGTATTTCCAAGTAAGCCATTCTCAGAGTATCCTTGTACTGAGGCCCTTACATACTGGTTGGAAGTGGCCAATTTATATCATTCTGACTAACTCTTTTCTGGTACAGCTAGCAAGACATGTTCTCAATAGTAATGTATTTTTCTATCAGGACACTTGTTATCTACAAACAAAAGGTACAGCGATGGGTGCTTCTTTTACTCCAATTTACGCCTGTTTGTTTATGGCCTTTGTTGAAAAACATCTCATCTATGATCATGAGAACAATATCTATTTAGAACATATTGACATTTGGAGACGTTTTCTAGACGAATGTTGGATGGTATGGAAGGGAGTTCAGGAAATACCCCCAATACAACACTATCCTCCATGCGTCTAGTTTCCATCCACCACACATAGCCCGCAACATCCCCAAATCACAATTTATTAGAATAAAGCACATTTGTTCTGATGATTATTCTTTTCAGAATCAAAGGAAGGATGTCACGAATAGATTTAAATCTAGGGGTTATGGTATGGGTTATGTGTTGCAGGCAAGCAATCTGGTTAATTCAACCAACAGAGAAGAATTTCTAAGTTATTAAGACCACAACATCTCAACAGCACAACCCATCAGGTTTGTCACAACATATGCCAGGAACACTGGAAACTTAATCCAAAGTGTAAATAAGCATTGGAATATCTTACAATATGATGATGAGCTAGCACATATTATACCAGAAAGATGCCAGTTTTCATATCGGAAAGGCAAAAATCTTAGTTCCTGTTTTAACCACTGTAAACATGGGTCCATGTATCAACCATCTCAATATATACAAACCACTTTATCGGGGGATCCTTTAGTTGGTTGCTATCCATGTGGACATTGCATCCACTGTGACATGGTCATTAAATCTAAACAATTTTCTAGCCGTAATAGCTCTGTAGTTTATGATACAAATTTTTTTGCCAATTGCAGCACTGATTGGTTAATATATCAAGCTACATGCACTTGTGGTTCCTTTTATATCGGTCAAACTTTTCCCATCCATTCAGAATTAGAATTTCGGAACACATTAGTAATATTAAAAATAAAAAGGCTACCAATGCACTTTACAAACATCACTTGATACATCCCACTGCCAGATTTACATTTATGGTCATTGATATTATTAAAGGCAATAAATCCAACAAAACTGGGTGGCACTCAATTTTAAGTAACAAAGAAAAAAAGTGGATTGTTTCCACCTGGTTTGAATGAACAATTCTAGGATGGACCAATAAGCCTCAAGATAGGTGTACTTAATGTCTAAGTAAAGCTGTATTCTGTTTGCACTGAAGAAGGCTGTGATATTTTCCGGCTGAAACCGGTCTGATTTTTTGTTTTAATAAAGTGATTATCTGAACACAGTATGCTGGCTCTTCTTTTGTTGGTATCCTTGTACTGACCCAGTCTTATATATACAGCTGGAAGGTAAACCTTACATCTCTCTAACATACATGATGCTTATATGAAAGGAAGTCAGCAGTAACACTTTAGATTCCAAAACCATACTACTATGTCTAACCGCATTTAGAAACAGTAAATTCAACTAAATTCTCAGCTCTTTATGCAGATGTAATAATTTCTACAGCTGTTTAAACCAACCACACGTACTATAAACTGTTACCTCTTTTTCCTGTTTCCTGTCACTCATTCTTTTGCTTGTATTAAATTTGCATGTTCTTACAAAGAAACCAAGCATCCAGAATATGTCCTTCTCAATTGTTTCTTTAATAATATATATATATACTGCAAGTGAGCAGAAAACATTTAGCACTTCCCAGACAATCAGACAGCTCAGTGGCATAGAAGGATAAAGACCTCACTGCAACCCTAGTGGGGTCTATGTTAGAACATCGAAGTTTCAAAACTTCAAATGTTCTAATGTCGAACCCTATTCAGCGAAAGCAACAGGAAAACCAAATGTTTTCCTAGGGAAAGAATTCTGCTGTCCGTTTCTGTTGCTTCGGTATTTTCAGCGCTGTGGTGGAAAGTTACGAGTCGGGTTCAGGTAAGTGTGCGATTGTGTGGACGTGAGAGTTAGGGCAGGTTAGGTGAGTTAGGGTTAGGACGCGGGTTAGGAATGTGTGCTGTTGTGTGGACGTGAGGGTTAGGGTGGGTTAGGTGAGTTAGGGTTAGGGAGCAGGTGAGGTGAGTGTGCGATTAGTGACGGACCTTAGCGTTTGGGTTTGGGTTAAGGTAAGTGGATAGTTAGTGGTGAGTGTATAGTTTAGTGTAGGGTTAGGTGTAAGATTTTAGGTGTATGTGTGTGGATTGTTGTTTGTTTGGTGTGCTTGTGTTGTGTGTATGTGTTTTGGAACAGCAAATTTTTTCTCTAGTAAAAAATTTGCTGTTCTGTATGTTCGATGTTTTTAGCTTTCGCTGCATAGGGTTTGATATTAGAACATTCGAAGTTTTGAAACTAATATAGACCCCCCCAGTGACCTGAATTTGATTAGTGTCTCAAGCTTTTGTCAGCGATAACAAGATGAATCTGCATGGTCATCCTGGGGGCAGAGATGGTCACAGGCTACGGAAGAAGGTGGCCTCACATACAGGGGGCATGTGAATTGCATGCTAAGCCATCAGTTGACAGTGTTATTTATTAAACAAGTGAATGGGATAATGCACAGGCATAGATAAAGGTGATGCAGGTTGCACATCCCACACAGAGGAGAGTTAATGCCAAATAATAACAATCCTCATTGACGAGGTGCCAGCATGGGCAATCAACCCTCATGGCTGCCTAAATGATAGCCCCCCCCAGACAGTTCTGATAAATGAGCTTTAGCCAAGTTGGAAAGAATTGATGGTCAGCAGGCGCAAGGAGAAAAAACATAAAAAAAGATCTCTTCCAGGCAAAACGTTTGATTTTTTGTGAAAAAAATAATATTTACAAGAAATTTTACAAAATTCAGACAGCTATAGTCCCAACATGTCTGTTATAACATTTATAAATGTTTAACTTGCAGCATGGGCAATTTAAGAGGAGGTTGAGATGAGCAAGTGATGCCAAATCACCCACCCTGGAGGAAAGCAGCTTGGCTCACTGCATTGGTTACAACTGCAGGGAGTAAAGCCTAGAATGCCCACACTACAAGTAGTATAGCACTTGGTCAGGAAATTGCACATTCATCCAGGAGTATAGCAAGGCTGGGACGAAGGGGGCAGCTACCAATGGTGCAGAGTATTAGGGGGCATGCTTGTGATGTGCAGCTCCTCCATTGTTACTGTACTGGTATTTCTAAATGGCAGTACAGAAAGGTATTTCAGGGCATCAGCACTTTGCATGTGACAAGCTGTAGCATGCTTGTTGGTACAATTTGTTTTTTTTCCATGTCTCTTCTGACCAGAGAATATTCAGTGTCAATATATGACAGCTAGTTTGTCTGCTCCCTTTCCCAATTGCAGTCACCATTTTTCTGTTTGATTGTTGCTATGCAGATGCTACTAGTGCTTTCAATGTTCTATTGAGGGATCTTTTTTAACTCATGTTTGCTAATCAACGAATATCTTGTCAGTTTTTTTTTCTGTTCATTTGATACAGAATTTATTTTGCTTTGGAAATAACTATTCTTTTATCTCTGGGTTATTGTTGTTTTTAGGGTATCTAGCATGAAATGTTTATTTTTGGTATTATCTTTCATGGATATAAATGTTCTTTTGTTTACTGTTGGATCTATTCTCACAAGTCTGGTACCCTTTCCAGCCTTGTGTTGACTTCATTGTTAGTTGCGCCTTTTTACTGATCTGATGCAGTCTCTACAATGAGAATGTATTTGTGAGATTGTCCTTTATAGACATAAGTGTTTATATTTGCTCTTATTGATTCTAACACAAAATGTTTGTTTTTTGGTCTACTTTCATGGGTATTAATGTTTTCTTTGGCTTTCACCTTGGTGTCCGTTGTTACTCTACATTGTTATGGCACATGCAAATTTTTCTTTATGCCTATTTCATGTCAAGATTAGGATCATCCCTCAATTATGAATTTTGGATTCTGACTTGGTATTGGGGTGATTTTAGATGTCAGTGTATATACCCTGGTTCTAGGTACCCCTTCAAATTTCTGATCCCCCTTTTTTCCATCTTGAAGTCAAGTTCATCTTGATCTTCACCCCAACCCCTTTCTCAAACTCTGTCTTGTTTGATGCCAGTAACTTCAGTACTAGTTTCTTTTCTGGTTCTTCTTGGCAATGACCTTCAGTCTGTTGACAGTGGCTCCAACTCAATGTGATGTACACTGAAATTAGTATGAGCTTTCTTGGCAATGATATTTCATTTCTTTTGTCATCACACTTGTGTCTGATGTTCATTGTTGTTTTGACACTAACACCAATATGAGCTTTCTCAGAGATGAGCATCCTTCTTTACAACAAACTCTTATCTCTAATCACCAAACTCAGTTTCTGAATTTGGTGTTAATAATGTCAGCACTGATTTAGGCAGACTTGACCCCAGTGGAGATATTTGTATCAATGATGGGCTTCAATTCATTAGTTTTGACTACTAGTTTCAAGTTCACTGTTTAAAGTTGTGCGTTCATTCTCTGGGTCTATGTTTAGCTGTCAAATGAAACTTTCATTGAACTGCTAAACATCGAACCCTATCCATCAAACATTCAGTCATCGAACATTTGAATGTGAGATGGGGAGAGTAACTAGTGGCCCATCACTTCCCTGTCTCATATACCATAGTATTTCAAACCCACTCAGGTGGGCTTTGCCCCCCCCCAATAATATATACCAAATCCGAGATCACACTACAATGGAGAAAAGGGTTTTGAAATACTGCTGTGTGTGAGATAGGGAAGTGTTGGCCAACTAATTACTTTCCCCATCTCACATGTTCGCTGAAATGAACATTCAATGAATGAACCTTCTTTCAGACACAAAAAGAAAAAGTTAAACAAGCAAAGCAATGCTAGGACAGATTCAGGATTTTGCTACTACAGTGGGCTAGCAATTAGTCTCAGCCGCAGGTAGGTGACTGTTGTGGCCATTTGTTATACCTCAGACCATTCATCTTTTGCTGTGATTCCCTCTGGTGTAGCATCTATAGCTGCTATGGACTGAGGGGTAGCCATGTCCAGTGCAGTTGTTGGAGTCCCCTCACTGGGCAAGGGAGAGCCACTCTTGTCGGTTATGGAAGAGAGAATAGGGAAAAAGAAACAGAAAACCAAACATATCTACTCCTTAATTTCTTTGGACATGAATAGTTTACATGGACTGACTCATGGTTTAATTTTGGTTGTTGAGCCTTCTTGTAAAATATTTTCTAGTAAAAGAAAAAGGGATTCCTCTTTTCCTGAAGAGATTCAAAATTCTGAATTTAAACAGGAAGCTGCAGGAACAGATTCAGGATATTATCATCAGATTTCTGATTCAAATTCAGAGGAGAATTCCATTTCTGATTCTCCCTGTGTGGGTGTTCTCTTTCTCTGGGACTGTTACTAGAATGTCCCAGTGTTTTCAGTAGGAGAACACTGAAGTTTTGTAGTCCTCCAGAAAATACTATAAGTTGTTATAGAATGATTTTCCCGAATCAACACCCATTCCTCCTGCCCTGTCTGCTTTAGAGGATATGTATCTTACTGCCTGCAGTTTTCCTGATAGCCAGCTGTCCCAAAAAAGACAGACAGTATTTTTAAAATTCCTCAGTCTTTTCAATTTTTATACACTGTCTCGAAATTTGTCCCAGCAGCTATAGCCTTAGTTGACTCCACTGCATATAAGCACTTTTTAATTAATTCCAATCCTATGCTCTCTGATAAGGATGAGAAAATTATTGCTAGGTATGGCAAAAAAATGTATACTTCTGTAATTCTGATTTTCAGAATTTTAAATTAGCTGCTCATATCCTAAAGTTTGTTCTGACAAACTGAGAAAGTATGAGGAGTGTTTTGTCTACAGTTTCTGCTTGTTAGGAAGAATCTGTTTTAAATAACATAGTTTCTTCTATTGCACAGGTCACTACTGATTATTTGCAGTGTGTGTTGTTGTTTGTCTTTCGGCTTTTCCTGGTAAGGGGTCGCCACAGTGGAACTCCGGTCTGCTAATAATTGGCAGTAGATTTTTACGGAATGCCAAGGTGCCAGCTCGACACTCAACCTTCAACGAAGGCACGCCCATTTACGCACGCATGTCTTTCGAACGCTACCCAACCACGGGGAGGACATGCAGACTCCACACAGAAGGCACTCCCAAGCCCAGCCGAGAATCGAACGGGAGAACCTCTTGCTTGAGGTAACAACTCTACCGCCGTACCACCGCGGTTTGACTTAAAAATTCTTACAGGGCTATGGCCACTGTTACTGTTTTAAGGAGGTTTGCTTGGCTGCATTTTCAGAACATACTAGATGATTTAAAATGTGATTTTAAATTCTCCTTTGGATAGAGATTTAGTGTGCTGTGGTGGTGCTGCGGTAGCGTTGTCGCCTCACAGTAAGACATCCTGTTTGATTCTCAGCTAGAGTGTCTTCTGTGTGGAGAATGTGAATGGGCGTACCTTCGTTGAAGGTTGTGCGTCGGGGCCGGCAACTCGACATGTAAAATTCTACTGCCAATCATTAGCGGACCGGAGTTCTGCTGTGGTGACCCCTAACCGGGAAAAGCCAAAAGACAAAAAAACAACAACAACAACATAGAGATTTAGTGTTTGTCCCCTCTGCTGCAGTAGTGATCAAAAAATGTGATGAAAGGGTCAAGCTGACCCAGGGTTCTCTAGAATGTTTCTTCCCTCCCTTTCTAAATTGGCCAAAGCATTTTCTTTCTCATCCAGTTTTAGCAAAAATAGAATAAACCATCTCAACAGAATTCACTTTAACAGACATTTAAGAAGAAGTGGCAAGGGGGTTCAAAAAATAAGTCTAAAGTCTCCCAAAGCAGTCTAACAAGTCTGAATGACTGTTTAAGAGACCTTGTGAGAACTTCCCACCTTCGCCCCTTTTCTCTTTCAGAAAGTCTGAATCTCCATTTTTCTTGTCGGCACCAGATTGCTTCAAACAAATGGCTTCTGAAAATCATTCACCAGGTTTACAGTTGGCAGTGGGAGGAAATTCCTACTTTACAGGTGGCATTCCTCATCCTGCAAATCAGATTCTTTTATTTCCACCTGTTCTTCATCCCATGCTGTTCCAAGGAATGATGAAACCAGTTCCTTCTTCCCAGGTGTAGAAGAGGTTTTATTCAAGGATGTTCCTAGTACCAAAGAAAGAAAATGCTTGGAGACCAATTCTGAAATTTTCTCTCCTAAACCTGTTTGTGATAGTGCCCTAATTCAAAATGATGTCACCTCTTCTTCCTCTTTTAAGTTTCCTGGTAACTAGACTTAAAAGATGCTCATCATCACATCCCTGTTCAACCAGACTTCAGACATTTCTTAAGATTTTGTGTGCCTGGATCACATTATCAGTTCTCTGCCTTACCCTTTGGATTATCTACTGCACCAAGAGTTTTCACAAAATGTCTAGCTCCAATTATATCTCATTCCAGGCTACAAGATATCCACATTTTCCATGTTTAGATGACTTGCTTATTTATTTATTTTATTTTACATTTGTTAACCGGGATGGTCTGACTGGACAAGGTCCATTTACAGCGGAGACCCGGGAATAAAAGCTCCACTTAATTAATACAACAGACAATGATAATAATACATAATGTAAAGTAAAGACTTTGTTATTGAGCAGTATTTTGTGCATAATAGAACAGTATGCAAAAAAATATCATATAAGCAATATATACAAGTGAACATTAAGTTAGTCATCAAAATATACAGACAGAGATCACAACAACATTTCCAAATGTTAAGGGATACCGTTTGTTACTGTGGGTCTGATAATTGGAGAGAAGAGAGAAAGATGGTGGTAGCATACACTAGGATTAAGTAACACATGGACATAGCCAAGAGCTAATAAGATGAGCCTTAAGGGAGTTTTTGAATTGTTTGGTATTAGGTGCAGAAGTCACAGAGGGAGGGAGATTATTCCAACTTTTTGCTATACTCTGAGAAAAGAGAGCTTTACCTGCTGTGTTGTTGGCTGTGGAGATAGAAAGGAGTGATTTGTTGGCAGAGTGGAGTGGTCGATTTGAAATGTAGCTAGTCAGTAGTTCCCTAAGGGCTGGAGTTTTTTCAGGATATTTTACGTTTTTATAAGCTATGACTAGTTGGTGGTAGGTTAATAACTGTGGGAGCTCAAAGCCACTGAAGTTGCCTAAGAGGTATACAATTGTGTGTTCTAAAGAGGGAATTATTTGCAAACTTGGCGATTTTGTTATAACACGACTCAGGTTTCTCCAGGTCAGATTTTCTTACATAGGTGAGAATAGATGCTGCATACATGAATGTATAAAGAAGGTGGGTTTGAGCTAGGGTGACCCGAGCTTGATCTGATAGAAAGTCTTTTTGTCTGTATAGGGACCCCATTTTTTGTGTACCTTAGTTTGAGAGATATGGATGTCAAAGTGTAGGTTGTTATCTATTTTGACACCAAGCAGCTTAGTGTGGAGAGAGGGTGAAATGACATTTCCATTATTGGAAGAAATAGAGAAGGAGAGTGGAGTGTTTTTTGATTTGTTTGGGGTAAATAGAAGTAGTTTCATTTTGGTGGGATTTAGGATAAGTTGATTATCTGCGATCCACCTTTCTACTGCGGTAAAATATTCATGGGTGAGATGCTGTAGGGTGGTGAGATTTGGGGCAGAGCAGATCAGGGCAGAATCGTTTGCATACTGTATGAGTGAAGCCTGTAGGGTAGAGGTATGTAGATTATTGGTAAAGATAGAAAAGAGGAGTGGACCGAGTATGGAACCTTGACGTACACTAGTGGTAGTTGGGAGTAAGGATGATATAACTCCTTGCTACTGGACAGCTTGTTATCGGTCTGATAGATAGTGTTTAAACCGTGCAAAAGTGTTAGAGTCAAAGGATAGAGAGGTAAGAGTATCTATTAGAATGGAGTGGAAACCATGTCAAATGCTTTGGAGAGGTCCAGGAATATAGCAGATACAAATCTGTTGTTTTTTTCTATGTTGGTTAACCAGGTTTGTGAAAGAGAGAAGGGCTGAAGTTGTGTTGTGGTGTGGGCGGAAACCATGTTGTGTAGAGGAGAAGAGATTGTTAGTCTAGGAAATGCATGACCTGAGAGTTTATGCATTTCTCAAGTATCTTTGATAAAGGAGACAGAATGGCTATGGGATGATAGTTAGAGAAATCATAGGAATTCCCACCCTTATGAAGGGGAATAATGTAAGAGATTTTCCATAGTTGAGGGATGTGGGATTCCTGTATGGAGTGGTTGATTAAGATTGAGACTGGGTAGGATAGAGAGTCAGCAGCTATTTTTAGGAAATGAGCAGGTATACCATCTGCTGCAAGAGTAGTGGGTTTACGTTTTAAGATATTTTTTTATTGTTGAGGTTGGGACAGGAGAGAATGTAAAGGGAGGGAGGTCTTTTCAAAGTGTCAGGAATCTCTCTCCCTTGTAGGTGAGGTATCTCATGCACAAGCTGGGAATCTAAGAGAACAGTCAAAAGTCTTTCTTGACACCCTCACACAAGATTGTGTTCCTGGGAAGTCAATTAGACACCTCAGTTCAAAGAGCTTTTCTTCCACATGAAAAAAAATAGAACTTTATGTAGATCTGTTTCAAAGGTTTTCCACTCAGACTTCAGTCACTGTGATGGAATACCGCAGGATTTTGGGTCTTGTGACATCTTTGATTCTCATGATACCTCTTTCAAGACTGCACATGAGTAAGATACAGTGGTATCTTAAATCTATTTGGTCACAGTATCAGCACTCTTTATCTTTTCAGAATCCAGTACTGGGATTTGTCAGAAGGGAAATAGTTTGGTGGAGACAACAGATATCCATAAATCCAGGTCTCCCTTTCATCCTCCCTGCTGCAAAGGAGTCAGTCACCACATATACTTCAAACTTTGTTTAGGGTGCAGTGTCAGGAGGGACAAAAGTGCAGAGTGTGTGGGACACCAAGGACAGATGCAAACACACAGATATCAAGGTAGTCAACTAACTGCGTCATCTTTGGTCCCCTTGAACAAAGTGGTTACAGACAATACCACAATCATGTGGTAAATCAACAAGCAAGGGGGAACCAGGTAATGCCACCCTTGCAAACTAGCCATGTTACCTTGGGATATAGCTTCAGAGCACAATCTCACTCTACAGGCATCCTGCATTCCATCAGAGCAAAATTGTGTGGCAGACAGAAAGAGCATGTCCAGGACAGACCCTCATGAATGGAAACTAGGTTAGGGGATCTTCCAAGATTTGATCCACCTGTGGAGAGCTCCTCAAGCAGACCTTTTTGCCTTCTCTCTGAAGAATTATCTGGCAAAATTCTGTTCAAATACATTTTCTTTTCTTTGAACAGGAGTGTTCCTGTATGTGTTTTTGCCATTTCCACTAATGTCCAGGGTACTTCCCACAAGATTATTGTGGTGACTCCCTTCAGGCTCAGGCAATTGTGGTTCTCCCTTCTTTTGGAAGTGGCCAGGGGTAGTTACCACAAACTTCCTCATATAATGGATCTACTCATGCAAGGTCTTTTCCTTCTAAGCATCTGTTTTCTGAGTATGTGCAGCAGGTACTAATGGAGGCAGAATTCCTGATATTAGAAAATCATGTATTAGCAAATGGAAAAGGTTTTCTAGTTGGTGCCAACAACTTAACCAGCACCCATTTAGGGCTAGTAGTTTGCTGGGTCTTTGTCTTTTTTGGTAAGACTCCCAACACTGCAAACACTACAAACATTGTTGGTAACTCCCTGCTAGGTGAGGAAAGTAAACCAATATTTTGTGTCTGTGAGTTGCTTAAACAGTTAGAGCTGCTTTCTGTTTCAACTGCGCCATTTTGTTTTCTGTTTTAAGAAACTGCTTGGCTTGGTGTTTTTGTTCTGTATGGCAGATAGACACTTAAATTACCTAGGCTCCACATTTCATATGTTTTTCATTGGTTAATTTGTTTCTTAAGTGTTTCTTAAATACACAGGGAATTCCTGGGTCTTTTGTCTTTTCTGATAAGACTCCAAGCCTGCAAAACCTATAAGCACTCTTGATGACTCCCTGCTAGTTTTTTCCGCACCCGCCTTGACATTCCTTGTTCTGCTTTTTAACCTTGGTGATTTTAAGCTACACACCCTTACTGTAAATTGAGCTTTATAAGCTCTTCCCTTAGTACACTGCTGTTTATAGTTTTAATTATTTATTTGTCTTTCCTTGTGCTTATTTTGAAAAAAAGAACATTTTGCCTCTAATTGTCTGTTCTACTGATTTACTTGCTCTGAATTCATTATCTAGCTAGCTATTGGATAAAGTGGTGTATTTTTACACTCTAGCAAGCACTTTTCTGTATTTTTACATCATGAGGTCAGTGGACTTAGTGGCACTGGGTTGTAGCCTGGTGTTTATAGGTTGGGGAAACACACTAGAGATTCCTGCATGTAGTTGCTTAATAGATGGAGAGCTTAATAATCAGCTTATCTTATTTTTAGTGCCTTTATAAATTTTGCACCGTTGAGTGGCTCTTGAATCATTTCTACAAAGCAAACTACTTTTATTGAATCACCACACTTTTATAAGCTGTTTAAAGTACACTGCTGTATCTGTATCTTTAAGTTTGTTTGTGGTAGCATTTTACTCCACTCTTTTACTCTGCTTTTACATTAGGAGGACTGGGATTACTCATCAGATGTTTACCTGGTTTATATGAGCTGGGATTCACACAAAAGTGTTCTAAGTGTGGTCATCGTATTAGCCAGAGGGCACAGTCAGTTTTCTGCATTTCCAGTGCTGGTATAAATGTGGCACATTTGCACTGAGCTGCTCACTGAGCCAGTGCCCTGTGTAGATGCAATCATCTGGAAACATTGTTTATTTTCATTATACTGTGAACGTTTACTGTGCTAGTTACCTTATTATAGCACCCAGGATGATTGCTGCTCAGAGACCATGTGATTTTGGCACTGGGTAGCATTGCTGCTTGGGTTAACTGCAGATTACACTACGTAAACACCCTTCCCTCATCCAGTTACAGACACCCCCCATTCCTATTTCTTTCGAGTATATATTAGGACCTGCAACCATAGATGGAAACTTTCTTGCTATCTCTGCATCCATTTTGGTGGACCTGGGTATCTTGAGGCAATGTAACAATTGCCTTATGTACATTGATAACTACTTAATTCTTGAACAAATACAGTATGTGAGAGATGTAGTTACACATTGACTTTAGAGGCTATATTCTCACATATTGAAACAAAAAGCAACAAACAGGCTGTCAGCAGCTCACACATCACTCACCACATACATCCACACAGATAGCCCTACATATGCAGAGCTGCTCCCATGCAACTTACCCAAACCTCAAAGGCCTCTCAGGTGCAGTCCTCCGAATCTCCACATGTACACAGACAAGACAATTCCCATCTCAGCACATAAAGCCACATTTCACTGTGCCTCACCTACCAAATATATAAGGCAAAACACTCCGTGACCATCCCTCTTACCAGGCTGAATAAGGGGAAGGTTACAATTAGTTGACTGTCAGGGGCCAGGATTCATCAGATTATGCAAGCACTCAGGACACTTATGCCCAGTATGACTCGGTCATAGTCCATGTGGGCATGAATGACCTGAGACTTACCTCCATGGATTATATGAAGGGAGACATAAATGAGCTCTCAGAATATGTGTCACAGGCAGGTATAAGCCTAGTCTTGAGCTAGCATTCTACTGTCTCCAAGGATGATGCCACAGTACCAACAGGAAATAATTGGTTTTAACAATAGGCTTATCTACTGGTGTTATTCCAAAAGAGTCCAGTACTTGTCATCCTGGGAGGACATGGTTGATATGCCATGCTGCTTTGCCAGGGTTGGTCTTTACCTGTCACCTTTAAACTTTCAGATATTGTCCAAAACATTATCCACCCCTATAGTGCCTTTTTTTATGCATTGCCAAATAGTCACACCTTCCAACATAAAAGCTACTCAGGATAAGCCGAAGGTGTTACTTCTCAATGCTAGGAGCCTCAACAAAAAACTGCACTCCCTGGAAGCTCTCCTAACCCTAGATAATGCTGACATCTTTACAGTTACTGAAACATGGTTCAAAGCCACAAAAAGCACTCCAGCCGTGCATGGCTATAATGCCTTTCAAACATTCTGATCACCTACTGAACATGAAAGAGCAAAAGGTGGAGCAGTGTCTTCATACATAAAGGATAAGTACACCTCAAGACTGTTGCTTGAGCTATTCCATGTCCAACTAACCATACGAAAAATCTATTACCATATTCCTGCTAGCTACAGGCCCCCCAAAAAACTTTGAACTTCTCTAAATTAAATTACTCCCTATTAAGGAACGACATAGCTAGTTTAAAAGCTAACCCAAATCCAGAAAACAGAGAAACCTATGCAGAGGCATAAACAAGAGCCCTGTATGACCATGTAAACAACTGCATAGAAACAGCAGTATCAGACCGAAACAAACCCATGTCAAACTGCAAAAATAAGCCATGCTGGTATTAATAGGTTGTACAACAAAAGAAAGACAATTCTGTTAAGAAGTAAGAGGGAATGTGCACAACAGAGCAATAAGTCCCTCATTAGTCTAAACAAGTGTATAAGGAATATAGTCAAGTCTCTGAAAGCAGACTTTAAGATAAAAATAGCCTCCAAAGCCAAGGATAACCATAAAGTATTTATCAGTTAGACAGGACACATGGTTAAAGTGGGTGAATCCAGATCCAGCAAGAGGCCAGTTACTAGTGGTGTGGCACAGGGCTCAGTACTGGGACCACTCCTGTTCAGAATATACTCCTCTGAAGACAAGGCAAGTGCAGAAGGCCTCTGGATGGTAATGTTTGCCAAAGACTGCAAGCTGGGGGCAATTATTAAATCCCCCAACAATGTAGATATCCTTCATGAGGGTCTAGATCAGACAAATGATTGGTGCCAGAACCATGGTCTAAAACTAAATGCAAAAAAATGCATTATCATACGCTTTAAGAATTCAAATACCCCTGAAAAATTACAGCATCAATAGCACACCCCTTAGAATAGACTCAGAGGTGAGAAATCTATTTACACAGATAGATAGCAGCCTAAACTTTGTCATTTGTCCACAGTGGTGAGGAAATCCTTTTATATGGCACAACTTTTAAGTAAAGGAAATTATAGTCCTGCTGGACTCGGCCCTTATTAGACCAATAATCAAGTGCAGTGCGCCATTTGGTATATACTTGATTAGGCACTTACAACATCTGGAGTGACCTCAGAGGTTCCTCTCAAAGAAAATACAGAATGTAAACAGCATGAATTATGTGGATAGATTAAAAGCCCTATCCATTTACTGTGTCTCCTACCGACTATTAAGCAGTAACTTATTCCTGACCTGCAAGGCACTCATAAATGCAGCTCTGATGGAGCTGCTACACATCCACAAGTCAAACAGCACAAGGGTCATCCGATCTAGGGATCTAAACCTATTCAGCGACTCAAGCAAAACATGATGGAGAGACAGATATGTGTCTCAAAGATTGCCCCTTCTTTGGAACCAGCTTTATATTCACATTAAGCAGAGCTCTTCCCTGGCCCTCTTCAAACGCAGTGTTGATCAGCAGATGGGGCATCACAAATTCACACCTGGAGTAGTGCCTATGTACCCTTATGGACAGGAGCAATCTGTAAGATACTCAATGCACCAGCTGAAATCCATGCCATCCTCTTGCACCTAGGGGCTATATATTTGGTAAAATTAGGCTATATTGGCTAGAATTGTTAAGCCATTAGCCTAGTAATCTCCTATGAACCTATGAATATTTGTGATAGTTACTATCCAATGGCCTTTCTTATTCCACTGTCAAAGTTAATTTGTCATCTCTTTCAGCGTGTCTGCCCATGGGTCCTCCTTTTTCAAGGCAGTCTCATATCAAAATGTTCTTGAAAGGGATTTTGCATAAGAAACCACCAAGTAAACCAGTGGACTCTCCTTGCGATCTTAATTTTTGTGTTAGAGAAGCTAACACTTGCTCCATTTGAAGCAGCGAATCTGCCTGAGTTGAGGTTCTTAACATGGAAAACAGTTTTACTGATTGCTCTGACCTCTACAAGAAGGGTATCTGAGTTCCAAGCTCTTGTGGTGAGTCAACCCTACCTCATTTTCCACAGGGACAGAGTTTCTTTGAGAGCTAATCGAGAGCTAATCCTTTTTTTATGCCTAAAGTTGTATCTAGGTATACTTTAAGCAAAACTATCCATAACCCCATTTTCTTTCCTGAACCTAAAAATGAGGGAGAAAGCATATGCCATACCTTGGATGTCCGAAGACAAACTAAATCTTTTAGGTCAGTTGTTCATTTCTTGTCAAGGAAGGAGGAGGGACAGACAACCTTTGTCAAAATAGACTATTTCCAAATAGTTGGCTCAGGCTATGACTTTTTGTTATACTCACCATGACAGCTCTATTCCAAATAGGGTCAAGGCCCACTCTACCAGGGCTTTGGCTTCACCTATGGCTTTTTGGAAAGGGTTGGATTCTAAAGTTTTGTAGAAGCTACAATTTGACCTTATGTACATACCTTTACAAAACACTATAAGCTTGGTTCATTCTCTAGGTTTATATCAAGCTTTGCTAGGACTGTTTTCCAAGGGCTCCTGGATCCTTCTCATTCCACCTCCAAAATATAATTAAGCTGCAGTAATCTACCCATGTAGCTAAGGCTACTGCAGCAGTATGAAAAACATAGTAGAGTTGTGAAAGTTGAACTTAACATTGTAGCAGATTGAATGATCACTGCTGTAGTAGCCGCTCCCTCTCTCTCTCCCCATCCTCCTTGTGTTTTGGTGTGTTTTTTTATGCCAGGGTATGGATATTTAATTCTTGTTATTCCTAGCATTGCCCTTTCAGGGCTCAGCCTCTCTCTCTTTGCTGGCAGAAAAGCTCTGAAGGGCTTCACACCCAAACCTGATGTTTAGTCAGCTCATCTTGAGCTCCCTGTTTGGACACGTGGAAGGTGCCCTAAAGATTTGAAAGCTGGCCAGCTGTTTTATCCTTGGCAGGATATAACCCATATAGCTAAGGCTACAGTAGCTGTGATCATTTGAATATCTACTGTTATAGTAAATTCAACTTACACAACTGTACTTTCTTTTCAATTTGAGGACCTTAATGCAGTTATTCATTTACTCTTCTACCTTACAGCCCTGTCCTAAGAGCTACATCATCTTGCATTCAACCTCTGCAAACATGCTAGAATATTCCCATTTTCAATTCAGTACTAGTCTGGATGTGGTTCTGTCCTCTATCAGACCCTCCACCTTCCATCACAGTCTTGACTGGAGGTGAGATTGAATTTACTTAATAATTTTTTACCATTTTGCATACTACCCTACCTCCATTCTTGATTGCTGTACAAAGTAGAAGCACATGATGCATTTTTTTTTGGGGGGGCATTCCTCAGTCCTAACAACTTGACATCATTTTGTCTACGGATCAGGATGGAAAAGGCTTATCTGAGTTTTTTTTTTTTTATGCATAACAAATAGTTGATATCAAAGGCATACAGGTATGTTCACTTCTTATGTTCTTTGTGTTTCACTGTTGCGGTCATCACATTTGGGTTATCCCTGCCAGGGTAGCCCAAAGCTGGCCCGAATACCAGAGGCTTAGTATTTCTGCTTCAGTTACTGTCGCTTCAAGACTGACGTCAGGTCGTCAGTAGTATAAAGTAAGGCAGCCAACACCATTACATCAGTCTTTCTTGCCACACAGCCTGAAGCAGATGCAGATGCAGTTCGCATGAGAGCAGGTCGGCCACTACCTGAGTCTTCTGAATTGAAGCTGTAGATTTCTAAAGCTAAGTACCCCATTGGGGATCCTTTTTTCTTGCACTAACCAATGTCAGAAAAAGTTAACAATTGTCTTGCCTGTGGAAACCAAATACCACACAGAGATTTTCATTCTTACTGCGTCACTTGCTTAGGCCCAGACCACGACATCTCCTGCTATTGCTTTTGTGCTTTGTTCCATGCCAGAATTATACATCGTTGGGCCCTTATTGTAGCTAGATATTTTCGCTTACAGTCCTTGAATTCTGATATGGCTTCGGTAAGCCATCCAACAGCAGATCTTCCGAAAAAACGTAAAGATAGACAGTGACAGACCGCACAGGTCCAAACCTTCCGTCGACACACCCATTAAGCTAGTCATCAGTTCTCCGGTCCTCAGTGAGGCACTTTCGCAGCCCCTGATGCCCACTTCTGTGAATTCACAGGCCGCTACCGGGACTCTGGAGTCCGGTATGCTGCAAAACTCTTCTTCAACTAAAAATCCTGCGGTCGTCTCTACCTTGGATGAGTCCAGAGCCACTGAGCAGACACTGGATTCTGAGGAAGTCCTTCACACTACCAATTCTCGACACAAACTGATGACTTCTTTCACGACTACCGTTCTTTCAAAAACTTCAGAGTTTCTTAGGCCCAGGTTACGAACCACACCGAAGTAACCAGCGACCCAGTCTCAGGCACCTGCTTCCTTGCCTCAGTCTCAAATGCTTAAAATGGCGGAAGACCTTATCATGTTGATCAGGAAAAGCCAAGCTACTGCTTCCAAAAGAAAAAGAGATCTGTCCCCTGTAGTTTTGTCTGAACCAGAGTCAGATGACTCTGATGCATCTGAGTATGAGGACATGCAACCCCTCTTTGCCACTGAGGATTCTGATGCATAGGATTCCATTCCTTCAGTCTCTCCCCCAGAGGATTTTTCTTTTGGGGAAACCCTTCACACCTTAAGGGAGAATTTCGAATGGGAAAGTCAAGGCTACCCTCAGTCAAAAAAGAGACTCAGGGAATTCTTAGATCTTCCACAGCACAGACCCCTGGCCATTCCCCCAGTCCTGGATGTTGTGGAAGATGTTTTCCTGGAATCCAGCTTGACTCCTGCCACCCTCCCTCCTGCACCCAGAAAACCAGAAAGGTATTACAGAGTCCCTGACTCACACAGATTTATTTTTAAAAATCCTACTGCTGACCCTGAAGTAATTTCTCAACGACCTAAAGGAATTAAGGCAACCTTTGCTAAGAATCTCACCCGCTCAGATAGGGATTCTCGAGCACTAGACATATGGGGTAAAAAAGTATACACCTCAGCTACTCTTGCTATCAGAACACTAAATTGTCAGTTATGTATACTAAAATTTCAGCAACATACCCTGGAACTCCTCAAACAAAAAAATGTCTTCCTTTCGTGCTTGTGCAGAATCTAAAGAGTTACAAGAGTTAATGCATTCTGCAAGTCAAGTAACTAAACACACCTTGCACTGTGGTTTTGATGCCCTAGAAGCATCTTGCAAGGCAGCAGTCACCGGTTCTGTCCTTACATGGCATGCATGGCTTAAGGAACAGCCCTTGCCAGACCATGTTAAATCTAAATTGTTGGATGCCCCCTTGCACAAAGACAACTTATTTGGCACTAAGGCAGAAGAGGTCTTAAAAAAGATGGAAGAAAAAGCAAAATCTATGCTGACAGTTAAGGATTTCCTACAGGTCCAGCCACCCAGGTTCAGCAGGCATTGTCCCTCCAAGCACTGGACATTTCCTGCTCCGACCAGGTCAGTTCAGCCCAGAGCCGGGGAACCAGACCCCACAGAAAGCAGCCACAGGGAATGCAGAAATCTAAGCAGTGGACTACCTCCACTTCTAAACCAGGGAGTTCTAAGCCACCCCCTTATGGTAAGAACTCACAGTGACTCTTCCTCTGCCCACCTCCACCTACCCCTAGGAGGAAAACTCTCCTTTTATGCAAACACCTGGGCCACCATTACCAATGACCACTGGGTTCTCAACATAGTGTCCCAGGGATACAGATTTTCTTTCCACACCCTTCCAACTCCAAAAGGGTTCCCAGATCTACCTCCAAACCAGTGAGCAGAGGCACAAAAGCAAGTCATTTCCCTGCTCTCTATGAGGGCAGTAGAGGAAGTTCTTGCACAGCAGAAAGTCCAAGGTTTCTACTCCAGACTATTTCTGGTACTCAGGAAAGAGGGCACCTGGCACCCCATCCTTGATCTATCCATTCTAAGCACCTTCCTGGTGATCCCAAAATTTAGAATGCTCACCCTCCAGCAGCTGCTACCCATGCTGTCCAAGGATGCTTGACCCTGGACCTAAAGGAGGCCTACCTCCACATCCCTATCAGGCAATCATGCAGGAAATGTCTCCGTTTCAGGGCAGGATCTCAACACTTTCAGTTTTCTGCACTTCCCTGTGGCTTATCCACTGCTCCCAGATTTTTCACAAAATGTCTGGCTCCGGCCATTGCCTTTTGCAGACAAAGGAATATCCAGATTTACCCATACTTAGACTGCCTAATTCAGGCAGCCAACCAGGAAAAGCTGCTCAAGCATCTGGCCTTTGTGAAGTCCCTACTGACCTCCCTAGGGTACACAGTCAATGAAAAGAAATCCAAACAGGTACCCACCCAAAGGATTATATTCCTGGGAGCAAGCCTGGACACAGCATCCCAGATGGCATTCCTTACACCAGAAAAACAAACCTTCATGACAGCCTACTTCTCTCAACTAGCCACCAGACCCCAACTATCTGCAAGGAAAATGCTGCAAGCTTTGGGGTTCATGGCATCTTGCATTCTACTCCTTTCATATGCCAGACTGCATATGAGGAAACTTCAGTGGTTCCTAAAAGCCTTTGGTGTCAACACTCTCAAGACCTGGAGACTCTTATACCTATAATACTGTGCCTCATAAAAGATTTTCTTTGGTGGGCAGCAGCATGCTCCCTCAACAAAGGACTACTTTTCTCACCACTCCACGTCACCCAGACCCTCACCACAGATGCATCAGATTATGCCTGGGGTGCACACCTGGGCAGCAGGTGTATACAGAACAAATGGAGCCCACAGCAAATCCATCTACACATCAGCCAAAAAGACATGATAGCTGCCCAGCATGCTTTGATAGCTTTCAAGCCCTTTCTCTCCCCAGGTGCTCTCCTGATCAAAACAAGCAGGGAGGGACTCAGTCCTACCCTGTATACAGGCTGGCTATGACCCTTTGGCACACAGCCTTTGCCATGCAACTCCACCTGTTAGCACAATTCCTACCAGGTTCTCTCAACTCTCTGGTGGACCACTTAAGCAGAAGTCTTCTGGACCCACACGAGTGACAGCTCAACAGAAGAACCGTCGCCCTAATAACTCAGAAATGGGGCCCCCCAAAGGTCAACCTCTTTGCCTCCCACACCAACCATCAGCTCATTAAGTTCTGCACCAGGGAGCATAACTGCATGGCTTGAAAAGTGGATTCCCTGTCCTTCCCCTGGGTCAATCTATTGGTCTATGCCTTTCCTCCACTACCTGCTCAAAATAAAGGAGGAAAAAACAGGGACAATTCTTATAGCTCCAGACTGGCCTCACCAGCACTGGTGCCCATTGCTGCACAGCCTGTCCCCTCTGCCACATTGGCATCTCCCTTAAATTCCAAACCTCCTGACCCAGAGGGAAGGGGAATTCATGCATTCCCAATTACAGACACTCAGTTTGGCAGCTTGGCTTATGCCCTAACCCCGATCAATCTATCAACCTCAGCAAACAGGTTCTAGATATTATACATGAGGCCAGATGCCCTAGCACTAGGAACTCTTATGCTGACAAATGGAAAAGGTTCTGCACCTAGATTCAGGCTAAGGGAGCCAATACAGCACAGCCCTTCCTCCCTCTCATCCTGGATTACTTAGCTGACCTGCTACACAGTGGACTCTCCTTTTCCTCTATTAAAGTTCATGCCTCTGCTATCTATGCTCATTTTCCCATTGAGCAGCCCCTTTTCTCACACCCTCTGATCAAACAGTTCCTAAGAGGGGCTAGCAACTTGAGGTCACCCAGAAGAGCACCAATCCCAGCTTGTGACCTTAACATTTTGCTGGAAAAGCTCACCCTCCTCTCCTTTGAACCTGCCTCTTCAGCAGAGCTGAAATTTCTCTCCTGGAAGACAGCTTTCCTTCTAGTCATCACTTCTGCCAGAAGGGTCTCCGAGCTGCAAGCACTCATGGCTGTGGAACCCTTCATCATCTTCCATGCTGACAAGGTATCCCTCAGTACTAACCCATCCTTCATGCCC
This sequence comes from Protopterus annectens, assembly GCF_019279795.1. NCBI lineage: Eukaryota > Metazoa > Chordata > Ceratodontiformes > Protopteridae > Protopterus > Protopterus annectens. The sequence continues at coordinate 1,017,731,924 of NC_056745.1, read as the reverse complement.
AAGGTGGTGCCCAGTGTGGCTCTCAACCAATCCATTCATTTGCCCACCTTTTTCCCTAACCCACAGAACAAGGGGGAAAGGATCCTGCACTCCCTAGATGTGCACAAACAGCTCAGATTCTGTATAGATAGGACTAAATCCTTCATAAAGTCTGATCAATTGCTAGTTAACTTTGCTGTAGGGCAGAGGGCAAAGCCATTTCCCAAACAAACAATCTCCAAATGGATAGCACACTGCATCCATTTCTGCTACAAACAACATGAAAAGCCTCCCCTCAAGGACTCACTCCACCAGTGCAGCCCCCACCACTTCAGCTTTCCTCAGTGGAGTCCCCACCAGGGACATCCTGGAGGTTGCCACATGGATATCTGTTCACACCTTCACCAAACATTACCACCTGCCTATCTTCTCGAAATCCAGGGCAGGGTTTGCCTCTGCAGTCTTGCAGGGCATCCTAGCCAGCTCCTAGTTTCCTTGACTGCCTCCACCCTTTTCCTTAGCTTTGGGAATCAACCCAAATGTGATGACTGCAACAGTGAATACACTTGAACATCTACATTTATGTTAAGTGCACTCAACTGTACTTTTCTGGCTGCATCTGTAGGTAGAACTTAGGTGGCTGTGACACTGCGCCATCTTATATAACCTTTCATCTCTCCATTTCTTTTTTGAGACATTCTTATAAAGTTTTAACTTATGCAATACTTCCCTCTCTCTGAGGCACTAGTTTCAGATGTGTTCTACATTAGTTTATATAGTTTTCTATATTAAAATATCACCATAATATTATGTCACTTTATATCAGATGTGTCACCCTTTCCTCCAGTTTTAAAAGTAGAATATACTTTTGATTGGTCCAGGAGCATAGGTGGTATACGAGTGCAGTGAGTAGCATTGTCACTTCAAAGAATGAAGCGCTGCCATATGGTTGTCAGCTAGAGTTCCTTCTCTGTGGAATCTGTCCCTCCTCCTGTGTTTATGTAGGTTTTCTCCAGGTACTTCCAATTTATTTCCACATCTAAATGACATATAGTAGGTTGACTTGAAAACTCTCAATTGTCCGTATGTGTATGTGTAATGTCAGTAAGATACATATGAAAGGCCTAGCAATTCACTCCCATTCCCTGTCTGCTGTTTATTTGTTTAATTAATTAATTAATTAATTAATTAATTAATTAATTAATTTATTTATTTATGTAACATTTGTAGACCAGGAAAGTCTGACTAGGACAGAGCCTGTTTTCAGCGGAGGCCCAGAGAGAAATGCTCCAGACGCATGTCTTTGGTATGTGGAAGGAAACCAGAGTACCCGGAGGAAACCCTCACAAATGCAGGGAGGACATAAAGATTCCGCACAGGAGGCACCCCAGCTGAGAAATGAACCAGAGAACATCTTGCCGTGAGGTGACAACAGTAACCACTGCAACACTCCGCCACAGAGCACCCACCCACCCTGCGCTATTCATGGAATCACTTTAGGGTACAGATGCAGCTTGACAACATTGGGTTTATTGATTCAGTAGCTTCCTGCCTCAGGCCTGTCCTGACTAGCAACCAAAGTTATTTCTAGATCTAGCTACAGCTGTCACTCTATCTTAGCCTCCCATCTCCTTTACAATGTTTGGCCAAAGGGTTTAAGAAATATACATAGAGAGAGAGTGTTAAAATTATGTATGTATATATATATATATATATATATATATATATGTAAAATAAATATGATAAAATAGTTTAATAATATAAATTAACAGTGAATAAAGACAGTGTTATGTCTGCATACTGAAGTGCATTAAAAGTCAGCTTAGATCATTGTGAAGCTGCCAGTTCATATTGACAAATCAAAGTTAGATATGTAGCTGACAAAATCTTGTTTCATTAATTCATGGCTGAAAGAGAATGTGGTTATATATTTATTATGCAACCCAACTGAAAACCACATTATATATATATATATATATAGTGTATATTGTACAGCTGATCCCAAGATCCAAGCATACCTTTAAACGACGGTGAAATCCATGAAGCACATATCTGTTGTAGTCCCAACCTGCAGCCCCAACAGTCTGTAAGACAAACGACAAAGTAAATAATTCAGAATAAGGATAACTGTTCAGAATGTCAGATCCTGGCCACAGATCTAAATTAGCAAAACTTAGCAAAAATGAATAAAGCCCTTTTTCCAGAGGAAAAAACAATCCATTTAAGGGTTTAAGTAGATCTTTATTCAATGATGGATAAGGGTTCATACCTTTAAACAATATTATTTCACAAGTCATTTCAAAGAGTTGCTTCCAATTCAATTGTTATGCAGTGCCCACCCACCTCAAAAGTTGAATAGCACAAAAAGATGTCAGCATATATGCTGGTGCTGAGAAAAACAAGGAGATTGAAGTCATCCAACACAACTTTGATAGCCTAGAAAAACTACAGCTGTAATATTAGAAAACATCGTTGCTCAAAGCTAAATGTCCATCTATAAAGCATAGAGTCACTCTGATGATGGTACTTTTATCTATAAATTAATCATCTTGAACAAATTGCCCTTCTTTATCAGAGAACCAACTAAATGTATTTCCAGCTACAGCCTAGGCCTCTTGTGCACTTCACCCCTCTCAAGAACTGCTACATAATAAGTTGTACCACACACACTTTCTTAATTCTGACTTCACAAATGTGGGAATCCTTTCCCTCTAACTTGAAATCAGTCTCCACATTATCATAAATTCAGAGCCATCCTAAAAATACATAAGCCAGTGCGAATGCTTTCCCTACAGTAGGATCACCTAGCATTTGTAACATTATCTTTCTACCCATAATGATGTATTTTCTTTTCAATCTCAACAGCTGATCTCAGTTTTACCCAGTCTTTGCCATTAATACTCCACCTCTAACTGTGTGTCTACTTTCATGCCTTCTCCTCTCTCCATCCTGTGTTACATCTCCATTTGTCTTTCATTCTGTACCCATTTTACTACACCCTTCTCTGTTCTCCTTTTTTATCTTCCCACCTGCACACCTTCAGACTATTAATATCCTCTCCAACCAAATTACAAAGAAACTGTATAAAATGTTGAATATTCTATGTATTGCTTATCCATGCCCTCTTCAGAATCCTTGCATGTCTTAAAGTCAGTTTATACTTCACATTCTACATTTCCTACTTAAATATCTTTGTTACTTGGTCTGTGTTGTGTACTGCAATCTAACTATCATTTTGTTATATTTGTTGTATAAAACAGGCTGAACCTGAAAATGGTCCATATGGATCAGTCTTCCACTCAGATTAATAAACAAACATATGTATTATTATTTAACTATCTGTTGTGCATTTGGACTTGGCCTTTGTCTAAAATGGATGCATTTAGATTGGTATACTACCTTTTTTAAGAAATAAGCACATAAATAAATAAATAGTTCCTTTCTTTCTCAGTAGTCCAGCTAAACATAGCCAGCAGCATACACAGTAGACTCTTCATCTGTTTATTTTTTTAATGTATTTAACATTTGTTTACCAGAGAGGTCCATCTGCACTAGTAGCACAATATACATTGTCAAAGTACATAAATCAAAATGTCAGAGTACTGTAAGTACATCATAAGGATTTTACACTTAATAATTTGAATACTACAGGTGGGTCATATACCCATGGAGAGACATGACAGCAGCAAGATGACTAATAGGATTTACAGTGTACAATATTTTGTATACAACAGATGGGGTATTGACCCCTGGAAACAGTGTCAGAAGCATGACGATTAAGTAACATAATTTATGAGAAGCATCGTACCTCTCAACCTCTTAGAGGAAGAACTCTGGCAAAGCCATAAATATTGGGGGGAGAAAGGTTAAAAAATATGGACATTTTTTAAATATTGCTCTTTCAAATATAGAACAACAGGTTTTATATTAGCGTGAATTTTCTGAAGAGTATGAAATCTGAAACTCAAATGTTTGTCAATATTTTCTTACTTCCATCTTCACTAATTTGCCAAAAATTGGCCAGGAAAAGCAACATTTTGTGAGGAACATACCAAAAATATGAGGCAAAAATCTGGACATTCTGTGAAAATCTTGACATTTGAGAGGTATGAGAAGCATCTTTATGTAGCAGTGTAGGTTGAGTTTAATTGAACGCTGCTATTTATATCTACCTGATGGTATAAAGAGAGAAGATTAGAAGGGAGTAGGTGTGCAAGGCGAAGAAGGGAAGGTGAAGAGATGGGAGAAGGGTGAGTGGATTGAGAAAGGCTGGGAAAATATATGAAAGTGGAAGAGAAGAAAGACAGAGGAGATTAGAACTGCCGATAAGTGATAGAGTTAATGAAGCGGAGATAAATAAAAGGGATGTCTGCTTCAGCCAGCCTGGGGAATTGCATGAGCAGAGCCAGTTATTAGTTAAGCCAGCTTTGAGAAGATGTTTAAACTTGGTTGTGCTGGGAGTATTAAAGATGTGTTGGGGCATGGAGTTCCACCTTTGGAAATAATGTTGGAGTAAAGAGAATCTCCAAAGCTGTTATTTGATTTGGTGACCTTTAACAGGAACTTCCCAGTGGATCTAAGTATTCTATTGTTTGAGTAGGGTTGGAGAAGATTTTGGAGTGCTAGTCATTTGTGTGATGGGTTTATGATGTTATGGACAGTTATAAGTTGGTTTAGGGATAACAGGTTGTTCTGCAGAGAAATGTGCTTGCTTTTGAAAAGTGTCATTGTAATTGATACAAATGACCAATATGAAAAAAAAAAAATCAGTGAATGCTACTAAGGAATAGTACCCTTGTGGCAAGTAGCACAGTATAACATCCCACTCTGCTTTCCCTAAATTACTAGTGAAGTAAGTAGCTGGTAATTGTTTGCCACCCTTCTTCAGAATGATCATGCTTGAATATCAAATCCACGAAGAAGCATTGTATGAATGCTGTTATTCTCACTCTGATGGTCTGTGTGGATTTCTTAAGAGATTATTATGAGAACAGTAGGTGTTTCCAAACTAGATTTTTATGTTTGAGGGAAAAAGATTTGTGAAATTTAAGAAGTCCACAGTAAATCTGTAAGTGAATTCAAGGCTTAAGTCACTTTTCTGTATCCATAAGACCCCAACAATGCATCATTCGAATATCTGGCCACTGACACTTGCAGCAGCAAGAGGCCACACAAAGTCCTCACCAGGGTCTAAAACATCTGTCCATCTGTCCTATGCTGCCCGAATTGAAAGAACTCCAGCTCCTCTACCTTGCCTACTGCTTGCTCAGAGGTGACCTCCAGATTTGATGAAGGCCATGTCAAACCCAGATTTGATGAATATGCTTCACCTCAAAAAATCTAGAGCCACAAGACCACAAGGGCAGGAGACTTAAACCGACACGGCTATTAATAGTAGGAAGCTGGAGGGATAGATTCACCAAAGACCCGCTATGCTGGAATATAAAATCCCGGTATGTGAGGCAGAGACTGCTCTTCTTGTTCAAGAGAAGAGAAATCTTGGGATGGGAGAGGAGAGATCCACCCAGGGGATTCAGTGTCACTGGCACAGCAAAATAATGGGGCAAAAAAAAATAATGGGTATAGTTATGCATAAAGGGGTGGCGTAAGCCACAAAACTATGGGCTAGGCTTGTAAATGCCCTCGGGCAGATAGCCTAGTATGAACCTATGAACCTATGAACCATAATTCTGTATCACTACATTGAGACGAGATGAACAAACACAGCAAAGCAGCATTACAGTGCTCAAGACAATGCTAGCTAACCTAAGAACCTACGAGCACTGCTTTTGCAGTCCAAGTGGGAACTAACACTTACCTAGGCTAGGATTGTTAACTTGTAAACATTGCTGCTCTTCTAAAGTTAAGTATTGATCATTTTCAAGTGATTCTAACAATGTATCTATTTTATCAAACTGTTGTTGTACAAATTCCAGAGAAACAGACCTGTAATATTCATTGTCCTGCAAGTCCCTTTCTGTTTGTGTGATGTACTGTATTTGTTCCATTAAAACTATCCCAGTACCTTTATCTGCACGCATAATTCTAAGGGACTTGTCAGCAGAAAGTGTTTTGAGAGCCAGAGATTCTTCCCTAGTCAGGTTAAACCATTTGTCTTGGTTCACTGTATTACACAAATCTCTTATGTCTCTTTCACATACATTAAGAAAAGTGTGCAAAGTGTTATCTAATGGAGGGTTAAAAAAAATTTTCTTTTTAGCTGCCCTATTTCTAAATCTGTGTTATAAGTAGATTGAGAGTCAGCCATGTCAGTATTGTCATCATTATTAGAAGCAAAAAAACTTTTTAAATTCAATTTTCTCACAAACAAGCGTAAGTCAACCAGTACATCTGCAACAGCAGCTCTCTGAGCTGGTATGAAGGAAAAACCTTTATTTAACAAGGACAAGTGGTGCCACCATAAAAAATTTCTCCAAAGCCAACTTCACGCTTCTTAAGACAGAAGTGGCAAACTTTACGACACCCATGCTGATGAACAATAGAGTTACGACTGCTGAATCCTATACAATTGCTCTTTATAAACACTTACATGAGTACATGGATCGTGCAATCCCTAACAGAACCAATATGCTATCCTCCAAAAAAGGGAAGCCAATTTGGTGGTCCCCTGCTATAAACAAACTCTACAACAGAAGAAAGAAACTGTTGCAAAAAAAAGAATACAATCCCATGATTGGAGGAACTCCATGGTCAACCTCAATAAGAAGCTGAGATCTGTCATAAAATCCTCCAAAGCTAGTTACGAAAACAAAATTGCCACTGATTCTAAAGACAACCACAAAGCATTCTATAGCTATGTCAAGAATCTCAGTGGCAACACTCAGATCTGCTCTGAGTTAGTTACAGCACAATGGCACTAAATATACAGAACCAATTGATATTGCCAACATCCTTGCAGATAGGTTCAGTGCTAACTTTACCCCCCTCTCTCATCCCCTAAAGGGCCCATCTCTATACCGGAAGAATGCAAAGTACCTGTAATCACAGCTGCACATGTAAAAAACACGCTCTCCAAAGCCAAGAACACAGCATCCATGGGACCTGACAACATCCCTGGCTGCATTCTACATGAACTACAGAACGAACTGGCACCCCACTTAAGGACCATGTTCAATCATAGCCTCACCTCAGGCTTTGTGCCCACTGAATGGCGCACAACAACAGTTATCCCACTCTACACAGGGGGAGCCACCACGGACCCCAGGAACTACCGCCCCATTGGCCTGATGAGCCTGGTCTGCAAGGCTATGGAGTGTATCATCATGGAACTTATAAACAATGACATTCATAATCTCTAAACTCTGGACCCTACCCAGTTCGGGTTTGTAAAAGGCAGATCATGTCTCCTAAACCTGATAGACTTCTTTGAAGCAGTCAGCAAAGCTGTAGATGAGGGTAAGGTGGTACACACAGCCTATCTAGATCTCGCCAAGGCTTTTGACACCATCCCCCACTCTGGAATTATAGACAAACTCACTAAACTAGGTATAAATCCCTATGTCACAAGATGGGTTGCCAACTGGCTCACTGACCAAACCCACACTGTGAAAGTAGCAGACTCTAAATCCAACTTCAGACCAGTGACAAGTGGAGTACCACAGGGTTCAGTCCTAGGTCCTCTCCTGTTTGGTATCTACTTCTCTGAAGTACAGGATAACACAGAAGGTCTTTGGCTAACAAAGTTCATAGATGACTGCAAACTAGGAGTCATAATCAAATCTCATAACGATGTGGGCATCCCACAAAAGGGCCTCATTGAAACAGATGCTTGGTGTCAAAGCCATGGCCTCAAGCTCAATGCCAAAAAGTGCATTGTCATCCTTTTTGGTTAAAAACTCTGTACTCATGAACTGCCACATATGCGGTAGTCTACTTAACACCGAAAGTGTGATGAGACCTTGTGACACAGGTGGACAGTAGTTTCTCCTTTGATAATCACATCACCACAGTAGTCAGGAAATCCTTCTACGTGGCACACCTCATCACAAAAGGTTTCTCATCCAGGGAAAAATAGGTCATTGTTCCCCTCTACTCATCATTCATTAGACCCATTATAGAGTACAACGCCCCTTTTGGTATGTACCTCACAAGACATCTACAACAACTGGAAAGGCCACAGAAATACCTCACAAAGAGGATCACCAGCCTCAAACAGATGTCCTACGCAGACCATCTCAAAAAACTCCCATCTTTACTCTATCGCATATCACCTACTCAGAGGCGATCTCTGCCTAACATAAAAAGCTATGTCAAACCCAGAGCTGTTGGGACATGCTCCACGTAAAGAAATCCCAATCCCTCCGAGCTACATGCTGTAGGGACCTAAACCTTGTCACCACAATAAACAGAACATGCTGGAGGGATAGATTCCTATCTCAGAGACTTCCCATACTCTGGAACAACAAACTACCTGTCTATATCAAACAAAGCTCCTCATTAGCACTCTTCAAGAAAAATCTTGATGATTGGATGGGAGATAGGAAATTCACCCTGGGGATCACTTCTGTGGCTCTGCTTGACAGGGGCACAGGAAAATAATTTTCTTGGGTGGCAAAAGCCAGGGTACCATTTGGCTAGGCTTATATAGGCCCTAGGGCCAATAGCCTAGTACCTACCTATGAACTACTTCTTTTCCAGCAAAATTGTACATACCAGAAGGAGGCTGCCTAGGTATCTACACAATCATTAATCAGAAAGGCTGTTCATTACAGTTGGTGCACTGTTTTTTGAGTAGAGATTCTGCCATGTATGTATAACAGTGAAGACCATATCTCACAGCTGAGACTCTTCTTAATAAGCTGGACCATTATCTTCTTGTGTTGTACAGAAGACACACAAAGCATTCGTTCCTGCAGTCCTTTCAGAAGCAGGTGTCGGATTGATTTTTGGTACCCATTTCGTTATAAAGATATGTTGATATTTAAGTTGCTGGGCTTCTGTACTGCATGCTAATCATTCTGTTCTACCCATGTAATTGTACTCTCTTGATGTTAAGGCAGTGCTTTTAGTAGAAGGTTGTGATGATTGCCTTCTTGTTGGAGCTAAATGCAGCGGAAGAAGAGTAACAATATTTTCAGTCTGTTACCCGCCCATTACAAAGGCATACCTCGAGCACTTCACTGCTACTAACCTACTCATTGTGTCTGTACAGTTTATGGAGCATTCTAACAGTCATGTATATATTGTTTAATAGTGAATGTATGTATCTGATATGGAGGGACTATGTGTTTAGATGTATGCAGGTGTAGGTAACAGATGCGTTCTTTCACCAGTATTGAATCTTTTGTTAAGAGACATTGTGACAGTTTTTATATGTACTTTTTTTTAACCACAAATTATATCATTCTGCATAACTTACCCCTGAATAATTTTCTCCCTGATTTTTCTAGCTGACGGAATCATTTAGTGTTCATTCAAACAATAAGATTTTTCTAGAAAATCTTGGAGCTAGCCTATCCATTGATGATGGTATTGTGATGCCCATAACTGGTATGCTACCATCTGGAGGTTGTACAGCCTGAACACGTTTATATTTATTTGAGGAGAATTTCATTAATAATGTCAACAATATATTTTTTCTGTATCCTTTTTCTCTTGTGTGCCTGTTGGGCCTCCTCAAGTACTACTTTAACATGTTTGTTGTCCTGCATTGGGTATCCCTAGTATAGGGGTGAGAGCTGGCTGACTTGAGACAGCATCATTTAGTCAACAATGGAAATGGTTTGTGCTCTCACTGATAGTGAAGGCATTTCTATTAGGCCTCTAACCCTGCCACTGGTTGCTGACATGTGCACCAGCATCATCCTAGGGTGTCCTGTGCCCAACACTTGTATATGCTTTCAGCCACAAGGTATAAAGTTAACAGTCACCAGCTTGGGACCCCCAAGCCCATTTCCGATGAAGTCCTACCTATTTTTCATGATGTACAAATCTCCCAGGATAGCTGATCTCTAATTGGCCAATCACTTCCATCATCCACTGCCTGGTTATTGCAGTGCCATAGCTGCTAGTGGAATATGAATAGTTTGGGTTATAGTCAAGACATTATCCGTCTGCACATCTTATCTGTTTATGTCAGCAGAGACATTACCGTATTTTTATCTTGGCCCGAAAGTGGCACCCAAATGTGGAGTTTTGTTTTTGCTGGACTGGTGATAGGCTGTGGATGTATAAAATCCAAATACTTCATTTATCACCTGTGTTTAGTCCCATGGCCTGAGCAATTTATCTGTTTTATGAAGATATGATCAATTATAGTGAATTGCTCTTGCTGAGTGGGCCATCTAGATGCACTGACCATATGTTAATTAGGGCAGAAAATAAGGGAGAGCCAATGGCTCCCAAACTTAGACTTCATTTCCTAGCTTTTCATTTTGTGCCATTTTACTGTTCATTGCTAATTTCCAGCACATCCATCAACTGCAAACCAATTTGTTTTGCTGTTTATCTTGGTGTAAGAGAAAAGTATTGTTTACAAACCTGTCACACATAACTACAATGGTTTTGTGGTAAAGATCCAAGTGCACTTTCTTTGAATTCCATTGTCCCATGTAAAATATACTGAACAGTAAAATTATTGAAGGAAAGTACATATGTGCTCTCCTGCATTCTCTAAATGAGAGACTGCATTCCCCCACATCCCAAATAAATGTACCATTTCTGAGATTGCACGGAACTGTAGAAGGAAAAGGAAAAATTCCCTTTGTCCTTGTATACAGTGATGCTGCAGAAATTATCCTGTTTTGTTTACTCTTTTTGAACTACATTTTGTTCAATCTCCTTACTTCAAACAAAATGCATTTGAAAAAGAGTGCACTTTGACCTCCTGTGGGTGATCCAGCTATTCAGTAAAATGTTACCTAGTAATACAGTATTCACTTTTTTAATTTGCATGCTAAAGCAAATATTTCTTTGTTTCTGCTTACCAAGTTGAAGAACTACTTAAAGAAGCATTGCCTTTTCAAAATTACAACCCAAAAAGAAAATACAGTGTTAGAGTCTGTCCTAACAAAAGATGGTATGAATAACCTACAGATCTCATAACTGAGATATGAGGAAACATTCTGACACTAAATGGAATCTATGGCACATTGCATTTAGACACCTGGAATTTTGCAGCAGGTAGACATTATCTGTGACTCCTGACATAAAAACATACAGAGGAGGCACTGCAAGGGCTGCAGGTTGGTATAAACATTAATTTCCTGGCAATTTTGAAACATGAATGAGATTAGAGTGGTCTATTACACTTGACATTAATTATGTATCCAAACTATACAAGGGAAAATAACTTGAATTAGCATAGATGCGTAACTATGATTTATCAACAGACACAAGATAATTAGCAAGCAGTTGCTTGAATTAACATTAATAACAGCAGCACATGGGCACAGAAAGATGATTAATCAGCAGGCTTTGAATAATTAGGAAGCAACAGTGTGAATGAATAAACAAATTAGATTTTTGTAGTCTGATTTAGAGAAGTCAAAATTTACCTGAATGCAAGTAACAATAGAAATAATAGTTCTTCTGAGGACCTCTGAACAGCTCAGCATAAAATGTTTGTGTAATAGACAGCCCATTAACACAGAAACCAAACATTAGTGCACACTATGAAACAATGTATTAGACAGCAGAGATGGTTATTTAAGTAAGCTTTAGGTAGTGAAGGCAAGAGTTAGATAAGAAGAGGAAAATGATTTTACCTTACTTTCACAGTGCTTTATGTTGTAGTTCCGTATTCTCCAAATGCTAGGTTTATGGGCTGTCCAGTATTTCTTTCCTAAAATATATTTCATACCAAGGTTATGACATATTATGCTTCATCAGTGAACATTTTCAACTTTATGCATTTGGCATAGTAGAATAAAGTCACATCCCAAGCAATCAGTAGGCTTTAAATGGATAGGATCTTGCCAGCACTCTGTCTTTCAACATTCTCCTCTGATCTCAGGTATGCAAACTAGGTTTATATCAAGACAGTTGCCAATACTTTTCCTATTGCTTTGGAAATAGTCTCAGTAGGCATGTTATTGCTATGGACAAGATGAGATAAATGCTCATATTACTTAAGAATGTGTGTGTAGATAAAAAGGTTATTTGTGGACTGTGACCTGTTTTTGTTAGCTTTAAGAATGCTGGCATTGTGACCAACTTTCAAAAGTAAAACAATATTAAGAATGAGGATTAGATTTAAAATAGATGCTGCTTTCAGAAATTTTGAAACTCTAACATGTTTGGAAATATGTTATTTAATTGGTTAATGGGGTCATGGAAGTTGTTACTGTTAAAACTGGTGAGGTGTCTTAATTCAACTTTTGTGTAAATAATGTGACATTGATACATTAGATGCTGGCAGGTTTTCTGTAACAGTGATGGTATGAGTTTTTTTTTCCTGCCTGATAATCCCCATGGAAAGTGGGACAATAGCCCAGCCAAATAAAGTGAATGGGTACCCACATATCATCTGCAGTCTAATGTGTACATGTGCACTTGTATATACACACACACACACACACACACACACACACACACACACACACACACACACACACACACACACACACACACAACTGCCACTGTATGCTGTGTTTGATAATGGCGTTTATGGGAAGACTTAGCAAAAAACACCTTTTCTATCAGTATGGTGCTGTACCAGGATGCTTCTTGTCAGCTTTCTATCATTTTTTTTAAGACTGTACAAGCAAAACAGGAACTGGCTCATGGCAGACTGTAGGGGGAAGAAATATAATGTTACATACAGTATACCATTCTTCTCTAGGCATGACTTTCAACTTCATCTCTCTCTCTCACTGGTACTGCAGTTAATAAACCTCATTTTAAACCTCTAGCCCATAGCTAATCTGTTTCATCCATCTGAGGTTGTCCAATACTAAACAGCTGTTCCTCTTTTTACTAAAGAAAAAGTAGAGAGATTCTACAAATTTTGAGAAAGCAAAAATATAATAGGAACTTGAAACATCATCACCAACATACAACTAAATTAATCACTTCCTGTAATCAGTCATTTAAACCTTTTGGTGCACTACTATATAGTGAACTAGAGCCCCACCAAAAGCAAATATTAGAATAGGTAACATCTCACCTTCCATTCCCAAAGATTAATATTCAGCTTTTCATAACATTCCTGCAGTATTTGATATACTATCTATAGCACCTGCAGTGGCACTGGTAAGACTGTTGCTGAAATTTTAGATAATGTGATGTTAGTCTCTGGGGAAGACAGCAGTGTAACAAGTGACTGATATAAATGTATTAGATTACACCTCAAATTGGTATAGCTGGTTCACTGCTGTTATTTTGTAAACCATCAAGAGGGCAGATTATACAGTGCAATATAACTATGCATGTGGTCTCAATGAATATGCATCTGTGATGGTGAGCCGTAGAGTATAAACACTTGTAACTTCATCAGAGTACTACCTAATGGCCATAATCTCAGAATAATGAAACAGTAGTTCATAGGTTCATAGGTTCAACTAGGCTATCTGCCCTAGGGCATTTATAAGCCTAGCCAGAGTGTGTTTGGCTTTCGCCACCCATTTTAAATTAATTTTGCTATGCCCTTTTTCGAGGTTAGTATACTGTGCTTCTGTCTAACAGTGACACAGAAGTGATACGCGGGGTAAACCTACGATCTCCCATCCACTCATCAAGATTCCTCTTGAAGAGAGTGAGTGAGGGACTCTGCCTAACCTGGACTGGGATTTTATTCCAGAGTGAAGGGAGCCTCTGGGTTATGAATCTGTCCCTCCAGCATGTCCAGTTCCTAACTAAACAATTGTATTATCAAAAAAATAAATAATTGCAAGGCATTTATCCATCACCAGGTAGTGAAGTAATGTGAACCTGCTACCAACATATATTTTTATTGCATTGGCGCATAATGTACTATTGTGAGTTTCTGAAATTTGTTCCATATTCAGACCTTTATGATTGACTCCTTTCCAAGGGAAAGGCACAGTACACTGATAAGTCAATTTAACTTTGATAATGTCAATCTGAAGCAGCAGTTGTCCTTTGGGAACAATGCTAGTTCTGGCAGCTCTTGTATCCTTAGGAAAATCAGCTTACATTTTTAAGATATCTCTCTGCCATGCAGCATATTTTTTTGGTTGCTGCTAAAATACAGATAGCATCTGCTGTACTCAGTAACTTTACATATGCATGTCTGGGGTACCCAAGGAGAATATGCAGAGCCCGCTGCACTTTAACTTACAAATGGACATCCTTTACATCTCCAGCAGGCAATTTAAACATTTCTTGCATAGCCATGTTAAGTTTATCATTCTGATAGCTCTCCCATAAAACTCATGATTATTAACTTGTTTGTAATGTACCTTCTAGGGAAATATTCTCTTCTTTTGTGGATTTATATTAATATCTGGTTGAGTTTTTCAAGGGCTATAGTTGATTAAAGCAGTCTTCCATTTGAAAAACATTTTCTCAAAGTCAGAAAAGCATAATTCCCAGCTGTGTACTGAGTTTTTGATGTTCTCAATGCTAGTTTGTAAATTGCTGATTGAGATGCACAAGGGAGATTAATTCATTCTTTAGTGCAGTTGGAGTCAATACTATAAGATCTTGCAAATTTATTGTGATTCCCCACTGATGATAATACCTTGAGACATACTAGACACATGCAATTTGTAGTTATAGAACCTCTCATCTTTAATTATTATATTGCTGTCCATCTCCATATGAATACATCTGACCCTCCTCTCTCCAGAAGTCACTCAGATAATTATTTTTATTATTTTTCTCCTCTGGTGAAAAAAGTGAAGATGCCAGATGTTCAAATAACTTATTTTTGTTCACTTAAGTGATTGCAGTAGCCACTTTTGCTTTTCATCATATTTTAGGATATCTACATGCTGCAAATCATCATGTAAGTGAAGCATTTCCTCCAATCGTGTACCATCCTCATCAGTTTAACTTGTAATGAATGCATTAGCATTATGAATGACCCCTTGTTGTGCACAGTAAATGTTGACTTAATACTGCATCTATGAATGCATGCTACTTTTGAGTCACCCAAGTTATTTAAGTAAAAATAATGATGTAGTCCCAGGAGTGATGCCCAAAAGCACCCAGATGCATTGGTTTTCTCTTATGTTTAGATCATTTAGTTTCTAAATAGATTAGTAGTATCATTAATGATTAACATACATAAATATTATATATATATATATATATATATATACACACACACACACACAGACACACACATGTATATATATATATATATATATATATATATATATATATATATATATATATATATATATATATATATATATATATATATATATATATATATATATATATACACACACATATGTGTGTGTCTATATATATATATATATATATATGTGTGTGTGTGTGTGTATATATATATATATATATATATATATATATATATATGTGTGTGTGTGTGTGTATATATATATATATATATATATATATATATATATATATATGTGTGTGTGTGTGTATATATATATATATATATATATATATATATGTGTGTGTGTGTGTGTGTGTATATATATATATATATATATATATATATATATATAGATAGATATTTATATATATATATATATAAGGGTGGCCACGGTGGTGCAGCGGTTACTTTTGCTGCCTCACAGCAAGAGGTTCTCCGGTTTGATCCTCGGGTGGGGTGCCTCCTTGTGGTCGCGTGGGTTTCCTCCGGGTGCTATGGTTTCCTCCCACATCCCAAAGACATGCTGTAGGTGGATTGGACACACTACATTGGCCGTAGGTGTGAGTGCATGCATGTGTGTGCCTTCTGTGGAAGTTTGGGCGGTGGGCTGGCAACTCGACCCCGTAAAATTCGACTGCCAATCATGAGAGGACGGTGACCCGCTGTGGTGACCCCTAACCGGGAAAAGCCGAAAGCAGAAGAAGAAGAGTATCATTAATGATTAAAACTGCGGCATATTTTAGTGAAAAGCACAATATGAATATTTTCTGAAAATTTGCAATGTAAGCAATATGCCATTCTTGTGTTTTGCATACAGCAAAATATTATCACTTCTCTCGTGAAGTCTTGTTATTCATTGAATTAACAGTGCACCAGTATGTACACTCAGTTTTACATCTCTTAATTTTTCCTTGCCCATCTCCTTGTATGCTGCTGATTGTATTAAAACTAAATAAAAAAGAGAAAGAATAAATAATTTAAGCAAAAATATCTCTCTTTATGATTTCTAAATAAAACATAATGCATGTTAACTTTTTAATAAAGAAGTCCATTAATGATCATAGTTAGGAACAACAGGAGGGAAATACTGAAAAATTTGCAGTTCATTATGCACTCCATATCCCTGACACCTCCCGATTGTACCATCTGGCATCTTGTGGCAGGGCAGCAACCCATACTTCTAAACCTCTTAGTGAAAGAAATTTGGACAAAGCCTAAAACAGGAACAGCTTTTAAATACTGCTGTTATAAACTTAGAAAGTTGATCGACTAACATGTTTTGCATTAGCATGCATTTATTTATTTTACATATGTTAACCGGGGGTGTCTGACTGATCTGAAAAGGCCCTTTTTCAGCAGAGGCCCAGGGAGAAAAGCTCCACATAGAAAAATTACAGATACATTTAGTTATTTAGACATGTTCAGTATACACACAAATTACAAAAGACATGTTTTTACAGTGGTATGCAGCACATCAACAGTCACATTGGAGAGAGCAAACAACAAAATATTAATTTAAAAATAAAGGTAATTAATAGATTTGTGGTGTACAGCTGAAATTTAGGTACAGTACATACATTGTAGATTAGCCAGTATTTGTGAGTAAGACTGAAAACTATTATCAAGTACTCCAGGTTTAGTATGTGTACCTTATCCGCTTTCACTAGCCTGTGGAGCAATCGTGGCACTGCCAACTTTGCTTGAGATGTTGCCTGATGAGGTCTTTAAAGGAGGCTTTGGACAATGTGTTTTGAATGCTAGTAGGGACAGAATTCCATTTTTTAGCCACTGAACTACTATATAGTGCAGCTCCAAAGCTATTGTAGCTGTTGGTGACTTCTAGTAGTAGTTTGCTTGATAATCTAAGAGGCCTTTTGGCTGAGTGATGTACTAGGTTTTTGAGGGCAGGACACTTATTGGGAGGTAATAGATTCAATGACAGAGGAAGAGCTGATTGTAGCCTAGGAGGTTGGGTAGTTCAAGCCAGTGGAGCTGTCTCAAAGCAGTACAGTGATGAGTTCTATATGAGCAATTTGCAGCAAAGTGGGCAATTCTGTTATAGCAGGCTTCCATTTTGCTTAGTTCAGTTTTGTTGAGATTAGTCAGAATGGGAGATGCATAGAGTAGGGTGGATAGAAATTGGGAGTCAGCAATGGCTGATCTTGTGTTATTGGTAAGAAATGGTTTGATACGGTAGAGTGATTCCAGTTTGGCATGTACTTTTTTATTAGTTAAGTTGAGATGGCTATCAAATTTTAGGTGGGAGTCTATGGTTATGCACAATAGCTTAGCCTGTGCCACTGGAATGATTGGAGTAGCATTTGTGGAGTAGATAGTGAATTGACTGTTATCAGTGTTTTTGTTAGACCTGGTTATAATCATAAGCTGAGTTTTCTTTGGATTGAGGATAAGTTGGGCTTTGGTAAGATAGTTTTCAATGTCAGAGAATGCTAGTTGAGTTCTTTGCAGGAGGGTGGGAATGTTTTGTGCAGCACAGATTAAGGTAGTGTCATGCATGCTGTGTGGAGGTATGGAGGTCATTTGTGAATACTGTGAATAGTAGTGGTCCTAAGATAGAACCCTGTGGGACTCCTATAGTTATGGGCAGCTGAGAAGAGATAGAATTTTCCCATTTCACAGCTTGGTACCTGTCAGTTAATAGAATTTTCCCATTTCACAGCTTGGTACCTGTCAGTTAAGTAGCTTTGGAACCAGGTAAGAGTGGAATTTGATAGGTGATATTGGTTCAGCAGGATTTGATGCGAGACTGTGTCAGATGTTTTGGACATATCCAAAAAAATAGTTGACACCTACAGGCCTTCGTTTTTGAGACGGTTTACTGTGTCTGTGAAGCAGAGGAGGGCTGTAGTGGTACTATGGGCAGGTCTGAAACCATGCTGAGTAGGTGACAAGATGTTGCTGTCTAGGAGATATTTTAGCATCTGGGTATGGATGCATTTTTCTAGGATTTTGGCCAGTGGGGAGAGTAAAGCAATGGGTCTGTAGTTATTAAGTTCAGTGGTGGTCCTGCCTTTATGTATGGGTGTAACATAGTATATTTTCCAGAGTTTGGGCACATAGTTTTCAGCAATTAATCTGTTTATGAGAGTAGAGATTGGGATAGCAGTAGCATCTGCTGTGATTTGCAAGAAATAGCTGGGGAGTAGGTCGACTGCTAGTTTGGAGAGCATGCTTTTGATTGGAGTGGTGGAAACTGTTTTGAGGGTAAAGCTTGTATTAGTGGTATTTGTGTTGGGGGGGATAGTGAGGAAGGAACTGTCCTGTGACACTAAGGATTGAATTGAGTTCACATAGTGGAAGTTGAATTGTGTTTTGATGGGAACTTTAGTGTCAGGGGTGGTTGGTTTGGGGGTAGCCTTTTGGGTGGGTTTTAGTAGCAGGTTTACATTTTTCCAAAGTTTTTGGGGGTTGTGTTGGTATTTAGTTTGTAGTGTCATGTAGTAGGACTTTTTGTCCAGCCTAATGCATTTTTTGCATGGTTGTGCAGTTCTTGGTACTTAGTTAGGCTTTGTGTTTCTTTGTTTTTTTGATAGTAAAGCCAGGCAGTGTCTCTGGACTTGAGGATTTGTTTGGTTTCTTTACTCAGCCAGGGGTTTGTAGAGGTTCTAACCTTGATTTTGCATAATGGAGCGACAGTGTCTAGGTGTTGTAGAAATGTTTTGTTGAAATATGCAACAGCCTGATGAAGTAGGAGGGTTTTTAGGGGGATCCAGTCACAGTTACAGACTAAAGTATTGAGGACCTAAAGAGATATTTTTTGTGTTTCTAGTGAATACATAGTTAGTGGTTTGCATGTGCATTGTTCTACTACGTACAAGGTATATTATGTTGTGGTCACTTAAGGTGTCTGGGAGACTGCCTGCATGGGGGTACAATGTGGGGTTGTTAGTTAGAACCCAGTCAAGGATGGATTCCCTTTTAGATTTTTTATCACATCTAGTTGGAATTTGGACTAGCTGCTGGTAGCCATGGACATTTATTAGATTACTTGGTGGTTCTACTTGGTGGTTCTGATATGCAGGTGAACCAGTCTAGGTTGAAATCCCCTAGAATAAGGATTTCTTGTGAGTATGTGGAAAGACACAAGGATAAGAAGTCTTCAAGGCTAGTAGGTGTATTACCATGTGGAATATAGATCACAATTGTGGTGATGACCTTTTTAGGGTGAAGTTGAAGTTGTGAGATAAGTATGTCCCAGTTAATGGGGGAGGGGTAGGAGTTTGGTAATTGACATACAGTTAAGTTGGACTTACACAGTAAGGCAGTTCCACCCCCTTTATGAAGTGGTCTGTCTTGTCTAATGATATTGTAGCCGGTAGGGAGAACTTCAGAGTTAGCTATGTTTTTATTTAGCCAGGTTTCTATTAAAGCAACTATTTCTGGGGGAGTAGTGTGCTCTTGTGTCCTGGAGTTCAGGTATTTTATTTTTGAGACTTCTAATATTAATATTTAGCATTAAAAGATGGTTGTTTTTGTTGTTGATTTGCCCAGGGATGAAGATAGTGGGGGTGTTATGTTCTGACATTTGTGTTGGAGCAGTTTATGTTGGACAGGATGGATTTGGGCCTGTGTTGGGGTGGATATCCCCACTTATGGTGAGCCTGGTGTTAAAATGGTGATACAGATGTTGGAGTTTGGTGATGAGTGTGAGAAAGTATTGTGTTTTTTTGGAGTAGGAATGAGAGCATATGTGTTTAGTTCTGAATTGGTCCGTTATGTAGTTCTTGAACAATTGTGGGCATATATTATTATAATGTGTGGTGTCTGTATATGAGAGTGCATAATGTAGTGTTGTGCTACTAAGTTTAGGGATATTGCTAGAGTGATAACTTGTGGTATTATAAAGAATTATGAGAAAACAGACTAGACTTAGTTGTGTGATAGTCATGGTTATAAAGTTTAAGTTGGTTCTAGGTGGGGTCTGGATAGGAATTATAGGGCTGCACTATATGTGGATGGGTAAGTAGTGTGGATGATGTAAATAATGCCTAGTGGGAATGAGAGTGGTTGGGAGTATTTTGTGGTGGAGCAAGTTGGTGTGGTATAACGTGATCTGACTTGAGAAGCTGTGATTGGTAGAGGTGATGTGAAAGTGAGCTGTGGGTGTAGCTGTGATTACTATAAATGTAGAGGTAGTGGAGGTGGAAGGGAATAGGGGGCAGGGGAGCGGAGAGAGCCTAAGTGGTAGCGATGGCGAACAGAGTGGGGCAGAGCCCATCAAGACAAGAGTAAAAAGTAACTATTACTTTACAAATCTGAACACTTAAAACAAATTCCTGAGGTCTAATGGCTTACCAGCAAGCAGAATGCAATTGCTGAAGAGCACTTGTATCCTGGTGGGAGACTAGAAATTTAAAGATGGCTCCATGCTCAGCAGGATTCTGTTATAGACTAGCACAAGGGGTGTAAACCAGGTGGAATGCAAAGAAACCAGTAAAACCAGAGAGGCAGTCAGTGGAAATCTATCAGTGAAGGCCTTAGAGGGGGTAAGTAATAATTCAAACTACCTGTAAAATGAAGGAGAGAAGAGACAACAAAGTTTATTAAGGTTGGGAGTGTGTCTTCACATTGACTTGCTTATTAGTAGCCATTTTTTGCACAGATTAGAGTAGGGAGATACATTAGCAATGAAGGGGAATGTATAGAGATGTAAATAAACAGGTGGGGCTCAAGTGATACAAACTAAGGCAGAAAGCATGGAGAGGGCTGCTTGATGGTTAATTTAGTCACAGGTATCTGAATTAAATGTATACCGTCTATTGGACAGTTAGGATTACTGTACTAGTTGGGGGGGACACAAGGCTACAACAGCCAGTTTTATTAGCAAGCTGAGAACTACTAAGAAATACTGCTAATGTAATAGCTTCACTCTCATAAAACATACAAGTAGAATGCCTGGGTGGACTGACCCTGCTCTTGAGGCTCAAAATGTATATCCTTGTTTAGTTTGCAGTACTGATTCCTTCTTATACTGTATGGGTGGAGTGGTAGCCGCAGACTGCAGATTTGTTTAAGTGTGCTCAGCAAGCAGAATGCAATTGTTGAGGAGCACTTGTGTCTTGGTGGGAGACTAGAATTTTATTTATTTATTTAGTTTAGTTGGTTTACCAGGCTAGTACACTGTTCACTGTAGATTGCAGGCACAGCCTAGGTGAAGAGAGTCACAAAAAAGAAAATTGAACAAATTCACAAACAGAGAGTAATCACAGAAGGTAGTTAATCCCATAGACAGTTGGGCCTCTGATGAAAACAGATGAACTTTCCTGGTAAACAAATGCTAAAATAAAAAAGTGATACAGTATGTAAATAATATCAGCAGAGTACAATACCAAATGTGAATTAATTTTAGTAATAAATACGAGAGGGAAGCAGCAGCTAAGAACACAGTAGCAAAGTAGAAGTGATGCAAGTGAGGAGGGAGTTAGGTTATGTGTCCAGTGGAAATGCACTTGCAGTCAGATTTTTGATGAAGGTGTCTTTTGTGTTGAGCTGTGAAGGTGGGTAATGAGGAAACTCCTTTGAGGTGAAGGGGTAGGGATTGCAGAGTTTGGGTGCAAGAACTGAGAATGAATAGTCAGTATGGTTCAGTTTAGTTTGGGGTATCTGGAGTTAGGGATTTAATTGGGAGAGGTTGTAGAGGGTAGTTTTATAATGGAGTTTGGCTGTAAGAGGTAGAAAAGTTTTGTTTGTTTGTACTTGGTTGAAATAGTTTGAAAACAAGAGACCCTAGCAGTAGTTCATCTCTGTACGAGACTGGTAGCCATTTGGCCTTGGTGAGGGTGAGGCAGTGCTGTTACTCCGGGGAGAAATTGGAAATGAATTGGCAGATTTTGTTTTCAATGGACTGTAGAGTGGAAGAGTTTTTTTCAAAGGCAGTGGCTATGATTCAAGATGAGCAAGGAGGACTCCTTCGCCTTTTGCAGCCCTAGCTGTCCTGAAGAGAAAGGGAGTCATTTTCCAGGACCAGAATAAAAGAAAACGTATCTTTTTTCTGACGTGTGTTATGTAGTGATTTCAGGCCTCAGTGGTTTTCCAGAAAACAGATTTTGTGAGGAACAGACCAGCAAAAATCTAGACATTTTGAGAAAATTCTGACAGAATATGCAATTGTCCTTTTTGCCCTGCCCTATTTACGACTGTAGCCATAAGTCTAGCTCTGGAACCTACAGTAGGAAACGTATCATTGTTAGTGAACTTCAAGGAGTGTTTAGCTGCAAGCCTTAATTATATTTTTTGTAATTCTATCAGACTTCTGCAACAGTACTTTTATTACACTGGTTAAAAAAACAAAACTTCTACTGATTTCCAAGGCTAGAAACCTCTTTATCTGTAGTGCTTATTCTGACATTGCAGATTTACAGAGCAGAATTGCTTTCCTGTGTATGTTCTAGTGTGTTTTTTCTTTCAGTGGTATGGAAAATTTAGATTTTCATGAATGCATTATTAAATTGGCATGTAATGAAGCATATTAAGATGAATGTACGGCAACTGTTAAGTCAACCAAAATGTTTTGTTGATTGGAGCGTAACAGAAAATATAGACAGTTTCAAGTAGGCCAGACAGTTTACAGATTTACATTCAGATGATAATGAAATGTTTTGAATAAGCACTCTCAGTAGGGCATGTAGTAAGCAGATTTTTTCCATGTGATTGCATCACCAAAACTGTGAAATCTAGTAGCTTTTTAATGTTTTTCACCCATACATTATACTTCTTATGTCATTGTAGAGTAAATGTGCTTTAACTTCAATATTAGAAAGTGCAGTTGTATTCTGCAATACATCAGCCTCTTTGTGGTAACAATTTTACCTGCTTTTGGTACCTTCCCATCTCTAAAGCTTTGAAGCTCATTTATTGTATTTAATGTAGGACTGCTGCTTTCATTTCCATTTTGTGCAATTGCAAGCATAAAAGGATAGAATTTCAACAGAAGCTATGCAAGTAAAAGTATATTAAGAATGCATTATAATGCATCCTTTATGAAATTAATCGTACGGCCTTAATGTGGTGTTGTGATGCTTCTGAAACATTAGGAAGAAAAAAGGATTCTAGAAGTTTAAATTGGAATGCTTTGAGAAAGACTCTGTGCTCCATTTGCTAGAAAAAAAATTAATTTAAAGAAGATTATATCTTTGTGTATTCTTCCATACATTGACCTTATGTGTAAAAAGGGTACTTCAGTGTCCTGTAAGTACAATAACTCTTTCTGCAGCGTCAAAGAAGTGCAATTTTTCTGTTGTGTATTCTTCAGCCAACTTTGCTCAGACATGTTTTATTGAACACCTAATTCAGGGGAAATTTCCTACTTCTGTATCTCAATTTTTGTTTGTGGAATCCCCTGGGGTTCTGCTCTAGGAAATGTCTGATTTATCCCCGAAGGCATTATTTAGAATTTATATGCACATTGGTTTATTCATGTTTTATTTACTTGGCTGTGCAGTAGAGGCCCAAGAGAAAAGTCCCTTAGCAATAACAACACAGAGGAAGGAAAATTAAAGATTAAGTGAAAAAAGAATATGCATTCCAAAGATATGCACGTGTGATATGGCAAGATAATGTTATATTATTTTTATCAGTTCAGATATATAGTGTTCAGAGAAACACCAAATTAAGTGAAGAACAGAATACGGTGAGAATACATATCTTGGGTTTACATCCACGTTATGACAGTAATATGTTACCTGATATGGCAAGCTCAGATGCATACTTTCAAATGGTATGGTATAAACCAAACAAATCAACTAATGAACAGGAAATGAACGCAAAAGAAAACAAATACCACATAAACATTATTTAAGCAGGTGGGTTGAAATACAACACATCACACAACTGCCAGCTCAATAAATTTCCACAGTAGCAGGTATAATATTGTATTGTAGTTGGCTTGGAAATGTGGAAAGCCATAGGTTTGCTGCTTATCAAAGCTATAACATTTGTGGCAGTAACAGGATGCTCCTGCCTTGCTGTAATGACAGCATAAGCCTCAAGATTTGCTCCAGAAAACATTTTTTGAACTCATGTGGGTTCAAATAAATGACCCTAATAAAAGAAATGTTTTCAGTATTAGGATGACAAAACTCTCAGAAGTAGCAGCAGATCCTGCTACATATAATTCAATATTACCCTCAGTCAACATATGTAATTTTCCAAAAATCCAACCCGTGCCTGTAGTCCCTTGGTGCATAGTACTCAAAATATTAACAGAAAAACTTGTCTGCCTGGTTTCCACAATTTACTTACCGATTTACTATGTGTGTGTGTGTGTGTGTGTGTGTGTGTGTGTGTGTGTGGTTTACTATCATTTGTGTGAACGACATTCTGTCAGCATGTATGCTGCCGAAAATCATGCACAAAATGAAAAGTGTATGGGATAGTCGAAGACACTCGTGCAAATGCAGTAGTGCATTCGCATAATTGTGTTCGACTATATGTACGGAGATTGCAGTACAGTGGGGAGTGGAAAGTCATCCATATCCCCACTGTAGTGCAATCTCAGAGTTGGAATATATTAGTAGCAGGGGGTGTGGGGGCCGCAGGGGGCTTGCCCCCCTGCAAAAACGTTATTTATCGTATAGGGGTTTGATTTACATCAGCTCCTATATGGCTATCATGTGATGTTGTCAGTGTCAATATTGACTCAAATTTGTCGATCATTTGGGTCGACATTGTGTAGGAGTGGAGAGTTGGGTTTCGGTGTTTATTTTTGTTATTGCGAACAGCAAATGTTTTGCCTTTCACAATAATGATAGTAAACCTATATATATATGTATATATATATATATATATATATATATATATATATATATATATATATATATATATATATATGTGGGTCTGTGTCAGAAGTTTGAGTTTTCAGAAACTCAAAATTCAAATATCACTGAGACCATATGACTGAGTTTTCAAAAAATCCAACTTCAAAACACACAAAAGATCTACCTTTTTTTTACATTGTTGCAGGGGGGCAAGCCCCCCTGACGCCACATGTGAAGGTCTGAGACCCCCCTCATCCCCTGCAAATTATATATACCAACTCCGAGATTACACTAATGTGGGAAAAAGGATAAACTTCCCAATCTTCCCTGTACCGCTGTCTCCTTTCAAATGCTTCATGTTTACAAAAACTCAATCATATGGTCTCAACCATGTGAATTTCGACTTCGTGAAAACTTGATCATCTGATAGGGACCTGTATGTATATACATTAAAAAAAAAAAAAAAAAATATATATATATATATATATATATATATATATACACACACACACACACACACACACACATATATATATATATATATATATATATATATAGAGAGAGAGAGAGAGACACACACACACACATGTACATATATGCATTATTTATTTATTTATTTATTGACATTTGTTTACCTGAAAATTCCACCTGGACACAGCTCTTTTTTCAGCAGAGGCCTGGAGAGAAAAGCTCCACAAAACAATAAATGAGCAGCAGGTACATGAAGAACAAGTGAATATACATACAGTAGCAAATAAATCCATACTGTAGCTAACATTAGATATACATACAATATGAAACATAGTAATGAACATATATACCAATATCTAGCTAAAGGCTAGGAATAAAGGTAGGATGTATGTACAGATAGTACTAAGCGCAAGTGGATACTGTTCTAAACTCGTATACCTAAATCTTATATACAAATATTGCACTTAACTCAAGCAGATATAAAGCAGAGGGTCCACATGAAGGTGGAACAAGCTAGAAGGGCTAATGTGATGGAAGGGGAAGATAGAGGAGTAAGAGAGGAGACTGAGTGAGTAGTATACATGGTAGTGAGAGGAAGCTAGGTGTAAGTCAGTTGGATATGTATTTGGAGTTGAGATGAATTGAGGTAGTTAAGTATGTTAGTGAGAAGGAAAGGGGAGGGTAAAGGGTGAGCCAGAGCCTGCAGAGGAAGAAATGCAATGAGCAGAGGGTGCGAGGCAGGGTGGCTAGGGGAGGGAGAGGAAAGGGAGGTAGAAAGGAGGGTTACTAGTAGGGATTGGTGCATGGACATAACCAGAAACTTTTTAAGTGAATTTTTAGTTCAGTCCTGAAGTTATTGCAAGAAGGTAGTGTGGTTATAGAGGGGGTTATAGAGGGGGGATGGTTCCATAATCTGGATATGATGCAGGAGAATAGTGCTTCTCCAATTGAGTTTCTGAGTTTGTTCACTCGAAGTAGATTTTTGCTGCTGGAGCATAGTGGTCTAGTGGAGCAGTAGAGTTGGAGAAGGTTTTGAAGGGATAGGACTTTAAGAGGGTGGTTTACTAACTTGTGGGTGAGAGAGAGTTGATTAAGGTAAAGAAGTTGAGGGGGTTCAAGCCAGTCAAGCTCTCTTAAGTGAGATACAGTGTTGCCTGCGATAAGATGCACCAGTGGCAAGCTTAGCAATTTTATTGTAGCAAGCCTCAAGTTTGTTTAGGTCTGTTTGTCTAAGGTAGGCAAATATAGGAGAGGCGTAGAGTAAAGTGGAGATTAGGTGGGAAATGGCAGCAGAAATTCTGGCTGTCTTGGTGAGGAATTGTTTGTTTCTGTGCAATGCACCTATTTTTTGTGAACCTTTTAATGGTAAGTGAAGTGTGAGTGTCAAGTCCGAGATTATCAATCTCAACACCAAGTAGTTTGGTGGGTTCTGTTGGGGAGATGACGGTATTGTCTTTGGCTAGAATATTAAAGTGGGGGATAACTGGGTTAGATTTAGTGGTTTGGAAGAGAAGGAGTTTAGTCTTGCTTGGGTTGAGTAATAACTGGGCATTAGATAGCCAGCTTTCTACAGATGAAAAGGCTTCCTGTGTGATCTTGTGAAGTTCAAGTATAATTGAGGCTGAGCAGATGAGGGTGGAGTCATCTGCATACTGTATAAGAGATGCATGCTTGGTGGCTGTGAATAGATTATTGGTGAAGAGAGAGAATAGTAAGGGGCTAAGGATGGAGCCTTGGGGGAACACCGAGTGTTACAGGAAGTCGAGGAGATAGGTCATTATGCCAGACAACTGATTGTTGGCAGTCAGTTATATAGCTGTGAAACAATCAGTAGCTGATTGGGAAAAGGATAGATTAGTAAGAACAGAGATTAGTAGGTTGTGTAAGACCATGTCAAAAGCTTTGGATAGATCCAGAAATATAGCAGAGGAGAATAGGCCATTATTTTTATGATGAAGGATAGCGTTAGTGAAAGAGCAAGGCAGTAGTAGTGCTGTGGTATGGCCTGATGCCGTGCTGGGTGCTGGATATCAGGTTATTAACTAAGAGGTAGTCTAAGACTTGAGAATGGAGGCCTTTCTCAAGTATCTTGGAAAGTGGAGAAGGTATGGCTATAGGGCAGTAATTGGAAAGTTCAGTGGAAGAGCTACCTTTATGGAGGGGAATGATGTGGAATATTTTCCACAGTGTGGGGACATAGCTTTCTGATAAGGATCGATTAATTAAGACAGAGACTGGATAAGTTAGGGCTTCTGCTGCTATTTTTAGGTATTCAGAGGGGAGATTGTCAGCTGCAAGTTTTGTAGGTGTAGGTTTCAATAGAAGTTTTTTATATAAGAGGTAGGTACTGATGAAAAAGAAAAGACTGTGAGCAGACTATATGGTTTTGATGTAGGTTAGGTGGGTAGATGGTTGTGTTGTTTAGTCAAAGACAGAATGGTTTCAGTAAAGTGTTTATTGAATGAGTCGACAATACTGTTGGAGGAAGGGGGAGTGGTAGGTGGGGGATCGAGAGTAGTATGTTTGTTACAGTTTTAATTTATCCGGGTAGGTGACTGTATTAGTTGGGAGAAACCATGAAGATTTAGGTGGTGGGCTGGGTGATTGCTCCTGCAAGATAGCCAATTGATACCAAAATCACCTAGGATTATGGTTTCCTGGTGCAGTGAATGGTTAGCCCAGTTCAGGAGGTTTTCCAGGGGTGGGATGTTTTGGCCAGGTGGGAAATACATCCTGTGATGTTGATTATTATATTTGGGTTTAGTTTGAGGTTGGCATACAGGATTTCTTCATCCCCAGTTTGGGGGACAGATGTGTTAAGGATCTGGATGTTGAGGTGGTGCTTAAACATTAGAGCCACACCACCCCTTTCTTAGATAGTCTAGCTACTTGAAGAAAGTTATAACCTGCTGGGAGTATTTCCTCATTTTTGATATGAAGTTTGAGCCAGGTTTTGATCAGGGTGAGAATATCCAGGAGAGTATAAAGCTATGTTGATGTTTGGGTCATGGGTTTTATTAGTTATACTTGTGATATTTAGACACATGAACAGGAGGCCAGATGGCTTTCTTTTGGATGTTAGTTGCGAGAAGGAGCAGCTATTAGGCAGATTTTTAGTTGGTAATGGTAGGACCAGGGTTAGGGTGGATATCACCACTGAGGGCTAATTTAGATAAGGCAGTAAACATAAGTTTTATAAATCTGGTAACTGACCTGTCATATTTTAGGGATATTTTTTGTTTGAATGTAACAGGTGACTGGTAGTACTGTGGGTGTATTGGGTTGGAGATTGCGATGGTATGACAAGTTCATAGGTGCGTACTAGGCTAATGGCCATGGAGCCTTTACAAGCCTAGCCCAAACAAATTGCCCAGGCACTGTGCCACCTGATGTTAGTTCACAGTGCCCCTATCCAGTAGGGCAACTGGAGTGATCCCTTGGGTGAACTTTCTCTTATCCATCCACTCGTCAAAATTTCTCTTGAGGAGGGCCAACGAGGTGCTCTGCTTGACATGAATGGGAAGCTTATTCCAGAGTATGGGCAGTCTTTGGGTGATGAGCCTGTCCCTCCAGTTGGTTCTGTTAATTGTGGTAATGAGATTGTGATCTCTGGAGCATGTGTTGTGGGGGGATTGGGATTTATTTAGGTGTAGAATTTCAAGTAGGGCTGAGTTGGACATGGCCTTGTAAGTCAAGCAGAGATCACCTCTAAGTAGACAATAAGAGATTGAGAACAGCTAAAGTTTCTTGAGTCTGTCCATGTCAGACATGTGTTTAAGACGTAGGATCCTTTTTGTGAGGTACATTTGTGGCCTCTCTAGCTGTTGTAGGTGTCTAGTCAGGTACATGCCAAACGGGGCATTATATTCGATGATTGGTCTAATGAGGGATTAGTAGAGAGGGATGATGACCTCTTTCTTCCTGGATGCGAAACCTTTGGTTATAAGATGTGCCAGGTAGAAGGACTTTCTGACCACAGTGGCAATGTGGTGGTCGAAGGTGAGGTGGCTATCGACCTGGGTGCTCAGATCTCTTATGGCTCCTTCAGTGTTCAGTGGGCTGCCATCAACGTGGTAATTTGTGGGAACTGAGGTTTTTCCAAAGAGGGTGATAATGCATTTTTTGGCATTAAGCTTCAGGCCATGGTTCTGACACCAGTCATTGGTCTCGGAGAGACCCTTTTATAGGATGCCTGCATCACTTGGGGAGTTGATAATGACACCTAGCTTGCAGTCATCAGCGAACTTGGTCAGCCAGAGTCCTTTTGTGCTGGCCAGACTTCTGAGAAGTAGATGCCAAACAAGAGAGGGCCCAGGATCGATTCCTGTGGGTCTCCACTCGTGACTGTTCAACAGTCTGACTTGGAATCTGAAACTTTCACTCTCTGGGTCCTGTCTAAGAGCCAATTTGCAACTCACCTAGTGATGTAAGGATTGATGCAAAGTTTGGTGAGTTTATCAATGATACCTGAGTGGGGAATGGTATCAAAGGCCTTGGCCAGGTTGATGTAGGCTGTTTGCACTGCCTTACCCTCATCCACAGCCTTGTTGACTGCCTCAAAGTCAACCATGTTCAGCAGGCAGGCTCTCCCCTTGACAAAGCCAAACTGTGTGGGATCAAGAGTTTGGAGATTGCCTATATCTTTGTTAAGTAGGTCCATGATGATGTGCTCAATAGCTTTGCATATCAGGCTAATGGGGCGATAGTTCCCATGGTCTGTAGTTGCTCACCCTTTATGGAGCAGGATGACTATAGCAGTGCACCATTTGTTAGGGACATAGCCTGAGGTAAGGCTGTGATTGAATAGGGCACACAGATCTGGTGCCAGTTCATTTTGTAGCTCATGTAGGATGCAGCCAGGGATATTAATAGGTCCCATGGACACTGTATTTTTGGCTTTGGCAATGCAGCTTTTACTTGCACCGCAGAAATGGTGGGTACCAGGCTTTCTTCTGGTATTGTGATAGGGCCCTTGGGGGGTAAAGTTGACACTGAATCTGTTGGCCAGTATGTCGGCTATATCGTTGGCTCGGTATAAGAGGTGTCATTGTGCAATAACTCAGAGCAAATCTGGGTATTACCTTGGAGGTTTTTGATATAGCTATAGAAGCCTTTGTGGGTGTTTTTGGTGTCAGCCACAATTCTGCCTTCATAGCTGGCTTTTGAGGATTTGATAAGGGATCTCAGCTTTTTGTTGACACTGATAAGGGAGGTTTTCCAGTCTTGTGACTTTGTTTTTTTCTGCAACAGTTTCTTCCTTCTTTTGTAGTTTATTGATGGCTTGGGACCACCAGATTGGCTTCCTTTAATTGGTGGAGAGCATCTTAATTCTATTTGGTATGGCAAGGTCCATGCATTTGTGTACATACTCTTACATTGCATTGGTGTATGATTTGGCAGTCATGCAGCTATTTTCCATTGACATGGTTGCTGAGAAGTTAACCCCCTCTGTTTTTAGAAGCCCAAAGCCAGCTTTAGAGAAGTTTTTCAGGGTGGTCACAAGTGTAATTAGTAGGCGAGTGATGAATAAAAGTGAGAGTAGGGGTACAGTGATAGTGATGAGGTGTGTCTCTTATGGACACCTGGTAGGATGTAAGGTGTGCAAGAAGAGTGTGGGTAAAGAGCGTAAGCACATTAGGTAGTAGCATGACTGTGTCAGTTGAGCAGTTTGATTGGAAGTGGGTGGGGTACTTTGGGCGGTAGGGGAAATAAGTTACTAGTATTGTTCTGATTGGTTGCTGGTTATTGGGAGGGGTTAGTGCCTAGAATACATCTAGATTTAGTTCAGGTGGATGGGATTAGGGGACATGGAGCAGTACTTAAACCACTCCAAGCTGTGGATCACCAGGTAAGTATCTAATGGCTTACCAGTGAGCAGAATGCAACTGCTGATGAGCACTTGTGTCGTGATGGGAGACTAGTAATTTAAAGATAGCTCCATAAACAGCAGGAATCTAATATAGACTTAGTATTGGGTGGGGGGTAGCAAAAAGGGGGTGAACCATGTGCAGTGCAAAGAAACCGGTCAAACCAGAGAGGCAAGCAGTGGAAAACTGTCAGTGAAGCCCTCAGAGGGGCTGAGTAGTTATACAAACTCTACCTATAAAGTGAAGGAGAGAAGAGACAGCAAAATATATTAAGGTTGGGAGTGTGTCTTCACATTGACTTGCTTATTAGTAGCCAGTTTGTGCACAGATTAGAGTAGGAAGATACATTAGCAATGAAGGGGAATGTATACAGATGCAAATAAACAGGTGGTGCTCGGGTGATACAAAGCTAAGGCAAACAGCGCTGAAAGGGCTGCTTATGGTTTAATTTTTAATGACAGATAATAGGAAGGACTTGAATTAAGTGTATACTATATAGTGTGTGTGTGTGTGTGTGTGTGTGTGTGTGTGTGTGTGTGTGTGTGTGTGTGTGTGTATATATATATATATATATATATATATATATATATATATATATATATATATATATATATGATGTGTGTATTTTACCATATGTGGATGTAGCTTCATATGTTAATGCCTCATGCAAGGGAATTTGCTTGTCATGTTGTACACATTCCTTCTAGATAGCAGTCTGAATAAATACCCCTTGATGACTGCGGTTTCATCACCTTTTTATAATATACAGAACATACTGAGGCTGTAGGGTATCGCAACTTGCACTTATATCTGTAGAAATTAAGAAATAATTGAAGAGGTGAAAGTTTTATTTATTTTTAAGAAGTTGTATATTGGGAAATGCAGGTTTATCATTGTCATTATAAAAATGTTGTAGCAGCAACCAGCATAACTTCTGTGTCTGTAAAGCAGCCTCACTTAAGATGTAAGATGTGGATATGGAAATTCAAATTATTCCAGACTGCAAGATGAACAGCTGACAAGCCTAAAAGCTGTACTATATGCCACATTACTACACATCACTGAGGAAGAAGTCTTGAAGGTTACTTTTACTTTTCATGAAGAGGAGAATTATGGCAGTTTGAGGCAAATTTAGCAATTACTGTGAACCATGAAAGAACTTAGCATTTTTCAACATTTATGCTTTAGAAGGGCAAAATGTCATGCATTGACTAAAAAGCTGAGATAAAGAATCAAGCCAAAGTCTCTTATTTTGGTTTATTAATAAGACACAGAATAGCTTATACAAGAAATGATGAAACAA
The DNA here is from genome assembly GCF_019279795.1 of Protopterus annectens. NCBI lineage: Eukaryota > Metazoa > Chordata > Ceratodontiformes > Protopteridae > Protopterus > Protopterus annectens. Next base: position 1,017,699,260 of record NC_056745.1, on the reverse strand, counting down.
GGGATAGGGATGCATTCCTGACTTTCAAAGTCTGTGAATATTAGCAGTGTAAAGTTAGTTGTTTACAGTTAAAATAATTAACTGATGAAATAGAAGAGGTCGGTATAAAACACTTGTCAGATACAAATGCATAAATTAGAAAGACATTGAGAATGTGCTACAACAGTAATTTATATGAGAATGGAAGACATGAGCTGCTGAAGGAGTGTGGTGCATCTTAAGTTATGGCCTCGTATTCTTTGTGTGGCTATAGGGCGGCCACGGTGGTGCAGTGATTAGCACTGCCACCTCACAGCAAGAGACGCTCCAGTTCGATCCTTGGCTGGGGTGCCTTCTGTGTGGAGTCTGCATGTCCTCCCTGTGGTCGCGTGGGATTCCTCTGGGTGCTCCGGTTTCCTCCCACATCCCAAAGACATGTAGGTGGATTGGACGCTCTAAATTGGCCCTAGGCATGTGTGTGCCTTCTGTGGAAGGTTGGGCACTGGCCTGGCAACTCAACACCATAAAACTCCACTGCCAGTCATGAGCAGATAGGTGATCCACTGTGGTGACCCCTAACTGGGAAATGTTGAAAGAAGAAGATTCTTTGTGTGGCTATAAGCAACAAGAGGAATCAGTATCCTGTTTTCAGTGTTGTGAAATCTGTGGTAGAAAGAGACATTTCGAAAGACATGTAAAACAAAGCCAAGTGTGTTTGAAATGTGGTTTATTGTCAGTATTAAAGTAAAAACAGACTTTAAAGGTTGAAAATGCAATGGGGACAGTGAGACAATAATGTTTACCAAATAACTGGCAGCAAATTTTGAAGAATGTCTAGCAAAAAGTGTATTAATAAGCGAATTGTAGAATTTAAACTAGGTGCAGTTTATAAAGTTATTTCTGAAGATGATTTTGAAGTAGTGAGGTTGAGAATTTGTCTTTGTGCACATCATTAACATATTTAAAGTATCAGATAAATCCTGGCTCAGAATTTGCTGATATTTTTTTTATTTTATTTTACATTTGTTGACTGGGATAGTTCAACTGGATTCCTGTCCATTTTCAGCAGAGGCCCAGGGATAAAAGCTCCAAGGTAAGCAAATACAATAAAAACATATTACAAATATGGTATAGACAAAGAATACTTAATCAAACATGAATAGACAAGTTCAACAGGTTAGAGTCACTCCCTGGTGACAGTCAGGAGTAAGTTCAACAGTAATCTGATTAATAGATTTTTCACATGCTTGATGAGAGTTAGCCAGGCTTGTTGCAGTGGCAAAGCCAGTTTAGTGCCAGATGTTGTTTGAGTCTAGTTTTAAATTGGCCTAGGGAGGAGAGCAAAGTAATATCAGCTGGAACTGAGTTTCAGGCTCTGCCTGCAGAGTTTGCAAAGAGGGAATCACCGGCTGCATTGTTAATTTTGATTGTCTGAATTAGTACTCTTTTCGAGAATCGAAGCAGTCATGGATTGTTGTATGGGGTGATAAGATTTTTAAGTGCCAGAGTATTATCCAGATTATAAAGGATTTTATTAGCCATAATCAGTAGGTTATATTGGATTAGACTGGGTATTTCAAGCCACCCAAGCTGGTTAAGTTAGATGCAGTGGTGTGTCCTAAAAGGCAGGCCAGTGGCAAACCTGGCAATGTGATTGTAACAGGTTGAAAGTTTATTGAGTACAGTCTTGTTTACATTAGAGAGTAGAGGGGATGCATATGGAAGTGTTGAAAGTTGGTGAGAGCGAGCTATGGCAATTTTGGCTGGAGGGGTGCGGAAGGCTTTTATTCTGTAAAGTGACCCTAGTTTTTTATTGATGGTTCTGATCGATTGGTTTATATGTAGGTCGAATTTTAGGTTATCAATAATGACACCTAATAGTTTTGTAGAGGGGTTGGGGTAGATTATTGTGCCATCATTTGCATTTATGGTAAAGCTAAAAGCAGCAGACCTTTGTGTTGGTGAGAATAACAGCATTTTAGCTTTTTTGGGATTTAGTATCAATCGACGTTCAGTGAGCCAGTTTTCTATAGTATTAAAGGTGGACTGGGTAGCAGACCATAAATCTGTAGGAGATGTAGCTCAGCAAATCAGGGTGGAGTCGTCAGCATATTGGATACAGCTGACATTTGGGATGACAGTATACAAGTCATTAATAAAGATAGAAAACAGTAGGGGCCCTAGTATGGAGCCTTGTGGTACTCCAAGGGTGTTATGTAGTAGGTTAGAGAGCTTGTTCTGCCAAAGAACAGCCTGCTGTCTCCCATTGAGGTAGGATTTAAACCATTGAAGGGCTTTAGAATCTAGACAGAAAGTTTGCAGGGTGTGAATCAGAAGTTGGTGGTCAACCATGTCAAATGCCTTGGAAAGATCCAAGAAGAGGGCTGAGGATATGTGATTATTGTTACGGTTATTGGTTATGGTATAGGAAATAGCTAGTAGGGCTGAAGTAGTGCTGTGGTGTGGGTGGAAGCCGTATTGGGTATCTGCCATGAGGTGATTCTGGATTAGGTGGTGCATGAGTTGTTTGTGTATACATTTTTCCATAATCTTTGCAAGTAGAGAAAGTATAGCTATTGGTCTGTAATTGGAGAATTCAGTGGAGGAGCTTCCTTTATGTATTGGGGTTACATAGGATGTTTTCCAAATGGTGGGAATTTTAGCCTCTGCTATGCTACGATTAATTAGTATTGATACTGGGTACGCATTAGCATCAGCTGATTTTTGAAGCTACTCGGCAGGGAGTTGATCAGTGGAGAGTGTAGTGGGTTTTTATTTTTAATCAAGGTACGGATGCGTAACGTGGACACTGGTTGGAAGCTGAACGAGAGTAGGTTCATAGGGATGGTGCTATCGGGGCCAGGGGAGCTAGGAGGTAATTGGCTAGCTAGGGCTTGAATTGTCTCAGTAAAGAAATGGTTAAAACTATCTGAAACATCCTCGGGGAGGGGGGGTTATCAGTGGTAGTAGCGGGGATAGGGGTAGATGTTTTTCCAGGATGAAGTAGATTATTCAGATCTGCCCAAAACTTCTGAGGATTGTTCTGGTTTTCAGTTTGTAAATTACAATAGTATTGTTTTTTTGTCTTGTAAAATCGATTTTTTAGTCTCATTCCTAACTCGCCTGTATTTAACATGATCATGGGGGTCTTTAGTAATTTTTAGTCTAGACTCTTTAGAAAGCCATGGTGCAGTTTTTGCTTTTGTTCTCTTTGAACATGCAGGTGCATGCAAATCAAGGACTTCATGAAATTTGTTGTTAAAATATGCAACTGCCTCCTCTAAGGGGGGTGTTTTAGAATAGACCAGTTACAGGAGTTAAGTTCCTGTTGGAATTTGCCAGGGTCAAAGTCTTTTTTGTTTCTGACTTTTCTGAGTAAGGGTTGTTGGGGATTAGTGGCTTTTTGCTTAACTATATAAGTGAGAAGGTGGTCGCTTAGGTCATCAGGGAGGGTACCAGTGGTGTACAGTTGGGGGTTACTATTTACAAGTACCCAGTCGAGTATGCTTTCTTTTTGGTTGGATTTACCAAGCCTGGTAGGGGTGGTTATGATTTGTGTAAATGCATGCAGGTTAATATGGGTAGATGGGGATTCTGAGGAACAGGTGCCCCAGTCTATGTTAAAATCTCCAAGTAGTAGGGTTTCTTGGGGGTAATAACATGATAGCCAGTGTAGGTAAGTGTGGCTATATTGTTACCTGGGGGAATATACATGCACATGATGTTGATGCATTTACTTTTGTTAAGTTGCAATCTAGTGGCAATAATTTTGGATTTATTAATCTGAGATGGTTGAGTAACATCTATGGTCCCATGCAACTCAGATTTGTAGAGTATATGTACCCCACCCCCCTTCCTGGAAACACGATCCAGCCTATGTATGTTATACCCAGGTGGTAAAACTTAATTGTTGGTACTGTTAGGTTTTAACAAGGTTTCAGATAGACAGAGAATCTCAGGGGAGTGGACAGCCAGGAGTGCATGCAGTTCATTTACCTTATTATTAATGCTTCTAATATTGAGATGATGGAGAGAGTTAGTTGGTCTATTGATTATAGTTTTATAGCTTAGGTTACAAGTAGAGGGGCTGTATATATCAGAAGTGGATGGGCCAGGGTTGGGGTGAATATCACCACTGAGTATTAGGCTAAGTCTGTGCTTAGTGATAAGCTTCAGGAGTTTGAAGTATTGTCTAGATCTAGGGCTAATGTGCCATGGGTTGGTATGCTGAAAGAGTGAACAAGATGTTGAGTTAGACCCATTATTATTAGCATGACTGAAGGTGGGATGCTTTACAGCTGGGGTGATAGTATGGCCTTTTGGGTACTGATAACCAGTGAGAAATTGGTTTTCATACAAGGTGAGCAAATAAGTGTAGCATTATGAGAGGAGGAGTATACTAGTTAGGATCTGTTGTTTGTATGGCACAACAGCTGAAGATCTGATGAGGGCAGGGAGGGGTGCAGAGTGAGCCCTAGAGGACCGGGGCTAACACTGACTACAAGTATTTTCTTAGGCTTCCTGGAGCCATATGGTATGTATTTAGTGTTAACTTAATGGCTGTGTTTTTAAACTGTATTTTTAAACTATATTTTACACTAACTTATACACTATGTTTTAGACTGTGTTTTATACTCTTGCAGGGTATTTGCTAGCTGTAGTTTATGAGTTTAGAGTATAATTTTCAGAGCTTTAGGTGGGAGCATCAGGTCATTCAGTTACACACAAAACAGTAAAAAAAATCCATACACTGAAGAAATTTACACTGAGTCACACCAGGTCAGCCGGGGGGGTGAAATTCTAAGCACCTAGATTTGAAAATGATGCTTGTACTAAGTTGTAGCAATTTAACCTGTATGAGGAAAGGGGGGGGGAGGCAGTAGAAGTGGTTAGAAGAATACCGTGATTGACTCAAGACGACACCAGAGGTAAGTTGAATGTAAGGGCCTAAAATCTACACTCAGCACTTTAATGTGACTTGCACTCAGCACTTTAATTTTGCTTATGTTTAACAGGAAAGACAGACCAACAGTATATGATTTTGAGGATTTTTACAAGGGTTACTTGTTCAAATGTCAGACAAGTAAGTAAAACTTTCAACAGGAATCTGTGTCTGAGTGTTAGAAAGCCAGAAAGGTACACGGTATACCTGTAAAAATTAGGGTCAGAGAGACAAATGTAAGAGTCAGTGTACTTTAGTTACAGGAGAAGGAGGCAAACACTCAAGCAGAAAACAGCCCTATGGCTGACCAAAATGGTGACTTGCTTAATTATACAGCACTGTAAGAGAAAGCTTAACAAATGTTTTTTTTATATGTGAACCTACTCTAATTAATTGCTGAGAGAAACAATTTTTGTTGTGGTGGCCAACTGCAATCCTGTAGACACCATTATGCAGGAGATGCTGTATGTTAGTACAGGTAAATGTGAAGTTCATACTGAGTCACACCAGGTCAGCCAAGGGGGGAAGAGAGAGGGAAATCCTAAGCACCTAGATTTGAAAATGATGTGAATAAAAGATGTTCGCAATCTTATTTTAAATCATAGCAATTAAAAATATTAGTTCTTCTACAGTTTTAGGTTGTTTGGCTTGTGAAAATCTACGAACGGTAATTTCATTTTTTAGAGCAGAGACTGTGTGCATACAGCAACAGTCACACAGTTGCAGACATAAAAAAATACATTGCATAGTTCATGGCCTGAAACTGAAAAAGTTAATCAAGTAACTGAATCAAGATGCTGTATTTTTTGCAAGAAAGAGATGTCTGGGAACATATTTGTTTGGGAGTGTAATAAGCTGACAGACTTTAGGGATTCCCTGCGAACCACTCTGTCGGAGATGCTGTGTGAGTGGAATGGATTGACTAGGGAGATGATTTTTTGGAGCTATGATACAGAATTGGAATTCCCTAGACATAGTAAAGCCTTGCTAAGTCTAATTATGGTGGCTGCCAAAAAAAAAAACAATTACTAGAAAATGGAAATCAAAGTCTAGACCAACTTTACTATAAGCAGTGAATATAGTAACACAGGTAAAACAACTGGACTTGTGATCTTTAGAAAAGGGATGAGACAAACTACATAGAAAAAAACAGGAATTGTGAGAACAATATATGCAGAGAAAGAATGAGGTTTAAGAGGCAGGATTTGAATGAGCCATATAATGTTTAACTAGATTATAAATGATGTATAATGTTTGCAACTACAGTTGTTTAATGGTATCTGTGATGTAAAGTGTTTGCAACTAAAGTGGTGTCAATGTTTGTTTTTCATTTATATAAATGTAAGATTCCCTCTGTTATATGTGATAATGTAATAAAGATGCTTATTGAAAAAAAAAAGATGCTATATTTTTATAGGGAAGATTAAAAGCATTATAGAGGAAATTGTAGACATTTATGCAAGGCAGATACATTGATAACCAAAAAAAAGAAAACCCAGCTGTATCACATACATGCTGTTAAAACAATGCCATATAATTTAACAGTCGAGAGTTGGAGATGGAGGCTCATCAAGTTATGCCTCCATAAAAAAGCTAAAGCAGATCAGATGTCCAAAGTTAGAAATTCTAATATTCTAGATCTGGAAAACCACTGAAAATACCTTTAACTCTGTCTCACTTGTTCACCATGGCGTGGAATATTGCTTACTCTTCAATGTGAGGGGTGCCCAATCCAACCTCATTCTCTGGACTTGATTGTATTTAAAATAAGCTTTTGTTTCCTTCTTCTTGTGACCTCCCGGTTGGAAATGTTTTTAGCCATCAAATGTGCATGACTTTTGAAGGCAGATGGTAATAAAACCAGGTGGGTAACATACTGTTTTGAAGATCACCAACATGACACATACAGCAATATGGACTTGATATTTGAAAATCCTCAGTCTTGTATGACAAATGAGGTTGTTGTTTTCTCTACACTGTGTTCTTGGAAAGTAAAGCATGTTATGTTTGCAAGAAAGTTATCCTCATACTGGACCACAGACAGGTTTGATAAAAATTCATGTGTGATACACTCTATAGTTATTTAAAATATCTTTTGGTTTATGATGTCAGCAAAGAGTTTATTTGTTGACTGGTTGATTGAAGACATCAAGTCGAGCAAATAGTTTTGTTGATGTATAGGGAAAAACTGTATATATATATATATATATATATATATATATATATATATATATATATATATATATATATATATATATATATATATTTTGCCGAAAGCACATTTCGCCAAGACCAAATCACCAAAAACAGAAACTGCTGAAAATTCATTTCACCGAATTTAGTAGTAGCAGTGTATATGCCCTGTTCCCCACTGTAGTGCGATCCTGGAGTTAGAATATATAGTTTTGGGGGAGGGCGATTTGGTCTTGCTGACATAAAATTTGGTGAAATGACCCAGATCCGTACATACATATATATATATATATATATATATATATATATATATATATATATCGAGAGAAAGAGAAAAGCAATCACTGCGAAAACAGTTAAACCATGAATAGTAAATCTCCCAACATTAAAATCCAAGCATACAACCTACCTAATCATTAATCACTATAGAATGAAACAGTACAGTATTCAGTTCTAAAACAAATACCTAACAAAAAATGTAATGAAGAGAAGAATGTATCTATGACACTAAAGTTCACGTTCTACACCACTATAACACAAAATGTGTAAATATGACTCAAGAAGACCAAGAAAGCAAAATATGATTAAATAGCAGTAAAACACTTAAAATCAGTTCCTAACGCCCTTTCATTTTATAGGGAAAATGAAAATAACCTAAGATATGGCAAACCAGAATATACATCAGTGATATCCTGAAATTATCCATGCAAATGAGACATACAAAAACATACATGCAACAATAAAAAGAAAAAACTAAAAATACCTGAAAATTAAAAAAGAAATGATTGATGCTTCATTCAGAATAAGCTTCTGTGTGTTGAGTCCGCAAATCTAAAATAGATTAAGGATGTAAACTCAAATTAACCCTTAACTGAATAATTTACAAGTTGAACTAATCCAACCAATCAGACTATCATAAAATTGACAGGAACACATGGCATACAAAAATAAATAAAACTCAGAAATAAGAAAGGAACAAAATACACATGAAATGCAATGAAACACAATACTTTCCCAACAAAAACATCAAAAAGAGCTACAGAAATCTTAAAACATAGTTCATGTAAGGCACAGAAAATCTTACTTACTACTCCATAGTGGTATCAGCTGTGACACATAAAATGAATGCATTCCTAAACTCAGACCCTTCAGCTAACTAAATAAATAGAGAAAATAGAAAGTCTCCAAAAATACTACAGAAAACTTTATCTGAAATGATCACATCCCTCTTATTTGCAAAAAAACTACAAATGGAACACAGGAGCACTGCTACAGAAGTACTACTGTGCTGAAATGTGCAATGCCACAATGCATTGCAGTCAGTGGGAGGCAGTGATGCACAAACAAATAAAATCATGCATAAAAAAGAGGTAAATGGAGCATGTAAGAATGTGGTATGTATATATAAAATGGCTGGTAAAGCAGGTTGTCAGATTTGTTTTTTCAATTGTGTCTTCACAACTCTAATACGTATTCCTAAACCTTTCAGTACTAGAAACTTATCACAAACACACACACACATGTTATATGCACAAACATAGATAAACATTTGTATGTGTAACTTTGTGAGTGTATATATGTACACATTTGTGTGTATTCATATATATATATATATATATATATATATATATATATATATATATATATATATATATATATATATATATATATATATATATATATATATCTATATGGGTTCCCTTTGGAATCTCAAAATACTGAAATGTCGAATTTCAGTATCTTGAGACGAAATTGTCGAATCTGCTTTTGTGCGAAACTGCAGAATATCAAACCTGGAAATGTCAAACTCGCGGTACTGATGGTGCATTAGGTAAGTGTTATGTTTTTTAAGGGTTTTTGGGAGGGTCTATGTGTATGTGAGTGTGTTGAGGAGTGTTAGGTGTAGGTTAGGGTAGGTAGGTAAGAGTGTGTGTGTGTCAGTGTTGAGAGTGGTGGTGTTTGTATGTAGGTGATGTGTGTTTGTGCAAGGGGGGTGTAGAATGTGTGGTGGTGGGTTTTCTGTCTTTTGGTGTTTAGTGCGGACTCGGAGTTAGTATATATAAGTAGCGGGGTGCAGGGGGGCTTGCCCCCCTGCTTATAGGAAGGATAGGTGTGTATGTTTGTTTTGTTGTGTTCATGTGTGTTGTTTTGCTTTGTTGTAGTGTCGGGAGGTAGGTGTATTTGTGTTTGTATGTGTGGTGTAGTGTTTTGTTGACGTTCGCTGTTTTGAATCTCGCGGTTTTGGTTTTTGGGTTTGTGAGTTTTCACCTTTATAGTCTCAAGATTCTGAAATTCGATATTTCAGTATTTCGAGATTATAAAATGAATCTATATATGCACACACACACACACACACACACACACACACACACACACACACACAAAGACCTAGCTATATATATATATATATATATATATATATATATATATATATATATACACACACACACATATATATATAGAGATATAGATATCACTATATATATATATATATATATATATATATATATATATATATATATATATATATATATATATATATATATATATATATATATATATATATATATATATATATATATATATATATATATAAAACCGCGGTGGTGGTGCTGCGGTAGCGTTGTCGCCTCACAGTAAGACGCTGTCTGGTTTGATTCTCAGCTAGAGCATCTTCTGTGTGGAGACATGTGTGAATGGGCGTACCTTCGTTGAAGGTTGTGCGTCAGGTCTGGCAAGCCGGTACGTAAAAATCAACTGCCAATCATTAGCGGACCAGAGTTCCGCTGTGCCGAACTCTGGCCAGGAAAAGCCAAAAGACAAATATATATGTGTATCTATATATATATATATATATATATATATACATATGTATGTAATTACCAATATATAAAAGTTTGGTTAGGGTATACTCATATCCAGACCCCCCAACCGTTCCGAATTACTCGTTTTTTACCGAGTTTTGGGGTCCAAATGAAGGGGTGTCATGATTCCCGAGTGGCACCCCTTCATTTCTGATTATTTTTGCCTTTTTTTAAAATTTTCGCCCTGTCAGAGCTGACGTCATCACGTGCACAATGACGTCAGCTCCGTCAGGCTACCAGCCAGTCGGAATTGAGCTCAAGGAGCTCACATCATCATTACAGGCTGGCGGCCAGGAAGCTGAAATGGCGGGAATGGGAGACAGTAGAAACGGCGGCCGGGAATGGAACATGAAGCTGAAAAGGCAGAGTTTGCGAGCCGGGAACTACTCAGGGCAGAAGGCAGAGTTTGCGAGTAACGACAGAGGGGGTAAGGAACCACACTCATTATTCTGGGGTTTTTGTGTGTGTGTGTGTGTGTGTGTGTGTGTGTGTGTGTGTGTGTGTGTGTGTGTGTGTGTGTGAGTGCGCACCCTCAGCACCTGTGCACTTTATGACTACTCTGACCTATTTCACCCTGTCTTCTCTGTAGTATGTGAGGAGGCATTTGATGCGTACTGTAGCTTTACCATGGAATGATCATCATGACCTACTATTAATTTATCATGTGTTTTCATCCTGAATGACACCGTTCTGTTTCTTTGTGGTCATCTGTGCCCCAAGTTATGGACTGGGTGCTGCTGCATAACCTGAACAACTGTATATCTTACATTTAGCTGAGTACATTAGCAGCTAAAAGAATGAACTGAGGAAGTAGATGTAGGAAAGATAAAACGTAGTGCAATGAAATGGTAAAAATGAGAAATAAAGTGAAAATGTGCTTTAACAGTAATGGATATAAAGTTGGATAGCTAGATGAACATTTCAAAAGGACATATTACTCTGAGTATAATTAAGGATACATCATCCTGTGTGAAATGTTCAGTCTGCCAATATGTAATATAGTGAAAGCAAGATAGTACTAACTGGCAAACTTTCATTTGAAAGAACATTGCATGTAATGCTAATAGAACTGTGTATGTGACACGGCCTTCTTATTACCTGGTTTATGTAGGCTAACTTAGGCATCAGCTACATTAAGAATAATGGGACATATTAAAGATATTCAGCATAGTAAGTTTGGGAACAGTGAGACATTTTTTTAAAGCTTATTTCATTTTTGCAGATTTTAAGTTTATGATATTAGATCATGTAGCAATAAGTTTTAAAGAAATGCATTGTATGTTGCAAGGCAAAACCTTTTAGCTTCCTGTGAAACACCAAAATTAAATTTAATATGCTTCTTTAAAAACTTTGAACTTTTTTGCTGCAGCCATGATGAGGAAATGTGTTTAGCAAAGTAATTAAAATTTGATTTGTAGCTCTTTCCATTTTTATGTATTTTTCACCTTACAATTTGGTCTGAGGAAGCAGGGAATGTGAAAGTAGACTTTTATGATGAAAATGTTCTGAATTCGGCAGTTTTGTCATTATTGGGCCATGCATTTTGTTTCATTGTCTACAGTACAGCCTACTGGAAAAATGTTCAAACAATAAATTTAAAATGCGCTCTAACAGGTGTGCTGTATTATACAAGGAATATAACGTAATAAAGTCAGGAAGGTGTATGTTTCTTGTTTTGTGTGTAAGGGGCCAATGATTTGAAAACAGCCTAAAGGTAATCTTTATCCACCACTGGCCAGATGCATTTTCTTTGGATGTGGTGTGGGTTTCAATGCTGTTTCAATGAATATGAGTTTCAAGGGTGGAGAAGTTTTAATGCCAAGTCTGTTTTCATGGTGAAGACAATATTACTTTGTTTAGCAGATGTCTGTTAGTGTTTGTGCATTGTTTTGCTGCAAAATGTAAAAATAAAATCCAAATAATCATTGTAGAAGTAAAGCAGTATGCACACATTAGTGTTCATGGTAAATGGGGCGAAATAGCCAGGTAATGGGACATTGGAATGGCTGCAGAGGGACTCTGGTGCCATATTTTGGTTGCCTGTTCTTCAGTTTGCGTTTGAACCTTGGTATCCCACAATTCCATTGGAGTGGGTGGGGTTACATAATTATATATGCAAATTAGATGTTAATCAGCGTACAGATTTGTACCTATTTTTCATGGGCCTTGTCCAAATTTTTGATGTTTCCAGGTTGAGAGGTATGCTCATATCCCTTAACTTTAATCTGAAGTAGGCCCTGATTTGGCTCTTTTCCTTATAGTTAAAACTGAACTTCATTTATAGTTAGAACAGCCCTAATCCTAACATTTGGCTATGTGTGCATTTTGCAAAATATGATTATATCCATATTTCATTTACTTGATAAATCGCTTTATTTAACGTTGTGCTTCCATTTCAAATTCCATCTCATCAGTATGTTTACTTGAAGTCTGCAGAAAATCTTTATAGTTGATACCCACTACAGTAATATAAGTTTATAGTACAGTCCACCTGTTTTCTGAAGAAAAGGCGTGCAGAAATGGGCATGTCTTCATTGAAGTTTGGGTGTTGAGCTGGCACCTCGGCGTTTCGAAAAAAAAATCTACTGCCAATCATTAGCGGACCAGAGTTCCGCTGTGGTGACCCCTTACCGGGAAAAAGCTGAAAAGACAAACAACAACATACTTTAAAAAATATTGTCCTTTTTTAAAGATATGCAGTCTCGTGTATTCTGTTCCATACTGCATATGCATTTTTCTGCTACTGAGACACACATTAACGCACACTGACTGTAATTCTTAAACAGGGCCTCTGCAGCATAAAATGCTAATTACTGGAGTACTGCTTTTGGCAGTCTCAAAGCTGGAACCATATTCAACTTTAAACACAGTGATTCAGTTGTTAAGATATCTCCCTTACTGCTCTATGATCCACAGTTCAGTACTGAGCTCTGGAAACTGTCTCTGTAGAGTAAGTATGTTCACCTCATGCATGGCTTTACTGGTTTGTTTTCTTCAACTCCCAAGACTATGCTTTTCATTGGTATCTTGGAATTGTTCATATATGCTGTGTATACTCTTGCCATTGTGTATTAGAATGTAGCCTAAAAGGGTCCAAGATGATCAACTAGTTTACTGAGTTAGGAAATTATTACATTAAAAATAAAATAAATACAGAAATTATTGCATTAAAAATAAAATAAATACAGTTTTTCATCATATCAAGAAAGTTGAATCCTTGCTGTTCCCATAGACATTCTAATTAACTGCCTATAAAAAATTGTCTGTTATCCTTATAAAATTACTAAAGATAGCTATATTTTTTTACTTCATTTATATGTAGGTTGACAACCAGAATCCTGTGATGATCACACCATTAAGCTACAGTATTAGGGACCACAGTATCAAACACATGGGCTTATCCCATGCAGGACCATAGTGTTCATTCCAGGTTGCACAGTGGTAGGGAAGGTTCACTGTTCAATGTTTTATTTCCTTGTGGGTCCCGACATTGTAGTTTAATAGTTTAATGGTGCAGTCATCTTGGGATTCCGGTAGACAAACCTGTATGTATGAATATATATATATATATATATATATATATATATATATATATATATATATAAGAGAGAGAGAGGCACTCTTAGATTTCGGTGAGCCATCTTATGCCATTGCACATACAACCTTCTGCAATTTGGAAATACCGAATTCATCATGGTGTGCCATTCTCTTCTGACCCTTTATTGCCTAATATGAGGACATCCAAAATCTTCACATTTGGAATGAAATCAAATAAATTGTTAAAAATTTGAATACTGTAATGAAGACAACATTGCTGAAAAAAAGCAGCCTGGGCATTGTTTGCTTCTCAGTATCTTGATTTTGAGTTAGTAGTATTTCACTACTCTCCCCAAGGAATTCTCTCAAGTCTGTCAAAGTGACAGGAAGTAAAGAAAACTAAATGTGGCTCACACCAGCATCACTTGTCTCTGTTTCAGTCTTTTCACATTACTTTGACCTTCAACTTAATATTATTTTTAGGAGGGTATAAGAAAATCATACCAGCAATACCATGTAGCTCATTCTTTTCATCAGCTTACTTTACAGCTTTTTGTTTTAACTCATTTTCTTCACATTAGCTCAGGAGTACTGGCTGTTAACTTCTGCCATACGAATAAGGTGCATCCGGCACTTAAACAAACTTGAAAATAGTTATTACTCTTAAACTGTAACAGGCTATCAGAAAATATAAATATGAACATTGTTCAACACCCCCATGGATTTCTCGTTACACTAGAATTGGCATTCCAGCTCATTTTCACTCTGGAATAAAAATCCCAGTCCAGGTTAGGCAGAGTCGAACCTATTATTATTATTTGATAACTGATAGTAACCAAAGATTTTATCTGCTTATAGTATATTTGTGAAAAAAGTTGCAGTATCTCAGTAACTGTAAAAAGTTTCTGTAGCAGTTTGGTCCATTAAGATACTAGCTTCCAAATGAGACTTTGGTCAGCAGTTTGCATTTTTCACTTACTGAAATATTGACACAGATATGAAAAATATATGCTGCATATTTGTAGTAGTAGTACAAACTTTTGCATCTCCGCAGCTGTTCTAGGTAGAGGGCATATATTGGTGATATATTTGCCTACTGTAGTGCCATCTTTCTGTTGATAGCTTTTGAATATTTTCTTTCTAGTATAGGAATGCTCAGTAATCTTATTGTAGAGGATTATGAGTGAGTCACTGATGCTAATTGTTCGAGACATGGATGCCAAGCGAAGCTCAAGAGGCGATTCTTAGCATCCATGTCAAGAACAGATAATATTAGGTTACCATTGGCGAACCACTAATAATTCTTTGTAGTGCATGGAGCTTTATGTGCTACATGTACTACAAGTAACGGTAAAAATGGAAAAAAAAAAAAACTAAGTGTTTTACTGGTTTTCAGACCTGTTAAACATGTAGCGAGTGCTATCATAAAGGTAGTGTAACACAGTCCCTTATGATTACACTCACCTTTCATGCCTCTCAACTGTCCAGATTATCACAGAATGTCCAGATTTTTGCCTCAGATGTTGGGTGTGTTACTTATAGAGTCCATTGTTTTCGGACAATTTACTGAGGTTTGGACAGCAAATAATGGCATACATTTAGGTTTCAAACTTCATATCCTTCAGAAAAATCCGGCAATACACATCTTGTCATTCTAGTGACTTTCAAAGTTTAAAACTGCAAGTCAGGTACATGTTCTTAACAGACAGAGGTAAGAAACAAAGCTTTTGTTCTGCCACTGTCATATGTATTGGCAGATTTCACTGCTTAGCCTGAGACCTGGCCTTAACAGCTTTAGCAGGGGTGCATAACATTTGTTAAGGTCAGGTCTCAAGCCACTCTAGCACTTAACTGATTTGGCTTTTTTTGAATATTGAAGCATAATCAATGCACTCCATGCACTACAGTCTTATTATACAGTTTATTTCATTAGATGCAATTATGAGCAAATTATTATATCTTCATTTCTGTTCATCTAAAGCATTGTAAGGTGATGGACCTCCTTTTTTCCATTTTGCTAGCCTTGACCTTCAGTCATATACAGCAAACATCTTGTATGAGGTATGACCAAAAATGTTAAAATATGCTCTTTTTTCATAACCACATCTATTGAAAAATGTCAGAAAATTTGCAAATATCAGTAGCATCAACATGTTGACCCATAGAAATAGACTAGTCTCTAAATGTATTTTTAGTTGCCCTGATTTTTCTATTGCTTGTAAGAAAGTACAACTGCTACATTTTTTCATATTCTTTCACTGTGTTAAACTCATTTACTTTACTCACATCATGGAAATCTATGTAGCTACTTTTGTGTAAATACTTTTATTTTGTATTGTCACACTTAAGGTTGAAGAGGGCCTTCCATCATCAGTCTTTTATTTCTGGTTATTACATGTATAAATAAAAAGTGATGTGATATCTTGTGTATTGGGGCTGGAATATTTAAATAAGTCTATAACCGAGCATCTTGTATCTCCCTTAGGCAGGATGCAAAAATATGGAAATATCTAAAATAAATATAACTCTCATCTAAACAAAGTGTAGTATAAACCCATATGCAAAAGACAACAAAACAATCATATCTTACATGATCCTGTCTGTCTATTCCAAGTTCAGGATGTCTTAGTCCTTTATTTCTCCTCTTAGAAGGGTATTGTTAAGGAGAGCTTCCATCATTCCTGTGTGTGCTGATTGGAAGCCTCTCCAATTCAGCCAGTCCGCATCAAGTGTGCCAAAGAAGAGGAAAAGTAAAGGGAGGGATTTGAACTCCCTGACATAGTTCCTCCACCCCAGATATGAATGAAGGGGAGGCTGCCCTTGACCTCTCATGATGTCCTCAAGTTTGGGTGGATTTAATGGAAATGATACGTCACAGAGGATCATGGCCAGTCTCTGTGAGCCAGCTGGGTATCCTTTGGGTGAAATAAGGGTTTATACCTAATCTCTTGAATTTGCCAACAATTCCTGAGTGGGGTATTGTGCCAAATGCCTTGGCCAGGTCAAGGTAGGCAGTGTGAACCATTTTACTCTTGTTCATTGCTGTGGTGACCTTTTCAAAGAATTTCTTCAGGTTTAGTAAGGATGACCTGGGCCTGCCTTCTGGAGATTTCATACATCATTATTGATCATTTCCATGATAATTCTTTCAATGGCTTTGCATATGAGACTTAGTATGACTTATGGATGTGTAATTTCCAGAATCCATAGATGATCCAACTGTGTGCAGATGGATGACAGTTGCCGTTCTCTGTTCATGAGGCATGAAGCTTGTTATGAGGTTATGGCTAAATAGTCATTCCAGAGGTCCTGATATGTCATATTGTATGTTATTTAGAAAGCAATCTGAGATATTGTTGGGACCCATGGATGCAGTGCTCTTGGCCTTAGAGAGAGCATTAAGGAGCTATTCACTAGTGATAGTTGGGGAGCTTGCATTTGAATGATATTTAGTGAGGGGAGATGGGGGGGCAAAAGAAGGCTAAAGTTAGAACTGAATTTGTCTGCCAGTAATTTTTTTGTACCTTCTGGCTTAGTGTAGAGCTCTGCACACAACTCTTAATAACCTTTGAGGTTACGGACATAGCTAAAGATTGTCTTGTGGTTATCCCTGGCCTGAGAGGCCAGATTTATCTCAGGTTTGACTTTGTTAGACTTTATTTCTCCTTTGAGTTCTTTGTTTAATTTGACAAGACTGCCTTCTTCCTGCTGGGTCTACACCTCCTAATTTGTTTGCTTTGATTTTCTTCCTTCTGTTGTACGCCTATTGCTGCTGTTATCCCACCGGGAAGGGGGGGCTTGTTTTTTGACTTAGTTATGTACTTATTCCTGGTAGGTAAAGATGCCTCTATTTAGTTAACATGCTCGTATAGGGTTGAACAGTTCCACATAGGCAGCAGTGTCCTCAGGGTTTGGGGCGGGGGCTTGAGGTTTTGCCAGGGTATCACATAGTAGTGGACCTTAAGAGTAGTTCCTGAATGTTCCACTGTTATTTGGGGTCCTGGGTTTTATTTTTACTTCAAAAGAGAGAGCATCATATTGTCAGTGTGGTAGTTCCCTGGGGCAGATGATGTATCATTTTCAGTCATGACCCAGGCAAAATGACAACAGCAAAAATATAGCAGTATATACATGAACAAGAAAAAAATATGATATAAATAAACAGTAGTGAAATACATAGTCATTACCTCCACATTTCATTTAATCTGCACATGTATAAACTGCCTAATAAATTTGAACATTTAGAAAAAACATTCACTGAGAAGTAGTACAAAAGAAAGTAACCATGATTATGATGATGATGATGAGGAAGAGGAGGAGGATGAAGTTGTTGATTATGATGATAATTACAGTTATCCTCTCAATGTATGCTCTGTAATGAGCTTGCTGTCTATGGTATTATTCCTTCCACCGTCTGACTCTTACAGTAATAATTCCACTGCTCGTTAACTTGTAATCATTTCCTCCATTAGCTGACCCTTAGAATAAGATTGTTCATTGTTTAGGGCTGACTTCTACCCATGGTAAGACTGTGTAGCTCATGCTTATAACTAGGCTTAGTTTCCTGCCAGCTCCCTGAATCTTTTGTTCATAGGTAGGTACTAGGCTATTGGCCCAAGGGCCTATATAACCCTAGCCAAATGGCACCCGGGCTTTTACCACCCAAGAAAATTATTTTCCTGTGCCCCTGTCAAGCAGAGCCACAGAAGTGATCCCCGGGGTGAATTTCCTATCGCCCATCCAATCATCAAGATTTTTCTTGAAGAGTGCTAATGAGGAGCTTTGTTTGATATAGATAGGTAGTTTGTTCCAGAGTATGAAAAGTCTCTGGGACAGGAATCTATCCCTAGTCTCTGTGACAGGAATCTATCCCTCCAGCATGTTCTGTTTATTGTGGTGACAAGGTTTAGGTCCCTAGAGTGTGTAGCTCGGAGGGATTGGGATTTCTTTAAGTGGAGCATGCCCAACAGCTCTGGGTTTGACATAGCTTTGTATGTTAGGCAGAGATTGCCCCTGAGTAGGCGATATGCGATGGAGTAAAGCTGTAGTTTTCTGAGACGGTCTGCATAGGGCATCTGTTTGAGGCCAGTAATCCTCTTTGTGAGGTATTTCTGTGCCTTCCAGTTGTTGTGTTGTCTTTTTCTTTTTACATACCAAAGGGGGTTGTACTTTTTAATGGGTGGGGTAAAGTAGAGGGGAACAATGACTTTTTTTTTTGGATGAGAAACCTTTGTGATGAGATGTGCCACATAGAATGTGGGAGATCACTGTCCATCTGTGTCCCAAGGTGTCTGTCCATCTCTTCCCCAGTTTTCTTACTCACTTTGTTTATTAAGTTTACTAGTTCATGGAGTTTTCATTTTAGAGTTTTTACCAAAAAGATGACAATATGGCACTTTATGGCATTGGGCCATGTTGACATCACTGATCTGTCTCTGTCTCTGTGAGGCCTTTGTATGTGTCCACACACCGTTAGAGTTTTGATTATGGCTCCTTTTTGTTTTCTCTGTCAACTTTGTTAGCCAAAGACCTTCTGTGTTAGCCTGTACTTCAAAGAAGTAGACACCAAACAGGAGAGGACCTAGGACTGAACTTTGTGGTACTCCACTTGTCACTGGTCTGAAGTTGGATTTAGAGTCTGCTACTTTCACAGTACGGGTTCTGTCAGTGAGCCAGTTGGCAACCCATCTTGTGACATAGGGATTTATACCTAGTTTAGTGAGTTTATCTATAATTCCAGAGTGGGGGATGGTGTCGAAAGCCTTGGCAAGATCTAGATAGGCTGTGTGAGCCACCTTACCCTCATCTACGGCTTTGGTGACCGCTTCAAAGAAGTCTATCAGGTTTAGGAGACATGATCTGCCTTTTACAAACCCCTAACTGGGTAGGTTCCAGAGTTTGGAGATTACCGATGTTGTTGTTTATAAGTTCCATGATGATACGTTCCATAGCCTTGCAGACGAGGCTCGTCAGGCTAATGGGGTGGTAGTTCTCGGGGTCTGTGGTGGCTCCCCCTTTGTGGACTAAGATAACCATTGATGTGTGCCATTCAGTGGCACAAAGCCTGAGGTGAGGCTATGACTGAGCATGGTAGTTAGGTGGGGTGCCTTTTGTAGTGCCTTTTTCCAGGTAATCTTCTCCCACCTCACCACTTTATTTGCAGTGATTACTTTTCCAGTACCATCTCACCTCTTGAATTAATTTTCACAGCTTGTGCCTGGGATCAACCCTTTCACACATTTTAAATATATTTACAATTCTTGTGTCTAGGGTTATTCTCTTACCACTTTTCAAATTCATTTACATTACGTTTGTTTAGGGCCAGCTGTCCAACTCCCAAAATTAATTTGCAACACTCCTGTTAGGGCTGTGTCCAAATGCTCAAATTCTTTGTATTGCTCCCATATGTGGCCACTAAAGTCTTAAATTCATTAGCTCATGGCCACTCACTTCTAGTTCCCTTCAGTAGCTATTTCGGCTGTGCTACCTATGCAGCTGATAGGAAGCTGAATTCTACCATGCCAGCTTAATATGTGCTCTGTCAGTTGTATACTTTTCAGCATAGTGTCATATTTATATATTTTCACTATAACCTTAGCAAGAGGTCAGGGTTTATTATTTCTGTCCAAAGCCATGTGCCAAGCACTGTAATGATTTTGCTATAGCATTGAAGTTAAAAGACAAAACACAAACCAAAAATGGAATCTGGTTAATGGAAAATAATAGCGGCAGCAAGAGAGAGAGAGAGACAGCGATTCTTTTTTCTCTTTTCAGATGGTCCTTTTGTCGTTGTCATTCAGTTGTGCTTTTTTTCAACTCACACATCTGCTTTCAGTACAGAGACTTCTAATCACCTGATATGTAGCAGGAAATGTGGCTCTGTGCAGATGGCAAATGTCACTTCTTTCTTCCATGTCTAGAAACTCAAGGAATTTCATTTGCAGTTTTGTTGTATTATGTGAAGATTTATTCTTTCACTCTGTTTTCTCAGGATAATGTAGTAGCCATTCAACGTTTCTTCCACTCTGCTTTTGTAGTTATGAAGGCATACTGATAACATTTGCAAAGGTTTTGGATTTGTAGGTAAATTAAGTTGAGTCTTAACATCTTACTGAGAGGTATGAGTCTAAAGCTGTAATTGTTTAAATATTTGTCTTGAAAAGCACACACACACACACACACACACACACACACACACACACACACACACACACACACACACACACACACACACACACACACACACACAAAAAGTCATCTGAACAAACATTTTATGTCATGATAATGTGCACAACTTGTGCATATTTGATTTACAGCCCTTTGGATTCGCTACTACCCCTTTGTCATATTCATGTCATTGTCATGCCTGTATAATAACCTTTAGTTTATGGATACATTCACAAGGAATGTTGGGTTGAACTGACAATGCAGTTTTGTCTCGCTGCTCTCGCTTTTAGATGCAGTACTGTTTTTAGTCTGAGGTTATACCCATTTTAGATTACAAGAACTGAATAATGTTATATACTAATTTCCAGGAATAACCACACTGCTAACAAACTTTTGTCATAGATTTATGCAAACTAAGATTTACTGTTTTAGAATTGTTAAACCATTTGTTTTTTTGTTTCTTGACATTGCACAATATTTCTGTATCATACTACTTTGGAGAGTCTATCAGCAAGTTATATCAAGTGAGAACAGTTCTAGCATTTCAAAGTACTGTACTGCTGAGAACAGTAATGCTCTACAAAATTGTACCAGATATTTCATTTTATTTCCTTGGGTGCAAGTGACTAAGTCAACACAATCCTGCAAAAAATATTGAAAGATGTTATGTAACCATATATGCTGTACCACAAAACATTAGCAAGAAGTATTTGTAAACATAAGTTTCACTGACTTACTAAGATGTTTTATAAACACACTGTAAGAATACATGTTTTACACTAGTATGCATGCACCCTAAATTGCATCATACTTTTGTTTTTAATCTCCCTTCTAGCTAACATACGGCTTTAAATTTTACTATAGGTCTGTTACCCTCATACAAGGGCTAGCTACACTTGTTAAATGGGCTTGGTTTTTATATACTGAGATATTTAAGATAAGGAAATATAGAAGTCCTTTTATGCTTCACAGCACAGAGGGGTGCCCTGATTGTGATCCAGTTGATCCAGGTTCCTAGAGGCCCAGACACTGAGGGAGCTGAGAAAGAGAAAAAGAGGAATGATGAGGTGGGCTCACTTGTTTCAGGGAATGAGGAGTATTGGAACATACTAGTGCCATACATGAACTGTGGTGGTAAGCCTGGAGCCGTGGCAGAATGAGATAACCAGATTGTTATATGAACAGGCAGAAGAGGAGTGTTTTACAGCACTAATCCAAGCTGCTCCATTCTGGTGCCACAGCCTGTCTAACTTTGACATTTTCCAGTTCGTCTGGTGATAAGCCCATACAAATCAAAACAATTGTGGCCTCAGTAAATCTGGCATTCCATTTTTGTTCTTCTCCCCAGTCATAGGAATATCCGTAGTGTGATAACTGAGTGGTCTTTTCATTTACAGAGATGATATTCACCCAGTTGGGAGACTTGTCTGGGGTATATTCCCTAACTTTGAACACATACAAATGTTACAAAGTCATGCATCTGGAAAGTTTCTCCCTGGGCCTCCTCTGAAAATTGGTTTTAGTCCAAATCGGAGTTTCCTGGTTAACAAATGTTAAATAAATAAATTTGATGACTTCAGGGAGAATTTAGCAATTGGAGATATAGGAAACTAGAAGTCAGCACTGGGTGGCCAAATAAATAAATAAAATCAGCAAGTCAGTTAAATTGGAAGAATTAGACATTCTTCTGTCACCATGTAATAGTGTGAGTAAGGAATGGATAGGGAAAATATTGTCACAACATGCAATTGTAGTATAGTGTGAGGGGTGAGTGGCCTTCTGTACAGGAGCTTACCATAAATGCATGACATAACTTCTCATAATTGTACTTTGCAGCCAAATATCAAGTAGTAAGGATCATAACGTGTGCATGCCCGGAAGAAGGGTACAACAGTCTGAAAGATGGTGCACAAATGCATGCATGCTCTTTCCAGCTGAATAATTCATTATCTTTTACCTTATGAATGGTACAGCATAACAAAACAGTTGATAACAACTTGCATTTTATATTTTGAGCAAATATAGGGTATTTTCACTCTGACCAGCATGCAGACCCTTACATATCTTGACTCATACATACACACTCTTATCTGTACATCTCCTGTGATTAAGTTTACTCTTCTGCTAGACCAGTCACCTGGCACAGCAGTCTGAATGTGTTCATCAAAAGAAACAAGCTTAGCGGGTTTATCTTTACCACATGCAGAGAGTACATAATGTTTGTAGGCTTGGGATGTCACCATGCACTACAGACTTTTTCATTTCTTCCTATCCATTTCTCTATGATTGCTTCAAATTGTTCAGTAACAGAAGGGTGGCAGTATTTGTAGCTGGTGGCAAATTTCAGTATTTTAGTTCAACTAATGATGTCTTCTACTAGAGTTCCAAAACCAAGCAGAGTCTGTCTGGGCTTGTAGAGTGGACCAAGCACAATCTGTGTTTGGGGGGAGAGGGTGCTTTTCCAAAACAAGAAAACTAAAGCACCAGTTTATTTATTTAAATTTGCTTAACGGGGTAGAACGCTGATCACACAATGACTTCTTGTAGGCTCAGTCAGAGTTACATCATATTGTAACAAAACAATGTACAGTATACAAATAATTATTTACTTTTATGAGAAAGCATAGAAACATTTCACAAACCAAGTATTTGTACAGTTACATAATTGAAATGGAAAATGAAGAATAGTGTTAAAGTAGAAGGAGAAGTGGTGGAACTATAGCTAGTAGTTGCTAAGTTAGGAGAGCTAATAGAGACCAGTAAGATGAAATGAGGGATTAAATTAGGTGTAGTGGGTTCAGAGCAGTAATGGTGTGATAAGCTGAGTCATGGTTTTGAACAACTTCCTTAATCAGTTGGATCAAATATATGGGAAGTGAAGTACTATGCAGCTGGAGATGTAAGTTTGTGACATGTCCTTTAGATGGGCAGTTGTACTCAGATTGTTTTAATAAATACTCTTTGAACTGTGGCCCAAACAGGGGATACTTTGTGTGATCACTTTGAACAAGAAAGCTGGACAAAGGACTGAAACTTAAATGGCTATCATTTAGTGAATTCAGTTCTCACCATAGCTGTCAACATCTTAGCAGGCAACACTGCTACCCACTGCACTACTGCCTGTTTTAAGTAACAAAAATACAGAAACCACAGATTTTATTGTCACACTCTTGTCACTTGGGCCCAAGGCATTTTGCACACAGAGGCTGAAGCGCAGTCCGTGACCTTCTGAGCATGCATGCTTGAGTCTGGGAGATATTTTTAAAATTTTTGATATGTTGGTGGGGGGGGATTTTTTACAGGTGGGAGGGCTGCAGTCCCACAGTCCTACAGCACGATCCGCCCCTGGATCACTTAAATCAGGCGGAAGTGACAGCAATAGTTTTGAGGCCAGCGCAGAAAAGCAGTAGCTAGTAGAGTGCAGTTTGAGAGAAGGGGGTTGTAGGGAAGGACAGGCACTGGCTTGACTTTTTAGGTTATGGGTTTGTGTGTCAGTAAAAAAAGTTTAAAAAGTTTGGAAGAGAGAGGTAAGGGATATCAAGTTTGAGTATTTTAAATTGTAAGTGTCGCATGTGTCTTTTATTCAGATGAGTCACTGAGGCACTGTAATGGGTTCAAGTTGTTTATTATAAATAAACACATCAGGAGCTAACTGACTCATTACTTCAGACACACTCACATGTGCATCTCCATTCATACCTGCCTTCACTCTGACTATACAAAATGGCACTGATCTTGCACTTGGTCAGTAACTTATATGCACGTGTTATCTAGCTACAGTGGCTGACTAGGTGCAGTACGCACAATGATTTGCAGTAAGGAACCAAAAAGATGATCTGAGTGGCCTGTACTGGAAGCCACTTAGCCTTTGAAAGAGTAAGACAGTGGTGTCCATTCCATGGTCATTTAGCTGTGAATCGACATATTTTATTGGATATGATCTGACAAAGGTTGATGCAATCATGGGAAAACCATACTCAAACTGGGCAAGGAGGATGCTTTATCCTTTGATGGATGTGAGAGGAGCTGAGATATTTTGTTGGCCCAAAAGAATAGACTTGATCTTGGCTCAGATTTTCAGTGTTCTCATGGAAGTTTAGTGAATCATGTAGCCAAATCCCCAAATATAAAATGGAGGTGCTGGTTTCCATAGGATTGTTATTACATTTAATGATATTAAAGGATTAGGGTGATTTGGATAATCTTTTATGGGTGCCAAATAACATGGACTTTATTTATTTACTTTTTTTGTCATTGAGTAGTAGTTTATTGTAGATTAGTCAGTGCTATAGATGAAGAAGGTCATTTTAAAGTTGAGATTTAGTTGTATGATGTGAGAAATTAGACCTACAGATGACCATACAGTGTGCATAGGGAAGAAGTGGTAAATTACATTTGGAGTAAGGTAAAGCAGTCATTATAATTAGATGTTTTAATCACAGTAGTAATCTAAAGTTGAGAAAAACAAAAAAAAATGCATGCTTTTTGATATGTAATTTTATTTTATTTTATTTATTTATTTTTATTTTACATTTGTTGACCGGGAAAGTCCGACTGGACACAGGTCCATTTTCAGTGGAGGCCCGGGGAGAACAGCTCCACTTAAAAAACAATCTAACAAATAATAATTTTATGAATTACAACACTTTCTCCTAAATGCATACAATATTATACAAGAACATATTTTACATTTCTTCACAGATATATGTATAGATACAATTATTGTATTCCAGAAGCATACCACCTGTATGTAGGTAAATGTTTAACTGTCTTCAGAGATGAATAAGTAGATCCGAACAGAAAAGAACATCGTTAGTTAAGAATTAATATACAGAGGTTAGGCAGTATTAGGCGATCATTGGTAGAATCATTGTATCACTACAAATGTAGTGGATTAGCCTGGGGAGTCACATGGGCATAGCCAGTTGTTAAAATAGCGGGTTTTGAGTAGTTTTTAAATTGTGAAGCAGAACCTTTAGAAGTTATGTGTTTTGGAAGTGAGTTCCAGACTTTGCTATAGAGCAGGCAAAAAGAGATTTGCCAGCCTCATTCCTATGTTTGATGACATTTATGTGATTTTGGTCTGTTGACCTTAAGGCTCGGGTGGTGGTGTATTAGGTCTTGTAAAATGGGGATTTTATTTGGGAGGTAATATAGTTTGTGGGCTTTGGAGAGTTGAGTGGTAAGAAGTAATTGAGGTAGCTCAAGCCAGTTGAGCTTTTTGAGGGAAAGACAGTGCTGGGCTCTATTAAAGGCACCTGTGGCAAATTTGGCAATCTTGTTGTAGCAAGATGCCATTTTGCTTTGTTCGCTGTGGCGAAGATTAGTCAGGATTGGTGAGGCATACAGTAGGGTGAATAATAGGTGGGTTCTGGCAGTGGTGGCTTTGGTATAATTGGCCATGAATTGCTTATTCCTATACAAGAGACCTAGCTTTTTGTGAAGGTTTTGATTGTTTGGGCTATGTGTATATCAAATTTGAGTTTGTTATCGATTACTACTCCTAGGAGTTTAGTGTGTGCTGTTGGGGTGATTGAGGTATTGTCCTTGGAGTTAATGATGAAGTCATTTAGTGCAGGGGATCTACCTGGGCTGAAGAGAATTAGTTTTGTTTTTTGGGATTGAGTAAAAGTTTAATGGCAGAAAACCATGCTTCAACCAGAGTGAAGCTGTGTTATGTTATTGTTTGTAGCTTGCTTAGGGTAGGGGCAGCACAAATTATAGTAGTTTCATCAGCATATTGCACTATAGAGGCAGAAGGAGAGGAAGCAGCTATCTGATTTGTAAATATGGAGAATAGCAAGGGACCAAGAATGGAGCCTTGAGGGACTCCAATAGATACAGGTAGAAGAGAGGATAGTTGGTCCTGCCATAGAACTGCTTGCTGTCGGTTTGATAAATATGTGTTGAACCATGATATAGTGAGGGAGTTTAGGTTGAGGGTAGGTAGGGTTTTGAGAAGCATACTGTGGGGGACCATGTCAAAGGCCTTGGATAAGTCTAAGAAAACAGAGGATACAAAAAGTCTGTTGTTTCTGTGGGTGTTGATTATGTTGGTATAGGATAATAGGGCTGCTGTGGTACTATGGGAGGGACAAAATCCATGTTATGATGCTGATATAAGGTTATTTTCTAGAAAGTATTGAATTAGTTGTGTATGTACTACTCTTTCAAGTATTTTTGATAGGGGTGATCAAATTGCAATTGGCCGGTAGTTGGTGAGCTCAAGGGAGTTTCCACCTTTGTGGAGTGGAATAATATGATATATTTTCCAGAGGTTAGGTACTTTAGATTCAGATATGGATCTGTTAATGAGGATAGACACAGGGTAAGATATGGCATCAGCTGATAGTTGAAGGAAATCAGTGGGAAGTATATCAGCAGCCAGTGTGGTAGGTTTCAATTTCTTGAGGAGTTTAGTAATGAGTTGTGTGGGTGCTGGGGAGAAGGAGAAGCTGGGGTGAGGTTGTTGTATAATAGGGGTAGTAGGGGTTGGTGAAGGAGTGGGAATGGGGATGCTATTTAGGGTGTTGGATAAGGCTAGGACTGTTTTGGTGAAGAATTTGTTGAATTGGGTAGGGATGCCCTCAGTGTTGGTTAGTACTATGGGTGTGGGAGTGCTGGTTTTATCTGGGTGCAGTAATCTATTTATTGAGGACCAGAATTTCTGAGGGTTGTGTGTGTGTTTGTCTTGCAAGGTTTTATAGTAATTGGTTTTATTGAGTTTATAAGTTTTTTGGTCTTGTTCCGGAGTGCTAAGAAGATTTGTTTTGTGGTGGTGGTTTTAAGTTTATGAAATTGAGTCCAGGCTCTATCTCTATCTTTCATTATGGTTCTGGTTTCTTTTGTTAGCCAAGGGGCATAGTTAGTTTTAACTCTGATGGTATGGGCTGGTGCATGATGGTTTAGGATTTTGAGAAGAGTTGAGTTAAAGTAGTTTACTGCCTCATCTAGGGGTAGTTGTTTAAGGGGAGGCCAGTTACATTGTTTTAGTTCATTGTTTAGGTCCTTGGTTTTGAAATTTTTTTTGTTGTGAACTGGTCTGAGGATGGGTTGGTTATAGTGTTGGGATTTATTTCTAATAAGGTAGGTTGGTTGGTGATCACTTAAATTGTCAGGTATGCAGCCTTCCTAGTTTGCCAAGGTGTGGTCAGACAGAAGTATCCAATCTAAGATGGATTGTCATTTGGTTTTCTTATCAACTCTTGTGGGGGTATCTATGACTTGGGTAAACCCATGTAGGTTAATGTGGGTAGAGGGATTGTACTTGGTACAGTCAGACCAGTCAATATTAACAACTCCTAGGAGTATGGTCTCATGAGGATGGGAGATAGTCACCCAGTGTAGCAGGTTCTCCATAGTGTCAGTATTGTTTCCTGGGGGGATATAGGCACCTGCTATGACTATGTGTTTGCTAGAGTTTAGTTTTAATTTAGCAAGAATGAGTTCTGCATCATTGACATCTTGGGAGCTGTAGTTAAGCTGTTCTACTGTGAGATTATTTTGAAACAGAATGGCTACACCTCCTCCTTTTTTCCCTTGCCTATCCTTTCATATAATATTGTAACCAGGGGGTGCTATCTCATTGTCATGGTGTTCTGGTCTAAGCCAAGTTTCTGTAAGTATGGCTAAATTTGGTTTGTATAATGCCAATAGTACATGGAGATCCTGAACTTTGTTGAGTATACTTCATACATTAATGTTTAAGAGCAGAAGAGAGGAGGTTTGTCTGTTATAAAGAGGATTTGGTTGGGTTAGGACTGGGTGGGGTGAAGTAATGGGTCCTCGATTGGGGTGTATGTATCCACAGCAAGAGAGTTTTAGAGTTAGGTATAGGTAGAACTTAAGTAGTTTTTGTAGTATTTTATTTTGTTTCTGGGATAAGTAGGGGTTAATTTTGTTTGTTGGTTTATAATTAACATAGGGGTGGAGTTGAGTTGGGGTAAGGTCAAATGGAGATATAGGGAAGTGTCTTAGCTTTAGTGTATTGGCTGTGGTTTCTTTCTGCCACTGAAGTGGATAGGTGAGATGAAGTTGTGTGTGGTAGGATGTAAGAACGGATATCCAGAGAAGAACCAAAGTAGTTAATGTATAGAAAGCTTCCTTTAAGTGTCGGAGAGCCATTGTCTTAGTTTGTTTCTTCTCCTTTTATGTTACTTTTTGTAGTGGGAGAGCAGTGGTGAGTGATAGTAGGAGGTGTTGAGTGGGTGGTAGAGGAGCAGTTAATGGTGTTAGTGAAAAGGGTGTGGTGTGGTATGTGTGAGTGAAGACTGAGGGTGTGGTTAACAAACCAAAGTTATTTATAGTAACAGTTTCCACTCAAAAGTTGTCATACATATATAATAGAAGGAACCCACTTAGACAGTACTGAACAGCATCAACCCTCTAATTTATAACCATTCATGTTAGTTCAAGAAAGTACAAAATGCTAGCTGACAAATAACATTAAATCAATATGTCCCTTCAACTTCCAACAAACCTGGTGCCAGCCTCAATTTATATCCAGCTCAGGAGAACGCACCACAATAATATGAGTCAAAAATACACAGTTAAAGAATCATGAAAACAAAAACTAAACAAAGTCTCTGTGGATATAAGTCTGATCTCAATAAACAAACGACAGCCTTCGCTTCTTCACCCCTCCGAAAGACATCCAACAAAAGGTGCAACAGTTACTACCAGATAGCCCCAATGCAAACATGGTATATGTTCAATAAATGTCACAAATGGGCCTAGTTTGTTGATCGCTTGTACCTTATTAAATCGATGATGGCCTTCGCTTCTTCGCCACAGACACTGGATGAATGGTTGAATGATGTTAGATGTGGTTTTTATATAACTGATGTATCCATCAGCGGCCCCAACCTCCTCTTGTTGAATCCTCATCCTCTTAGCTGTCAGGATAACTCAAGTCAAGCGTGATCTTTATTGCTGCTTTTTCGTATCGGGACTGGTACTACCACATTCGTACTTAACTTTTCTTTCTGTTTTTCTGCAGGGAAGCAGAATCCAGCAAGACACAAGTACCTCTAGTCCAAAGGAAGACTTGCAGACTTGACTTCCTTCTTCAGATTGTGAAGCGGCTAGAGCTGGGTTTTCTCTGGCTCATGCTGGCTGATGTTTTTCCCATCTGGATTCAATGTATGGGACAGAGTCCCCTGCCATGTAACACCCTGGGAGGTTCTATGGAAGGATATTCTTCAATGCGGTGGAATGAAAGGAAGTTGGATATTCCTCACTATGGTGGAATGAAAGGAAGTCCCAGATCTCAAATGAATTTCCAGCTTGTGGTGGGACACAAAAGTATGAGGGATCACCCAAGAAGCAGCAGCACACAAATCATCCAACTACCTTCACTGTTGTTAGCAGCATTCTCCCCATCAACTGAAAGGTCTGCTCCATCAATAATACAGCATACTTCTACTTCTGTCACTTCTGCATGTTCTTCCTTCACCGTAACTTGTTAGAGGTACAGTGGTCACAACCAACCAAAAAAGATATGGCTTGAAAACTTTCTGTTGTGCTATGCTTTGTCACCCCTACACGTATCGATCAGTTCAGGAGAACCCGCATCAGTGCTTGGGCCGACACGTTGACATACACTTAGAATACAAGTCCTTCTTTTCAACGGGTTATCTGTTCTTTTATTTTCCTTCAACAACGGCATCGTCGCCTTCTTTAACCTCAAGTCGACTACGGTGTTTGCCTCAGTTTTCTGTTCCTCCTCCTCCTAGTTACCAAAATAGTCTAAAAATGGAAGAAGGTCTTTGGCTTGAGTGTCAGACACTGTATCAGTCTGTCTGATTCTGCAATGATTTTCATCAGCATCGACATCAGATGCACAGTTAGTCAAATCTGGCTTCTGGATCGCTCATGTACTTTTATACCCACAGGGCTCTGTCCTTGTCCCTTCTCTTCAGTATTGTGAAAACCAGTCATTTTTGTACTTTAAGAGAAATACATTTAATGGCTACAATTCTCTTTGAGAGAGTTGGCATAATAGTTAAGTCTTCGCCTCCCATGCTTAACTTACAAAGTTCGATCTTGACCTCCGGCGAATGCCTGTTTGGAGTTTACATGTTCTCCTTGTTTCTCTGTGGGTTCCTCCCACCTATGAAAAACATGCTGAGGGTTTCCATCTCAAACTCACTAATGAATGGAGCTGTGGGCAGCAGCACAGGCTCTAAATGGTGCCCTATAGGGGGAAGACTTGCATAGACCAACAGCTTTGTGCATCTGCCCAGTATTCTCAAGATAAAAGAATATGAATCAAAGACTGCACACCGTGGCAGGGCTAGCCACATGACAGTGTAAAATAATGGTGCTAGGTGATTCTGTCATGTTGACTAATGTCACCAAAGGGGCATGGGTAGTTACCAATGATAAGTGAGTTTAAGATCCAGGCTACTCCGACCTACGCCAGGGACCCATTCTAGCAGTGGGAGGGTGTATATGTCCCTGTTAGCCAGTGTGTGTCTACCATAAAGCTCAGCGCTCCTGGGTCAATAAACTACCTTCTGTCAAGTGTTCAGTTGCCCAGCCTGGATTACCTGGGATAGCTCTGTTGAGCGAAAGCTGGATGTAAAACCAGTCACCCTGCCAAACATGAACTAAGAATTGCTACACTCGGTGTAGGTTCACTGACAGGATGCAGCTTGAAAGTGGATGACATGATGATACGTAGGAGGCTGGACATCCTGTGTATCCAAGAGACAAGAAAGAAGGCCAGTGCAGCAAAGCCACTTGGCTTGGGATCCAGAGTCTGCTGCTCAAGAGGAGGGCAGGCTAGAAATGGTGTTCAGAATTGTGTTGACAGAGAGGCTTCAGAAGGCAGTAAGGAAGGGGTGTCATCGGAATTATTGATAGACTCCAGTGTAATGATAAGGCAATATTCATAATCTCAGCCTATGCCTCACACCACGGTTGTGATAGTGAGGAAAAAGAGTACATTCATACATGCAATTGTAGGACCTACTAGATAAAGCAGGACAACATGAATTGGTATTGATAATGGATGACTTGAATGCACATATCGTACAGACACAACAGTATATTGGGACTGCCTGGGTCCACATGGAAGGGCAGTAGGAATAAAGGAGGAGAGGCCATTCTAGACTTCTGTCTGGCAGATGCCTTGATAGATGGTTCAGAAAGAGAGAGAGAGTCTCATAAGACCACATGCAAGAGTGGCTAACATGCAACTCAGGTAGACTTCCTCCTAGCAAGGAAAGGGCACTGGGGTAAAATCAGTGACTGCAAAGTCATTATCAGTGAAACATTTGGCCCACAGCACAAACCACTGGTTTCCACAATATACCTTAGCTACCTGCCCTGGTTAGCGTCTGATTCAAATTAACCGATGGTTCTATAATGTTATCATTACATCGGAGCCCTTGGTTCGTCTTGTTAGTGACCTGAAATGAAGCTTCCCTTGCTTCTCAGTTGTTACACCCATCCACTCCCCTGGAAGAGAAATATTGTGAAAGCACAAATGGTTCAGGTTGCTAGAATGTGCTCAAATTTAGACTTGGTAAAATCTGAAATTGAGCTATTGACCAATATGTTTAAGGCTAGGGGTTACCCACTGGGGTTTGTTAACAACATTAGGGACCAAGTGATAAGTGAATGGGGCCTGAGATTCAAGCCACTACTTGGTGATGAGGATGTTAATACAACCCAGACCCATTGTCAAGATAGGGACTTTACACAGATGATGGTGTTAATATATGGGGAAACTTCATCTGGAGTCAAAAGTATTATAAAAAATAACTGGACTATGTTAAAAGGGAATCCAGAACTTTTGACAGTTTTAGGGGATGAACCCTTTTTTACATATAGGGTCAATAGGAATTTGAAAAGCCTTTTGGAAAACCAGGTTTTAAAGAAAAAAGGTAACACAAAGGGGACCATTAAGTGTGGGGCTTGTGAATACTGCAAATTTGTGATTGACATACCATCAATAACACTGGGACCCTATAATATTGTTGTCAACTTTAGTGCAGGTTCTTGTACCACTACAGGTCTGGTGTATTTAGCTGTTTGTCAAGTGTGTGGGTTTTTCTATGTAGGGAAAACAGAAAGAAAATTGAATAGGAGAATCTACGAACATCTTTACAGTATTACAAGGAAAGATGAAAATAATGCCCTGTATAAACACGTTTCCCTGCACCAAGACCATTCCTTCCGGTTTGGTATTCTGGAGGTTGTTGCTAAGGATGTTAGGGGAGGTGATTGGGCAAATCAATTACTCAGAGCTGAAGTGAGATGGCAACTTAGGTTAAATACCACCGTAGATCCCAGGATTAACGAGCATATTAGTATCAAGCCCGAACTAAGGTATCGGGCATCTAAACTTTAACCCCCATTGTATAACTTTTTCAGCATTCTAAAAAATGTTTTAGTATTCATTTTTAACTTAAAAGCAACACATATATATTGTATTATATATTATTATTTTTTATGTCTTGTACATACTTTTCATGCCTTGTTTTTTACTTAATGTTCATTTCTTTCTATGCATTTTTATCTATGGGATTTTATGGATAGTTTTGAAGGTTTTAGGTTGTTTTTTAAAAATAATACTGTCACAAAAAATAATACTGTCACTTTAATTTCAAGGGCTGTTTTGTCTAATGAAAATCAGCTTGTAAATATAAAAGGGCTGTTTTTACAAGATTTTAATTGTTCTGATGAAGTCTATTGACGAAAACTCTTGACCTTGGAGTATTGTTGTGGATTTGTGGTTCGTGACTTTGTTTGTTTAAATAAATTTGTTTACTACTACAGTGGTCATAGGACATCGGTTGCAGAGTGTTTTTTTCTGTTATTTGTGCTGTTTGCCACTCCTTCACACCACCTTTTAGTTTACACGTACAAACACTGCTTAAGTACCATACATGTTACCCTTCCTCTGCACTAGTGAGGACAAGAAGCTCCCACAGATAAACTAGATACACAACTAATTTAAATATATTAAATATAACAATATTCTAATGTCATCTCCAGCATTCCACAAATGTTTTTGAATCACACCCAGCTACGGCCATGGAACTAGGGAAATCTAGCATCACAATTGTGTCAATGCCATGACATCTTTCTCAAGCTGTTAGTATGCTGTTGTGCAACATGGCACTCTGACATCGTACTGGAGTGGAACTGGTAGTCCACAGAGCTGCAGGTCTGACTCTTGTCTGGGTGTCAGTAAATAGGTGGCAGAATCGTGCTTTGCATTCCTTGGATAGTTGATATGGAATATTGGAAAACAGCTAGTGTACCACTAGAGAAACACTTCAGCCAATGATGTTAGAGGTGATTAAAGGGCCTTCTTAAGCCTAGCCATGCTTCTCAATTGCATCTTACAGGTTATAGCACCACTTATTTTATTGGGGAATGACTTGGATTTAAGTGTTTGAGCATTTACGGCCTTATAGGTTCATAGGTGATTGTAGGCTAATGACCCTAAACAGGGTCATTTATCTCAACACAGATAAGTATGCATGCCAAAATTTCCATCAGGTGATCTCTATCCTGTGCAGACATACCTCACACAAGTACGGCATATGATTGGTCTTTTTGGACAGTTTAATCACATCACAGTCATCCTCTTTGAACTCTGTTATAGAATGCTCATCTAGACTAATATTTTAGAATGCTGAATGATCATTGCAAAGAATGGCTGAAAATATGTTATTGCATTGTGAATACACTGTATGACAGTGCATTGCACTACAGAGTTGTTTTCCATATTTACAAATTTCAATACAGATTATGCCATGTATAAAAAGATGTAGGCAGTAGCCTGTTATATGTCACTGATTTCAGTCATTGTTTGCTTGAGGAAAGGCCTGCTCAGTAGCACAAAATCAGATTTATTTTAGCAGTCATAATATACCCTGAAACACCTGTTTGCAGTAGTCCATAGTCCAGAAAAAGAAAACAAAATAAGGAATACTTGGTGAAGGCTGCTTGAACGAGTAAGATCTTCACTTGGCATTGCATTCTGTCTGGATGTTTATGAATCATAAAAGCAGTGAGTGGGACACTCAGACTTCTTCAGAAACTTACAGGCATTGGATTTTCAAAGTTTAATATTTCTGTCTCTCTCTTTCTCCTATGCTTATAAAAATCCATGCTTTATTTGCTTGGTGGGAACTTTAGTCAGGACACTTGAATATAACATTCAAGTGTAAAAAGAGACTCTGGACTGTACTGTGGTGCACATTGCTGTCCATGGCTGACACATTTGTTCATAGGTAGGTACTAGGCTATTGGCCCAAGGGCCTAAGTAAGCCTAGCCAGCAAGGTTCCGTGGCTTAGTGCTAATGAGGAACTTTGCTTGACACAGATAGGTAGCTTGTTCCAGAGTATAGGAAGTCTCTGGGACAGGAATCTATCCTTCCAGCATGTCCTGTTTATTGTGGTGACAAGGTTTAGGTCCTTAGAGTATGTAGCTTAGAGGGATTGGGATTTCTTTAGGTGTAGCATGTCCAACAGCTCTGGGTTTAACATAGCTTTATATGTTAGGCAGAGATCTCCTCGGAGTAGGCGATATGCTACAGAGTAAAGCTGGAGTTTTTTGAGATGGTCAGTGTAGGGCATCTGTTTGAGGCCAGTAATCCTCTTTGTGAGGTACTTCTATGGCCTTTCCAGCTGCTGCAGATGTCTTGTGAGGTACATTCCAAAAGGGGCATTGCACTCTATAATGGGTCTAATGAGTGCTGAGTAGAGGGGAACAATGACCTCTTTTTTCCTGGATGAGAACCCATTTGTGATGAAGTGTGCCACATAGAAGGATTTCCTGACTACTGTGGCGATGTGATTATCAAAGGAGAGACTACTGTCCACCTGGGTCTCAAGGTCTCTTATCACACATTCGGCATTAAGTAGACTGCCGTCTATGTGGTAGTTTATGGGTACAGAGTTTTTATCAAAGGGGATGGCAATGCACTTTTTGCCATTGAGCTTGAGGCCATGCTTCTGACACTAGGCATCTGTCTCTGTGAGGCCCTTCTGCAGGATGTCTACATAATTTGGGGACTCGACTATGGCTCCTAGTTTGCAGTCATCTGCGAACTTCGTTAGCCAGAGGTCTTCTGTGTTAGCCTGTACTTCAGAGAAGTAGATACCAAACAGGAGAGGTCCCAGGACTGAGCCCTGTGGTACTCTACTTGTCACTGATTTGAAGTCAGATTTGGAGTCTGCAACTTTTACAGTGTGGGTTCTGTCAGTGAGCCAGTTGACAAGCCATCTTGTGACGTAGGGATTTATACCTAGTTTAGCGAGTTTAGCTATAATTCCAGAGTGGGAGATGGTGTTAAAAGCCTTGGCGAGGTCAAGATAGGCTGTGTGAACCACCTTACCCTTGTCTATGGCTTTGGTGACTGCCTCAAAAAAGTTGATCAGGTTCAGAAGGCATGATCTGCCTTTCACAAACCCGAACTTGGTGGGGTCCAGAGTTTGGAGGTTACCAATGTCTTTGTTTATGAGTTCCATGATGATACGTTCCATGGCCTTGCAGACCAGGCTCGTGAGGCTAATAGGGCGATAGTTCCCAGGATCAGTGGTGGCTCCCCCTTTGTATAATGGGATAACTGTTGCTGTGCACCATTCAGTGGGCACAAAGCCTGATGTGAGACTATGATTGAACATGGTGCTTAAGTGGGAAGCCAGTTTGTTCTGAAGTTCATGTAAAACGCAGCCTGGGATGTTGTCCAGTCCCATGGATGCTGTGTTTTTGGTTTTAGAGAGTGCAGCTTTTACCTGCATAGATGTGATTACAGGGACTCTGCATTCTTCCTGTATAGATATGGGCCCTTTAAGGGGTGAGAGGGGGATAAAGTTAGCACTGAACCTATCTGCCAGGATGTTGGCAATATCAGTTGGTTCTGTAATTTTCGTGCCATTGTGCTGTAACTCAGAGCAGATCTGGGTGTTGACATTGAGATTCTTGACATAGCTATAGAATCTTTGTGGTTGCCCTTAGAATTAGTGGCGATTTTGTTTTCGTAGCTAGCTTTGGAGGATCTTATAAGGGATCTCGGCTTCTTACTGAGACTGACCAGGGAGCTCCTCCACTCATGGGTTACATTCACAGCCATTGTGGTAATACTGTACATGGCATTAAATTACCACGTAAACTTTTATGAATCATTGTAATATGCAGCTGTGTATGAGACATGTGCAGACTCATTGTATGGCATTGCTCACTATGTTTAAGAATATAATGACCCATGATATGCTGAATGAAGAATTTGTGGGGGTATAGACTTTGGATTATTATTTTTATGCTTAGTAGTACTGAGCCTTGCTATAATAACTTTGTACATACTATCAGATGTTACTCTTTTTTTGTACTGTTTCAGTGTATTAAGCTGACATGATGAGTAGTACTGATGTGTCAAGAATGCTGTAGAGTATAACATGGCCAAGTAAGTGACTGAATTACACAGTGCATTTCCATTAAATGAATAGCTTCTACACCTTGGAAAGTGCACAATGCCTTTAAGCAGATTATATGTTTTCTCAGTGCTCAGTACTTTAATGATTAGCTCAGTGATCAGTAATTGCTTCATGAGTCAGTAGGTTGAAATGTAATGGCAGAAGCTCTGGCATTTTATATGTGGTATAAATGAGGCAGTTACTGATAAAGCGCTATGGTATAGCTTTTGTCTGAAAGGTCCCTTCCTTTTAGCACCCACTTCAGTTCAAATATTTCACCTCTATTAAGTGTGAGAAATGGTCTCAAAGTAAAAATACCCTGATAGCGAACACTTTTTTGTAGAGAGAAAGTCATATGTCCTTTACGGAAAAATGTAAGATTTCTAGTCATGTAGTATAGCCCTTGATCAATATCCTTATTAAGTCTGATGTTTCTTTTACAAATTTTGTTAAAAATCCTACTTACCTGACCAAGCAAAAAGATAGATTTCTCTTTTTCCTTTTTTTTCTCCCCTTCTTGCTCAGCAGGTACAAAGTTGCCAGACAAAGAAATGCCATTGTAGGCTATACTCAAACTGTAAGCAGAAAAGTGCTTTTGTGTCAAACAAATACACTGTTCTTTGGCAAATTATACTGCTCTTAGCAACATACATCTTTTATACTTTGCCTTTGGCTTCTTGAAATTTTGCAAGAAAAGCATAGTACTAAGAGAGTTTACCTAAGTGTAAATCTGCTTCACTTGTTCATCTATACTTACCTCATCACTGCACTACAGAATGCAGCTGGTCAGCTCATCTTGTACCTTCTCCAAACCTCACTGATACTCCAGAGGGCATCTTTCAAAGGGTGTCGGCACTGTGATGGCATGATCATCTCTGTATTAGTATACAGGTATATGGTTATACCTGCAGCTGCCTTTGGTAATGGATTGACAAAGCTCCCTATTCCACCCAAGAAGACATTTTTCCTTCCGTAGTTCTTAAATGCATTCCTCATCTGCTTTTTTGAAGGTCATCTGTGCAGTTTGCACTTTTCTTTAAAATACATACCTCATGTATGTAGATATTGTCAGTGTTGTAGTGCAGAAACAACCCTGTCTGTCTTGTGATCCACAGTATGACTTACTGTTAATAAATGACTTTGATACTGAAAATAGAAAATAAATAACTTTGATACTGAAATGGTTGAATTTAAATTCTGAAATGTGAAAGATTATGCCCCGTGTTAACAAATCATGTGTGTGTGATATTGTAAACATGTACTGATAACATACCTCTCAACCTCTTGGCTCATGAAATCTAGACAATATCTAAAATAGTGGGGGGAGGCCCAAAAATAGTGAAAGCTTTTAACTATTGCTGTTATATACTTTTAAAGTTGATAAAATAAGAGGATCTCTGTTAGCATGCATTTTCTGAAAGATATGAAATCTGAAACTCAAATATATGTCATTATTCAGTGGCTTCAATCCTCAGCGCTTTCCAGAAAACCACAAATGATATGAGGAACAGACCAAAAATATGAGGCCAAAATCTGGACAGTTGAGAGGTATGACTGCTAATTAAGCAAGAAGGACTATGTCTGGAAAAGGACATATGCCCTTTGTGGTTGATGGCATTATATTGGCCTGAACCTGTAAGTTGTAGAGAGAGTTAGAGGGCCTCATTTACACAGCACTCCTGTGTAAGTGAGGCCCTCGTTTACAGGTACTGTATTGCTTTTATCCAGCCCTACTCACACTTATAGGTACTCTTCTCAGATAGTACCCACTCTACTATCACTGACCTCTATTTCGCAGATTCTGACAACCATGCACTGACAATTTCCTATGGTTTCTCCTGCTAGTCTGGTTGATATGGGCATCCTGAGACAGTGTAGCAAGTGCCATGTGTACATAGATAACCCTTACTACTACTACCTAGGAACACAATATGTGAGAAATGCAATTACATTAAGAACGTAGAATCCTTGCTGTCTCAGTCACAAGCCAGTACATCTGACACTAAGAAGGTTGTGCAAACACGACAAACACCACATCTCTAACACCACCCACACCTGTACAACACACTCCTACATGTGTGAATGTTCTCAACAAAAACATACCTAAACAAAAGAGACATCTTAATCCAAAACACACACGCACATCACAACCCACAGCACCAAGCACCATACATTGTACACACTTCTGTGTCTCTCAGCCTCTAAGGCCCAGCCACAAACCCAACATACTAATCACAGGAGACTCAATCGTGAGACATACATATGTGCCCCTCATCAGGCTAGACAAGGAGAAAGTCATGGTGAGTTTCTTGTCAGGTGCTAGAATCTGCCATATCACGCATGCACTCAAGTCTCTTAACAGCAGGTACTGCTATGACTGTCATAGTCCATGTTGGTGTGAATAACTTGAGACGTACCTCTCTGGACTAAATGAAGAGAGACATGATTGAGCTTGCTGAATATGTGTCCCAGGGAGGTTTGTCCCTAGCCTTAAGTAGCATCCTACCGTCACTTAGAATGACGCCTCAATGCAAACAAAAAATGATTGACTTTAACAATTGGCTTAGTTTCTGGTGTCATTTTAAGGGATCCAGTACCTGACAGCCTGGGAGGACATGATTGACAGACCACGATGCTTTGCCAGAGATGGCCTTCATCTTTCTCCCCTAGGCTTCAGGCTTCTGGCAAAGGCTTTTGCCTCCCCCATATTCCCTTTGTTAGGCAAAGCCATGAGCACAGAATTACCAACATGAAAACATCTTCTAAGTGAAATTTAAAGGTCATGCTGCTAAATGATAGGAGTCTTAGCATGAAACTGCGCATATTGCAAGTATTCCTCAACCTGGAGGATGCTAACATTTGTCTAGTCACTGAAACCTGGTTTAAAGCTGCGGCGAGCACCTCAGCCTTACCAGGTTACTCATCCTACCATACTTTTATAGCCCAAATGGAGGTCTACAAATCCAAAGGAGGTGGAGTTTCAGTATTTATCAAAGACATACACACATCCAGGCTTGTCAAAAAGTATAACACACAGGAGACACTCCAAGTGCAGTTAACTGTTGACAAAACACCTATTCAAATCATAGCTACCTGCAGACCCCCAACCATGACTCAGGACACCCACTCCAACTATCTGGACATACTTGACTACATCAAGATTTAATCCACTACCCTGATCCTGGGTGACTTTAACTACCCAACCATAGAGTGGAAGACTGATTCTAGGCCAAACATGAACACCCAGAGATTTCTTGACTTCATCAATGCCTATGCATTGGATCAGCTAGTTGACACCCCCACAAGAGGTGAAAATATCCTGGACCTGGT
Source organism: Protopterus annectens (assembly GCF_019279795.1). Classification (NCBI taxonomy): domain Eukaryota; kingdom Metazoa; phylum Chordata; order Ceratodontiformes; family Protopteridae; genus Protopterus; species Protopterus annectens. The sequence goes on along the minus strand of NC_056745.1, from coordinate 1,017,658,811 downwards.
ACTAACCAGCATGAGTAGCCACTGTAGCACCCCTACAGTGTCATCCTCCTTGGTAAGATCCGACCATAAAGCGATCACTTTCGAAGTAACCCCCCCCCTCCCCGTCAGGGTCAAACAAAAAAACTTTTCCAAAGCTGACTACAGTCTTTTGAGAGCAGGTATAAGCAACTTCACAGTCACCATCCCTTCAGTTGGAAATAGCAATAATGTCCAAGCCTACACCAAAAAACTATGTGAGCACCTACATAGCTGTATGGACTCAGCAATACCTGATAGGACCAAGTCATCTTTCCCAAGGAAGAGTAAACCTGTCTGGTGGACAGTAGTAAAAATTAAACTCTATAATAAAAGGAAAAAAAATTGCTGTCCAAGACCAAAAAGGAGCAAGTGCCGAGTTGGAAGCAATCTCTCCTTTGTCTGAACAAGCAAATAAGGTCACTGGGGAAATCCTCTAAGGCTAACTTTGAGTCCAAATTGGCCACATCCACTAAGGACAATCACAAGGCCTTCTTCACTTACATACACAGTCTCAAAGGTAACACCCAAATCTGCTTTGAAATGGTGGTCAAAAGCAACACATACACAAACGCCGTAGATATAGCTAACCTGCTGGCAGACAAGTTCAGTGAAAACTTCACCCCACTGTCCCCCCCATCAGTAAACAAGGACATCCCCAGCACTTGACCTCTCCCTTCAACACAAGGAAGCAGGTATTTAATGCCCTCCCAAAGGCAAAAAATACAGTCTCCATGGGACCCAACAACATCTCTGGCTGCATCCTACATGAACTGAGGCATGAGCTCTCAGCTCAGTTAGGCACCCTATTCAACCAAAGACTAAGCACTGGCTTCATCCCATTGAATGAAGGACAGCCACTGTCATTCCTCTACACAAAGGTGGAGCGTCCACTGACCCAGGCAATTATAGCCCCATCAGTCTAACTAGCCTGATCTGCAAGGAAATGGAGCACATTACCATGGACATTATAAACAAGGATATTGGCTACCCCCAAACGCTTGACCCCACACAGTTTGGTTTTGTCAAATGGAGATCATGTCTATTAAACATGGTCAACTTCTTTGAAACAGTCACCAAACCCATGGATGAAGGGAAGATGGTGCACACAACATACCTTGATGTAGCCAAAGCCTTCAACACTATTCCCCACTGGGGCATAATAGATAAACTCTCGCAGCTAGGCACCAACCTGTATGTTACCAGATGAGTAACTAACTGGCTCACTGATAGAACCCACTCAGTCAAAATAGGGGAAGTCTCCTCTAGTAGTAGACCCGTAACGAGTGATGTACCCCAAAGATCAATCTTGGGACTTCTACTGTTTGGGATATACTTTGCTGACATGCAAGCCAAAACCTGTTTTCTGTGGCTGACCAAGTTTGCAGATGACTGCAAGCTGGGCACTGTTGTAAATTCCCCTAGTGATGTGAACATCCTCCAAGAGGGCCTTACCCAAACTAATGATTGGTGCCAGGAGTATGGCCTCAAACTGAATGCCAAGAAATGCATCATTATCCCCTTTGGGGAAAACGGTGTCCCCACTAATTATCACATTAATAACAATGTACTAAGCACACAAGCAGTTGTGAAGGACTTGGGCATCCAGGTTGATAGCAACCTGAATTGACCACCACGTTGCCTTCGTTGTATGGAAGGCTTTTTACATGGCCCACCTCATAAGTAAGGGTATTTCATCCAGGAACAAGGAGGCCATAACATCCCTGCACTCCTCACTTATCAGACCCATTATCGAGTACAGTGCCCCCTTCGGCATGTACCTTGCCAAGCACATGCAGCAGCTGAAGGGACCACAGAGGTTCATGAACAGGAAAATCCAGGGTCTCAAACACCTATCCTGTATAGATAGGCTAAAAGCCCTGTCCCTCTACTCATTCTCATACAGATTGCTCAGAGGTGACATGTCTGGCATACAAGGCCATCTCAGACCTAGCCTTGATGGAGATGCTGCATATCCATAAGTCAAAATTCACTCAGGCAACCCGCATGTAAGGCCTAAGCCTGGTCTTTGACATTAATAGAACTTGTTGGTGGGATAGATTTGTGTCCCAGAGACTCCCCCATCTGTGGAATAGACTCCCTCTCCATGTTAAGCAGTGTACCTCTCTAGCTCTCTTTAAGAGGAACCTGGATGACTGGATGGGAAACAGAAAATACACTCCTGAAATCCCACCTTTGTCCCTGCTGAACAGGGGAAACAGGTGCTGACTTAGTGGGAACATAGGTGAAGTTCGAATTATCTTTTTTTCTGACTGGTTTTGTTGGTAAGGTTGCCCTCTGCTAACTACAACCTAGCCCACCTAAGAAGAACCTCATACATAGAAAGAACATGTATCATTGGTGCTTAGATATGTCAGTGTCTATAATAGTTTGCATGCCACTATGTGTATGCTAGCCACAACCACATAAGGCCTGTTCTCCCTGTAAAGACCTATTGTCTGGTAGATATTGTAAGTTTGCTACTTTGCTCTATTATTGACTGTGCTGCACAGTGTGGAAACAGTTAGTATTGCTGCCTCGCAGTGCTTGGTTCAGCAGTTTATTTCTCATCTGGGATGCCCTATTTTTGTAGAATCTACCTGAACTCTTTGGTTTTGTGTTTTGTGTAAGTTTTGTTGAGTTTCCCTGCTTCGTTTCACAGTCCAAGAGAACTGAAGCTCACATGTAAATCATGACAGCTGAACAACAGTGGATCCAAGTTTCCCTTCATACCCCAAAGAATGCTGTTGATGAATTAGTGCCTTTTCATGTTGTCTGTAGGTGTGTGTGTGTGCCGTGACTGAGTGAGTGTGTTTGCATATTCTATAGTAGACTGGCATCCTGTCCAGGCTTAGTTTCTCTGCTTTCCACCCACTGTAGTGCTGGGGTATGTTGTAGTTTCCCCTCAGTACTGGTCTGTAGAGAATGGATAATCAGAAAATTATTTATGAGATTCTGTATTGTAATTGCAACATTAATTTCTTCACATTTAAAGATATCTCTTGCTTTTGTTTGCTGTGGTATGCAAATCCTATCTGATATTGCAGTAGCACTGATTTTACTATATTTATGTGCAGCTACCCAGACCTGTACTTCACATAAATTTATGTTGCCAACTTGATATTACAGTTAGACTTACCTTGATTTGACATTCACTATATTGTATGAGATGTTGTAGAATAGGAAATGCAAAATAAATACCTTCACATCTAAAGATGTAAGTTAATTTTATACCAAGTCCTTTGTTGCTGTGTGTAAATCCTGACTGATACTCCAGATTACGTCATTCAGAGGATGTGGGCATGGCAGTAACACTATCAAATAAAAGAAAATAAAACATCAAAAAACATAATGCAAACTTTATCATAACCAGCACAGCTGCTAATGATATGTATGTATCTGCAGCTGAAGTCATTTTAAAGAGTCAGTAATACCACTGAGAGAAAGAGGCATTTGGCTGTTTGCAGGAAGAGTGATGATCTGTGGCAGAAAGGTCCAGTAAGAAAACAAAATTCAGCTCATTATTTGTAGTCTGCAGAGAATATTGAGCCAGGTTGCATGAAACATCAGCTTTGAAGATGCTTGTCTTGAGGCCATCACAGCTTCAGTGGTGACGAGGAGGAGATTTTGGTAGTGTAAACTGATGTCTTGCAGGTTTTTGGATGGGACCTGATTATGCTGATAGTTCATAGTTCAGCACAGTACTCTGTTGTGCCCACCCACCACAAGCATAACAAGGTACACATCTTCAGAAGACTGGCTGCCAATCCATTAATGTAGATTACACAATATTTGTTAGCCAGTGTGCTGTACCAAGGCTGCTACAGGAAGAGAGAAAGGTACATAACATGAACTTTTTCATTTGAGAAACAAGGTGAGGTCTGCACTTTCTTTTAACGTCTGTAGACTGGGGATAATCAGTCTTTGCATTGCTTATGTGGTGCGGGATTATGTAAAATACTGACTGAAGAGCTGCTTGGGTGCTCAGTGTTAGGATAGGTGTCAAGATTATGACATACATTTTCTGCCAGGATAAGGAAGAACTAAGCTGTGATTGTTTTTTGCCACCATGGGTAAGGGATTGGTGAGAGGCTCCAGCGGCTGCTAAGATGGATGGGAGTGTAATGGAAATTCCAACCGCTGATGAACTCTTGTGTTTTAACCACTGCGAGGCATGACAAGGTGGCTAAACAGGGGTTGCAGTTTCTGCTGGGCTTGTATTAAGAATTTAGTGGTAGTATAGTCATGGTAGGCTGGATAAGAGTCTTGGGTATTGCACTGAGTGTTGGAATGATTGTTGGTTTTGTTGGGTATCTATCCATTGCAAGGCTAAGGCCTCCCAGGATTTGGAGAAGGTAGTGTGTTTTTACACTAGCAGAATCAGTGTAAACATTTGGGGGACTTCACATGCTTCCATGCAGAAATTGGCACCATTATTCTCATCTGCATGTCCTAGCTGTCAGCGTTATTCCACACTTGCAGCACTAGTGGTGGGAGCAAATCTATGAAAGCTGTGGTTTTAGTGAAACACAAACAAGCACTGTTGCGTATACTTTCTAGCACAGCAGTAGCATGACAAGTCTGGGAAAGGAGAACCATCTTGAACAAGGATTATCCTTCTTTTCCATAATGTACATTATAAGCTTGGTACAAGGAGATTGCTGTAAGTATAATTTTCATGCATTGCTTTTGATAGGTCTACTCATCACTAAGCTTTTACAAAATGCTAAAAATTATTTGTTTTGTTTCCTTTGGGTATGCCACTTTCAGTCTTTGTTATTTTGTTTGTTGAGAGAATCTATTACTTTGGAAATTATTTCACTTTATCACACAGTTTAAATGCTACTGCATAATCCTTCCAAAAAGTTACTTGAACATTCCTGCCCAGAACTTCTGTTAGGGGTTGGCGGTTGATATAACAGTTAAGGTGTTTACAATCACAAAGTACAGGGTTTGATTGTCATCTTTGAAGAAAAAGTGGATAGGCATAAAATGGCCTGCAACAGCAGCTAGCCTAGTGCTGGCATATTTTATATGTATTTATATTTATATATATACACACACACATATATATATATATATATATATATATATATATATATATATATATATGTGTGTGTGTGTGTGTGTGTGTGTATATATGTGTATATATATATATATATATATATATATATATATATATATGTGTGTGTGTATGTGTATATATATATATATATATATATATATATATATATATGTGTGTGTGTGTGTGTGTATATATATATATATATATATATATATATATATATATATATATATATATATATTGAGTAGTGTGTGATATATGATTTGTATTACTTGGCCCCCTGCATCTGTCACTCTGCTGAATTAAAAAACAAAGAGTAAGTTAATTAATGTAAGTGAAAGGCATCCCTTTTTTAAATGTAGTAACTATGTAAAATGTGTACATATTTTCCTACTGCTACTTTACAGAAGAACCACCTTTGTATGACCTTTGTTAAAATCTTTTTCATTAACTCTAGTTTATCAGTTTTTACCACATTGTTGCCTGAAACCTGTGAAAAATGAATGGCTTTGGCTCAGTGTAGCCTTCTTAAAAACTCAGAACTAGAAAACTGCCCTGTCTTTTCTGCCACATCTGTGAGAATTCATTACATGAATCCCATTTGGAAGTGCAGCTTTGTAAGACCCTTACAACTCAATTTCCTGATCATCTTGTCAAGTGGGATCTGAAATCCCTTTAGTATTTTTCTTTTTTTCCAGGAAATGCATGCTTCTGGCATCCATCCACAGATTCTCTCATGTATTAGAGGCACATACTTTGTTCAGGATTTCATTGAAATGAGCCCCATTTGTCACTCCTGACTCTTTAGCTAACATCATATTTCTTCTGTACAGCATTCATATAAAATCTCATGGCCATTCTACACTGCTTCAGCTTGTTTGGCTTTGTGATTTAAGTTTCCTTTTCTTAGCAGTTTTAGTGCACACTTTTTAATAACCTTTCCCATCATCAGCTGCCACTGAAGGTTTGTAGTTTGTGCTTATTTCTGCACTCTGCAAGGGGCAACCTATCACTACATTTGATTATTTCATAGTGTACTCAATTCACTATTTCTTTTTATATTGCGCTGTTGCTTCATTCTGCTTCCCCATGATGTATTTACTTACTTATCTTTTTCATAGCATGCCATGATAAAGTTCAACTTCTGTATGCCTAATGTATTGCAACTTTATCTTAATTAGAAGCTTGATTGTTTTTGTTACTCCTAGCCAGATGCTTCGACACCTGTACATCTTTAATCATGCTGCGTTGAGCGCTGAAAATCAGGTTAATAATCGATCTGTTTCTGTACTTCATATTGCTTATAATGTCAGTCCTATATCATGCAAAATTGCTTTCAGCTTTACACCTATTTCATTGTTAAAGTGAGGTGGTTGACACACTTTCTTATTGTAACTTTGAAGTTTAAGTAAGCTTCTTACATATTTTCCTTAAATTATAATTACATAGTACAATAGAGTCTTAAGAGCTTTATGTGAGATGGTTAATCAACGTACATTTCCACTTACACAGAAAAGAACTGAGTTAACAGTTCATGCATGCCAGCATCTAACAACGTTGATAAGCTTAAGGGGCTGCATTTAAGTTTCAAACCTACATTTTTAGCTTCAGCACTACAAAAGGAAGAAACCAGTTTATGTAAGTCTGACAACATGTATCTGAAATTAGACTACCCACAGCGATAACACTCTATGCATTTTCCTTGAAAACAGTATATTGTATGTTTATGCAGAATGACTTAAAACATTGACTTCACTCCCTTTATATATATTTACACTAACTTCACAGTCAAACACCAGGAGAAAAGAGAAAGCACCCTTTACGGGTGAAACATGGCTCACATTACATCAGACATTCTGGGAGCAGACACACTTTGGGCAGAGCACCTTAACTGCTGTCTTTCAGATGTAGATCTGCCATTCTTGCAGTGTAGTTTATTTGGATGGCATTCCTTCTTTAACTGTGGTTTACAAATTAATTTAAATATTAAGCAGTATAGCCTTTGACTGTTAAGTTTTAGGATACTTGCCTGTATAAAGAAGTTGCTGCTCTCATTGACTTACACAGAACAAAGACATTCTTTTTCTAGGAAAAATGTATAAATGCAGATAACTGGCTGCAAGGTAAACTTTAACTAAAGCTATGTTGTACTTCAACTGTGGTATGGTTTATAAATTTACAGAAGTGACTTTTCTAACAAGTATGAAAGGGGAGAGGAGCAGGGATGTTTGGGAACAGCAACTATTTCTCTTCTTTTCCTTTTTTTTTGATTTCTGTTTTCACATCGTATTTATTACTTGACACCTACATTAATATGTTGCTATAACGGCCAGCTTTGTGGCAGTTTGTGGCATTTAGGGATATATAATAGAAGAGACAGTTGTGGATGTTGGAGTGAGACACCACCAATACTGACTTGCTCATACTGAAGTAGGAAGGCAGAAAAACTGACTGCTGTGTTGGCAACCAGTTTAGGCTGGGTGCCGTAGTATGAGTGATCTGCAGCTATTCATCCTATCCTGCCTGTGAATGGTTGATGTTTACAAGCTATAATGTAACAGTAACAGTAAAATTCCTTTGGATATTGACACGTCAGCAATATTTTAGTAAATTTGTGGTAAGCTTGACTAGGCTTAAAATGGCTCTTGGGCTGATAGTCTATTAACCATCTGTGAACCAAGTTAGGGGTGCACATTCCAAACAGAGCATGCAGCCGCCATACCTAGCATCCATCAAAGTCAATATATATATGTGGAATCACTGTTGCAGCCATTTCTGAGATCTGCAATAGAGAGGCGACAACTTAGCACAAAATCATTCACTCTAAGCAGCTGCATGGAATGGATGAAAACATCTCATCCAGAAGGCTGTCACCTTCCACAATTTTTTACTGTTAAGGCACATCTCTAGTGAGAAAAAGGGATCTACCAATGGGTGATGGGAATGTTTGCAGACTGAGTGAAGAAAACAAATGGGCAGTTGTTTGGTTGATGAACACTTAATTTTATTCCTGGCGCCTGACAGTCCTTTTCTAAAATTGTGCATGAGCTCATCAAACTTATTTGCAGTGACATCAGATTCGATTGCAGATTAGTGATCAGACTGTTAAACAACTAACCTTAACAATGTCAACACTCCCTTAGTTCGTGAGAACATTGTACGTGCAGTATGATTATCTTTATTGTCATAGAATTAAATTATTATATTTATCGAATTTATGCAATCGGAACTAAATTATTACTTGCAAACAACTCCAAACAAAAATAGCAGCAGGAAAGGTAAATGGTTTGCCAAACAACACTGCGAGCACAAGTATTACAAATTAAAAAACAAATAGCTGAACCAAACCACGCTTGGAAAAAGGCATAAAATTCATTCCATGTAACGATAAATAGAAAAACGCTTATTGTTAGCGCTTTCACAGTTCACAATGACTGCTTCATCAGACAAACTTCTAAAAGTACTACACCTATTTAAAAAGACAATCAACCAATAAAAGCCATAAAGTAATTATGCAATTAAGAACAAATCTTAACTAAAAGAAATGCTTCCCTAGCTAATACTCAGTACACACTGCATAAAAGTCATTACAGAAAGACAAAAATGAGTACATATTAAACAACATCACATATATATATATATATATATATATATATATAAAATAACATATATATATACATATATATATATATATATATATATATATATATATATATATATGGATCTACTTCATTTGATCGAAAGACCATTTGACTGAAACCCATTTGATCAAAAACCAGTATTCAAGGCAAATAACCGGGATTTGTCCCTCTCCCCAATGTCGTGCGACCCTGGAATTGGTATATATAGTTGGGGGGGGGTGTTTAAAATCTGTAGTTTTTGTTTTATTTTCTTCTTTTAAAGGATGCCCCCCCCCCCACAACTATATATACCAACTCCAGGTTTGTACGACATTGGGGAGGGGGACAAATGCCATTTTTATGCCATGAATACTGGTTTTCGATCAAATTAAATTTTGATCAAATGGGTTTTGGTCAAATGGTCTTTCGATCAAATGAAGTAGACCCTTATATATATATATATATATATATATATATATATATATATATATATATATATATATATATATATATATATATATATGAACTTTATATATAAAAACTCTTAAGAATTCTTAGCATGAAAAACAGGGCATTATCCATTCGGATGATGACAAATACATACAAGCATACATCAAAGTGCTATTCATTTAGGTAGTGGCCTATTTTTAAGTATAGGTTTTATACATACTTTGTCATTAAGCCTTCTGCCTTTATGTGCTCTCATCCTAATAATCCAGATGAGTTCACGATTCTCCACTTGATTTGTAATGTCAACCCCCCCAACCACCTTCAAAGATAATCTCTATAGCCATAAACTTAAATGTATGTGTATTACCACTGACTGCCACATGTTTAGCAAGGGCAGTGGTATAAACAGAATTACTAATACAATAGAGATGCTCTCTAATAAGATCGTGTAACCTTCTATCGGTCTTCCCTATATAGAAAGCGCAACATTGTTGACAAATAGCTAGATATACTAGGTGACAAGTATTTCAACTGGCTACTGTTTTAAACATCAATTGTTTCTCCCGTGTCATGGTGTACAAAACTCCCTGTACTATCGATAAACTGGCACCAACTACATTTCAAACAAGGATGGGTGCCATATGCTATCCCTACTTGTGTAAAATCACTCTTTATTTTCGGGTAGCATAACATTCTCCTTAAATTCTTTTTATTCTTTTTCATTTTCTTTTTATTCTTATAAACAAACCGAGGTTTAGACTCCACTACATGACTGACTTCAGAATCCGAGGTCAAAACATGCCAATTCTTTCTCATATCTAGCTATTTGTCAGCAGTGTTGCTCTTTCTATATAGAAGGTTAAGCGATTATTTTAGAGAGCATCTCTATTGTATTAGTAATTCTGTTTGTACCACTGCTGTTTGTGGGCTGGAATGGAGGTGTAGGACAACAATAAAAAGGGCGAGCAAGTAGATGGTAGAGCACAAGGTGAGAAAATAAGGAATGAGAAGGACAGAGGTGGAATAGGAGCATACCTCTCAACTTTTTGGTTCAATAATCCAGAAGAATTCCAACAGTAATTATTTAATGACTTCAGTTCCCAGTTATTTTATAGAAAACTACACTTCATTTGATGAACAATTACAGTCAAGCATGTGAACATTAGTCCAGTATCTGTGGAGGTGAGAGGTATGGCTTGGGGTATTTTCTGTGGGCCAAAAAAGGGAAAGTTGGGGAAGGAAATCAAGTAAATAAGAGAATGGTAACAGGGGAAAGTTACATAGCAGAGAAAGACGGATATGACTGACATGGTGTGGGTAACACAATGAGGGAGGGAGAGCATGATAGTGAAGAAGACATTGGATGACCAGAGGGAAGACAATGGTGATTGGAGGATTGTACAATATACAGGGAAGGGTATAGACATGAAAAGCAGGGGTATGCTGAGTTTGGCGATAGGACTGGGTTTTCAAAGATTAAGGCTCTACCATCTTAGACCCATGGGAGATTACTTATTAACCTAAGAACCATCACTGCTAGGTCCTAATTCAGAGGGTGGAGTCAATGCTGGAGAGAAACCAGACTCAGCAATTTGTTGGTGCATGGTCTCCATGCAGCCAGTGTGGGCATCCAGCCTCCTGTTATCTCTCCCAGAAGCTCTGCCAGCTCCTGATGTGTGACACAAGTATCATCTGTACTTGCACTGCGACTGACAGGTACCACTGTACCATACTCTGGTTCAGGGTCACTTGACACAGGTGGTGCATTTGGGGCAGGAGGTATGGAAGTAACTGTAACAGGATTGACCGAGAATGTCCTTGGTGCCCCTGATGGTGGTGCCACTTACTGGTGAGGTAGGTGCAGGTTACAGTGCTGCTATATATAATACTAACAGAAATAAATGTATGAAAGAGACATGATAGTAACTGTGAGGGTGGGGAGAAAAATAGCACAATGAAAATTACGTTCTTTACTGTGTTGATACTGATGCAATTAAGCATAATATTTTAATGGTATAACTTCAGCAGGTATATCATCAACCTGTTTATCTGAATATAACATGTGGGTGGGACTATACCAAAAGCCATTCTCACATGAATGCTGACATACTGGAATATTAACAGCAGGAGATATTTAATGTACTTCTGACCAGTGATGCAATTTGAGTTCTGACAATAATGAAACTGTACATATGCAAAATAAACATGATGCTCAAATTGTAAATGTGCCCATCATTGGTGATAGAAAAAAGGACAGATGGTTCTTTTCTATATTGTAAAATATCTAGAATGCCATTACTAATGGTTCTGAAATATATGGAGCATGTAGTGGTGCATTGATATTCAAGTGGTAACAAGATAGTTTTCCATGACAACAGAACATTTTTATTGGGAGGGAATTGAACTCACAGCCATCCTAACAATCTCAGAGCACAGTGACATAGCATGATGATCCGCTAATCCACCTATAGAGGAGGAGTAATGCAGAAGTGCATTTGTAACATTGCTCAGTCATACCTTGAGCTGTGCCAATACTGACATATGCAGTACTGCTGTCTAAAAGTTATACAGCCTTATTTCTAATAGCTACAGCTATTACATTTCCAACAGAAATATTTATAACAACAGCATAATTACTTACCAGGACACTCTCTTAGACACTCTAGTCTGCTTCTTTGCATCACCCTATTACTTTCAATATTTGCAGTGACTAGAGACATAAACTGGGCATAATGAAAAATTGGATGGTAGCATGTTTATTTGTTTTGCTAAAAGGTGGTATACTTCTTATACTTAGGTAGTGACTGTACCCTTACTTCAGCCTCCCATTAGCCAAGGAGGTCAGGCTAGTGTCATTTCATGTTACTGTTGTGGTGGCGGCACTATTCCTTCCTATGTAAGATGTCACTAGCACAGATGCTAGCCTTGACTGAACTATCCCAAGCATCAGCCTTACACTGTGACCCATTTTAGCCTTCCTGCAGGAGCCTTCACCTGTAATGCCTATGGAGGATGTCCAGAAAAATCTTGGACTCCTCCTTTCACCACCTTTGTGGTCAAAAAAAGGAGCATTACCCTTTCTCCAATCATAATTAGCTCACCTTCAAAGATTTCAGAAAAAAATTGGCAGAGAATTGCTACCCAAAACAGTTCTCACCAACTGGCAACTGAGTTGCACAAAATAATAAAATATGGGCCCTGTATTATTATGCTTCCAATGGCACTTTAAGGTGTGAAACATGACAGTCATCCATCCCTCTGTTTGCTGGTGAGAATACATGTGACTCCATCTTCATATGGTTAATAATCGCATAATTCTTTCTCCTCCCTCATATAACTTGCTTCCTGCTAGTGTGCACAGCCACCTGCAAGTGCTTAGATATGTGCACAGCATCATGTAGTATTCTTCATGATGTTTATACTGTTTGCTTGTTACTTAAATTAAGTGATTTCAGAAACAGTAATGAGATGATTCCTAATTATCATAATCATTGCACCCAGAGGGGTGAAATCTACAGGATACTAGCACAATGAGAATTCTAGAGCATATCCTTACAGAAAACAACTATTAAATGTGTTTAACTCCTGAAAGCTGCTTTTGTTGAAAGATTTCTTTCTGAGACAGAAATGCATTTTGTACATTGTCACTTGGGATATCTATGCCTGATGCACATTGTATTCAACCTATGCATGAGTAAAACAGTTTAGTATTTTTGCATGCATCACTTTTATTGTAGTGTATATGCTTAACTCTTCTATAGTTATAAGACTGTGCTCACTCTGCTCACTCTTTGCTAATGCCACGTCACACTGTGCCCTCCTCTATCTGCCATGGTCACTCGCTGCTGCTGGTTCCACCTCTGACACTGTGTCTGTCTCAGCTATTGTTGCTTGTGGTGCTTGGAACTGCTGGCCTTGCAACAGGCCACCCTGCTGTAACTGCTTTCTAACTCTACTTTTATGTAACATACTGCACACAGAATCAGTATTCTGACATGCAGTTCATGGAGGTGTCATACTGCAATGCACCCCTGGTCAGTTTTATTGTGTATATTTCTGTTGGGTGTCATAAACTAAGGTTCTAAGACATATCCAGCATCACCCACAAAATGGCCCTGTAAGAAGTCACCCCTCACAAACATTTGATAAAGTTCAAATGTGTGCTATATGTGTGAGTTGTGAAAACTGCCTGGGTGGCCTGCACACACACTGTACGGGATACCCAGTGTATTACAGACCTCCTGGCAGTTGATGGAGTGATACCCTTTAGTAGTTCATATACTTTCTGAGTTCACCAGGTGGTGCCTTTATTTCGATGTGGAGGCACTCTGCTGCTCCCAGTACCTCAGGGTGTTTGGTGTCTCTTTTCTGGTATGTGGGAGCCACATATGCTCCCTCACAAGCTAAAGCATGGGAATGAGGAACTGATGGGGTACCTGCACTGTGTCCTCTGCTGGTCGCAGAAAGGTCCCCTTAGCTAATACAAGTGTGTGTTTGCTTGTGTATGGTATATATATATAAAGTCACACATACTTTTATAAGTAGTGGGATAGGTACTGAATGTCTCCAATGAGACTGACACATGCACCATTTCCTGCATGGTGTCTCTGCCCACACAGTATCAGTCCACCATGTCAGTGTAGTGGAGGAAATGAAATGTTAAGTGTGGTCAGATGATCCTGTGCCACCAGGGATGATACAAAAACCAACAAAACTCGTTGAGAAAACCACTTTATATATAAAAAAAAAAAAAAAAAAAAAAAGCAAAGCTTTCGGGTAAAACCCTTCCTCAATACTAATACATATACTCCAAAACCAAGTTGGTTTAAATACAGGTCAGAGTCACATGACTAGCAGTCCAAAATTCGTGTGACAACACATAATACATAATAAAGCAATATTATAATAATGTGAAAACATTGAAATATAAGAAATAAAAATAAAAAATATAAAATATACAAAGCGTTTAACATTATGGTTTATTACGCTGTAATTTAATAAGCACAGGTTTCAAAGTAACCATGTTGTTTAAACCTGGGGGGGGTGGTCTGAACCAATATACAAAACATTTAACATCGTAGTTTAGTATGCTGTAATTTAATAAGCACAGGTTTCAAAGTAACCATGTTGTTTAAACCTGGGGGGTGGTCTGAACCAAACCTAAGTATCCACTCATACTCCTTGAGTTCAAGTAAATTATTACTATCTCCACCTCTGAGAGTTAAATGTATGACATCTATAACTCTAAAATAAAATCTATGCTCAGTACCAGATTTAGCTATATGTTTATATAAAGTATTTCTATCAATGGCCCTTCTAATCTCTGATTTGTGCTCAGTAATGCATTCCTTTAACCTTCTAGTTGTTTTCCCTACATAAAATGAGGGACACTTGGCACAAGTTGCCAAATACACCACATTAGATGTAGTACAAGTGGCCAATAAATCAAAATTATACATTTTACCACTAACAGGATGCTTAAACCTATGACTATTCTCAACAAAGAGGTTCTCTGGTTCGATCCTCGGCTGGGGTGCCTTCTGTGCAGAGTTTGCATGTCCTCCCTGTGGTCGCGTGAGTTTCCTCTGGGTTCTCTGGTTTCCTCCCACATCCCAAAGACATGCTGTAGGTGGATTGGACACTCTAAATTGGCCCTAGGCATGAGTGCGTGCATGTGTATGCCTTCTGTGAAAGGTTGGGCGCCGGGCTAGCAACTTGACACCATAAAACTCCACTGCCAATCACGAGCGGACAGGTGATCCGCTGTGGCGACCCTTAACTGGGAAAAGCCGAAAGAAGAAGTTGATTTAACATCATTATACTGTTTCACTTTTCAAATTGCCAGTAATTCTGCTATCATTTTGATACCCCTGTTTTATTCTAAGTAGATGCTTGTAGCTTTTTAATAGATCAAGTCGAGATAAGTCATGAGAAGCAAGTGTTACTCAAGCAACAAAATCTTCATGGTCACTGAACATATTCTTTATCTATGTTTTGTCCAGAAGATGTTTTGACTTTCCGATATTTTCTGAACTGCTTATGCATTACATTTAATATTTTCAACAATTAAACTCACTGTCGTTAGCATTTAATATGTTAACTAAACCTTAGGTGTTATCCTTAATAAATTGATGCCTTATGTAAATACATTCTTTCTGTTATTTATTAACTGATGACTGCATTTATTTCAGAGTAAAGCTGACAGCTTCCCTCTTCATGGATCATTCATTTCAAAGTTAAGCTGACATTCTCTCTTCTCTTTGGATAAGCATGAACAATTTTAGCTCAAACTCAAACAATACTGATCATTGAAGCAGATAACTAGGCTGCTAAAAATAAAATCTGGCTATCCTACTGATACTAATTCTTGAAAAGTATGCAGTGTATTGAAACAAATTTTAGCTGTACCACTGCTCCAAAAGACTTGTTAGATTTGTTGATCCTCTATTGAAGTACAAGCAGGGTGTTCACAAAGCATCCATATGATATGCTGTTGAAACTCCTTCCTAGAAAAAAGTAAATTGGAACTCCATATCTTAATGGTTTCTAGTTCTTTAAATGCCTATTCATTAAGTTTGACTTATCAACTTTCTGTCCAGTCAGCTGAACCCCATTACTATTTCTATTTCAGCAGGATGACTTTGCGTTTCTTTTATGTGGATCATTATGTTCCTGGATTTATTTTACCTCAATTATGAGCTTACTTAATCATGGAGAGGGGTGAGTGATCAGATTTGCAGTGTACTAATTACTCCCATTTGTCCTTTATTTTGTAATCTTGTAGTTAGTATATGTAATGTGTAGGATGTGTAGAGAGCTTAAGAGCTTGAAACTTTGAAAAAAAAATGCATCCAGGATATTTAATTCTTAAATTTATTATTTTTATTATTTTTTTATCATTTTGTTTGGTTATTTAATGTTTTTGTTCATTAATATGATTTAATGGAATTTAATGAGGATAGGCTCAAGGAAATGGAAACTTGACATGTTGTATTCATGAAACTGGGATGGCTGTCCACAAACTGATACTAAGCTTGCATTTTGGCCCCACACAACTCAACTCAACAAAGGTCTTATGTTGAGTAACAGTCTGTGAAAGAGTTGATTTTACTGTCTTTATGCTCCCAATATGGATGACTGCATTTTGTTTACAGTACTGACTGGTGGCCCAATGCATTTCTTCTCCCCTATGTATCTCACATAACTCCACAAAGACATTTAACTGTAGTGGCTTGACATGAAGATTTTCTAGCTATAAATGGTGCATGCCATTACTGTCAGCTTTTATTATCAACTTCTAATCCTTGCACTTAAAGTTAGTAAGATAGTAAGATATAACATCAGAAGTAGCAGCAGTAGTGCATTCAACATTTTGCCTTTATGAATGGACAAAAGTTGCTTCTGTACTGCTACTAATTTCTTCTTCATACTCAGTGAGAATCCACTCAGGTACTAGTAAAAATATCTATGTTTTTTTTACTGAACACTCTGTGTGTGATGGGGACTCCCCTGCACTATTCTCCACTGTTGTCTGCCTTTTAGGAAGAAGCAGTCTAGATGGGGATCCAGTCCGTATCAATCAGACCTTGCCACCTTAAAGCCTCCCAAGCTTTCTCTGTGTCACTGAAGTGGCGAAGTCTTGAAACATTGCTGGATAGTAATTATAGTGATAGAAAACCTGACGTCCCACTTCATATTGCACGTCCTTAATGTCCAAAGCAATTATTGGAGATTGTGAAGATGCTCCTACACTCTCAGGGTATACTGTCAGTACTCATTGCAAAATAGAAGAAGAGGTAGCCAGTGCAGTGTGCAGGACATCTCCTTTCTGACAAAAATACAGGCACTTGACTATAGATGTTCTTTATTTATCACTGAAACTGATTTAGGGGCCAGGGATAGATGTTCTTTTTCAGTTTGCATGTCCCTCGGATCATTATGAAATAGCTTCAGCAGCCAGATCATCTTCTGCCTTTCACTGTTTTTTGACATACCAAAGTTTCTGCTATTAAAACAGTGGGTACAATTTTCCAGATATTCATTTTTCTTAACAGTTCTGATTCTATTTGATGAGGATTTTCATCTGGACTCCAAGTACTTTTTGATTGCCTTTGTGTTTATCAAAATCACTTCAGGATCTCTGAGCCTTTTATCATGAACTCTGACTATTTTAGTTGTTTTTGTACCTAAACTTGTATTATGAACCTCAATAACTCAGCATTATCTATCTGTAAGCATTCTCATCCCATAAGTACACTCACAATGAGGGTCTTTTGGCATGTTAACTTGGAAAACGAAAAGAATCACGGTCAGAACTCAGAATGTGGAATTCACAATATTTTTATTGTGGTAGCACTATCCAAGGGATCATGCAGTAGGCATAAGTCCCATAAATCAGGCCAGTTTTGGCAGAAACACTGCCTTCTTCAGTGAAAACAATACATAAAATGTTCTCATGCACAAATATATACACAGACCCTTAAAGAACAGATGTATGATTGGATAATTATAAATGTTCATTCAAACCTGGGCAAAATAACCCCCCCCAATTTGATTATCCAACTTTTTTCTCTTTTATTAAGCAAACCATGCCAACCAGTTTGTGTATGGGAACATTTTATGTATTGTTGTCACTGAAGAAGACAGTTTGTCTGCTGAAACTGGTCTGATTTATGGGACTTATGCCTATTGCATGATCCCTTCGATAGTGCTCACACAATAAAAGTATTGTGAATTCCACAGTCTGAGTGCTGGCCATGATTTTTTCATTTGACTGAGCTTTTTTGGCTGTTTGCACCTGCTGTACTTGCAGATTCACTGGTTTATCAAGTTTTGGTTTGTTCCTCTGTTGGCCTGTGTGTGTGGAACTCTTTGCATTAGTGGTGGAGGCACTTTCCTGCATTTTCGTATTTGCAACATTTTGTGGTTGGATTTTCTCCTAACTCGCTCTTTGGATGGATGTGGATATTATATTCTGAATGCGCTGATTTCTCATATGCATTTATCCTAAGGATGATTATTTACAGACTTAAGAGCTGTATGAACCTGACTGGTCATTCCAGTTTTATCAGTCTGGCTGTATTTTGAGAAAG
Organism: Protopterus annectens; assembly: GCF_019279795.1. Taxonomy (NCBI): domain Eukaryota; kingdom Metazoa; phylum Chordata; order Ceratodontiformes; family Protopteridae; genus Protopterus; species Protopterus annectens. The sequence continues at coordinate 1,017,640,569 of NC_056745.1, read as the reverse complement.
ATTGAGGACGGTTTTCTTTTTCAGGTGTCTTTTCAGCAAGTGTGTCGTATTTATTTTATACTAAGAAAAGCGTCTGAATTTGGACATTGGGAATCCAGTGAGTTCACAGAATTACAATTTTGTTGGTGTTTTTTTGCAGGACAAGTATCATTTCGTCATTTGGACTATGATTTGAGGTACTGTGACTTGATTTGGGCTCTCAAGGTTAACATTGCCTGACATTTATTTTTATAATACTGGGCTGTTGCCTTTTTTGTTTTGTGAATTGTGGGTGCCATTTCTTGGATTATAAAAGGATGGATGCTTTTTCAGAAATTTCATGTACTTTTGGACTTGTAACTGATGGACTGTGTTGCATTTAACTTCTATAAATCAGAGGGTCTGTAACGGATTCTTTTTGAAGCTATAAATCAACAAGGGTTTTGTAGTGTGTATTTACATTGACGGCTTTTGAAAGAAAGATTCATATGTAAGGCTTTCTATTTTATATATTATTAACTTATGTTTGTATTATTCAAGTTGACATATTTTGGTCTTTTGCAGTTACATGGATTATATCTCTGCATTGATTCTTCATGTGACTGAGCTGTTTGTAAATTGTATATTTTGTTTTTGGGGCCATTTTTTGAGCTCTCAATACTTATCTCTGTGTAACTGGTTGACCCAGGGACTCACTAGTCATTTATATAATATTATTACCTTTTTCAAGCTGGTGTATTTATGTAATAGTGTGAGTAGTGACTTTTGTTGTTTTAATACTGTTATAGTGGATGTAATATGCAATATCTTTTCCCTTGGTTAGTGAGAGACGACATATTATTCTGTAACTTCTGGTTTATATTGAAGGGTTTTGCAAGGGATTATGTAAACATATGGATTTGTTAACCATTCTGCAGGGACTCTCAGCCGATAAAGATGACTTAAAAGCATTTGGACTTAGTTCAGGTATTGGAGATAATCTGCGGTGGTAGAAACCAATCCAGAAACAGCATGCAACCAACTTTTTATAAAACTAACAAGAGTTATGAAAGGGCTTAGCACTAATGTGTGGCATCTTAAGCTTTTCAAAGCCTATAAAATTAAAGGCATCACACCCAGAGGGCTTAGAATATGTATTAAACCTTTGGTCAGTATTACTGATGATATTTTGTTAGAAGAATGGGCTAAGGCACAACAGAATGCCTCAATGTGCTTTGTTGAAATTTTGATTTCATATCATGAACGTACAATTGCAAAAACCATCACAGAAGTTAAGACCATCTGTGAATAAGTCAAAATTTACGAAGGACTATCTTTTTATTCTTCTTGTTTCCATAAATGTACTCAAGAGCTTATTATTTTGGAGAAACAATTGAAAGAAAAAAAGATTCATGAGTTTAATAGGGATGTGGGTGATTACAGTAGAGTGAAACATTTTGGTTATCAAAAAATGTTAAATTTGCTAATCAGGAGTCCCTTCATCCAACTCCCAAAAGAAAAAGACACAAGTCCATATTCAAAAAAACAAAGGGCATTATCAGTGAAACTTCAGGGGATAAGTCTTTCTCCATCACTGATGCTGAGAATGACCACACACAGGTCTCACCAGCTTCTAAGAAATAGATTGTAACCACCCCTTTAGGGTTAACAGCTCCCTAGTATGCTGTCGCAGATGCAGGTTGTCGAATGCATCTTTGTTGAACTGAAAAGCGTGAAAAGGCAAAACAGCAAAGCGGCTTTTCAGGAAAGAATTTGCTTGGCCACTTTTGCTACTTTGCCTTTTCAGCATTGTAGTGCGATCTCGGAGTTGATATATTTAAGTAGGGGGGAGGGCGAAGCCTCCCTCATTATGTAATGTTTTACAGTTTTTTTTTTCAGAACAGCAATTTTTTTCCAAGGGAAAAAAATCGCTGTTCTGAGGTTTCAACATTGTAAGCTTTTGCTTACATGGGGTCGATTATGTATTGTTCGCTCTTCTGAGCATGCGATATCATAATATATAGGGTTAACAGACATAGTGGTGGAAGAAAGCATAAACACAGCAGCTAATGTAGATGCTCTTCTGGAACTGTTTATTCCACATTAAATGGTCTGTGTAATGTACATAATATTTCATCAGTCCGATTATCTGAAGCTGAAATATAATTGCTGAACAAAGGTTTGAATTTTGTGCCTGCCTTTTTAGTTCTTGAAGATGCAATGGTTAACGATGTAATTGCTTTTTGTCATTCACTTAACTTAAGGCTATTCTTTGAGGGGAATCCTCTCTCTCAAGGATCTACTGAATTTAGATTCCACAAACCCTCTTTCATGCCCCCATGAACAAATATGTTTCTACTTTCAGGATTGTGTTCTTAAATATTTACACTGTAGGACATGTGATTCTAGGGCATTGCAACATAACTTATCTCGTAGTGAGCAACAGGCTTTGACCAATCTTCAGAATAACAAGGAGCTAGCCATCATACTGGGTGGGGCTATTGTTATCATGGATTGGTCATCTTATCTAGCTGAAGCCAATAGACAGTTGCTAGATGGTATGTTCTATACAGACCTCTCAACCAATCGGGGACTAATTTCAACAGAATCAGGGACAAGTCAAGAAAAAATCTGGGACAATCAGGGACACTTTTAAAATATTAGTGCTATTAACTTGAAACATTGACAGAATCAGAGCATATGAATTAATACACATTTTCTGAAGTAAAAGAAGTCTATAACTCTTAATTATTGTCATTATTCATTAAGTGTAATTCACCACCTTTCCTCCAAAAGTCACTAGTTTTAGGAGGGATTAAGAGGGACAGAGCTAAAATTTTAGTCAAAATCAGGGACAGTTGAGAGGTATGGTTCTATATAAAATGCTTCTAGATCCCACTATGTGTTTTAAAAAAGAAATTGATAACTTTCTCAAATTAGCTCTAGAGGAGGGCATTATTAATAAATCAGTTGCTTTTCATCTAACAGTGTTGGATCCACAATGCCAATATCTGTATCTATTACCTAAGATTCATAAAGATCCTCATAAACCTCCAGGAAGACCTATAGTTTCAGGTAGGTGATATCTTACGGAGCCATTATCCTTGTATTTAACTAAATATCTGAAACTTTTATTAAAACATGTGAAATCTAGATTACAAGACACTACAGAATTTCTTAAAATTATTTCAGATATACAGATGGAACCCAGTTGGATCATGTGTATGCTGGATGTTACAGCACTTTACACGAATATACCCCACTGGGCAGGTCTTATAACATTTGAATATTGGCTCAATAAAATTTCCCTGTATGCTCCAGGATTTAACACATTTCTTATGTGTCTGGCAGAACATGTATTAACCAAGAACGTGTTTTATTTCAATGGGGACTGTTACTGTCAAGTTAAGGGGACTGCAATGGAAGTGCCTTTTGGTCCCATTTATACAGATCTGTTCATGGGACACCATGAGGTAAAATTAATATATGATGTCAGTCATAGCGTATATTTGCAAGAGATTGATATCTGGTGTAGATAGCTGGACAATTGTTGGATGATATGGAAGTCTGATGTAAAATATTTAGAGGAATTTGTGGGTTATCTGAATGACAATAAGTGGGGTATTCACTGTACATCATGACACAAATTAAATTAATTTTCTGGATGTATCATTGTTTAGGAACTCACATCACACTCTGAGTAGTATGATTTATCATAAATATCCAGAATATAATTCCTTGTTACATGACTCTAGTTTTCATCTGTGTCATATCATCAAAAACATTCCAAAATCTCAGTTTTTACAGATAAGGAGGGTTTGTTCTACTGAAGATTTTTTTGAACATCAAAAACAAGATTTGACCAATAGGTTTGTTACTAGGGGCTATAAACATAACAATGTGTCTCTGGCTAGTGAATGGGCCTCTAAACAATAAAGAAGTACATGGTTGGATTATAAGGAAAGAGATTACAATGATAGTTCTGTCATAAGGTTAATCACTACATTTGGACGGAATACTAGATGTCTTAGGGACATTATTTATAAAGATTGGGATATTTTATGTACAGGCAATAAGTTATCAGAAATTCTTACATCTAGGTGTATGTTTTCCTATCGCAGGGGCAAAACGCTTGGATCTTATTTCAACCATTACAAACACAGGGACAATCCACAACACATAAATCATCAAGTCATGTTGTTTGGCCTAAAAGTAATATGTTGTTATCCGTGTGATCATTGTTCCTCATCTATGTTTGTTTTGAAATCCCAGCAGTTTACCAGCAAAAAAACTTCAAAAGTGTATGACATTAGATTTTTATGCAATTGCAGCTGTGACTGACTTATTTATTTAGCTACATGCACCCGTTCTGCCTTTTATATTGGTCAAACCTCATGTACCCTTAGAATTCATGTCTCAGAACATATGAGTGATATAAAAAACAAAAGGCTATCTAATGCCTTGTATAAAAACTCTATTAAGCATTTAACAGTACAGTTCAGATTTGTAACTATTGATAAAATTGAGGGAGATAGGACAAATAAAATTGGTTGGCATGGTTTGCTTAATAAAAGTGAAAAAAGTTGGATAATCAAACTGGGGGGGGTTTATTTTCCCCAGGTTTGAATGAACATTTATAATTATCCAGTCATAAGCCTGCTTCTTTAAGGGTTTGTGTATATATTTGTGTATGGGAACATTTTATGTATTGTTTTCACTGAAGAAGGCAGTTTTGTTGGTTGGTTGGCAGAAGTTTAAAAAACTTTTTAGTGAAAGGGAAATTTATTATGATCCCTACAAATTTGTATGTCATGACAAATAGTTTGGGTACACAGGTGTGTGGTAGCTGTAAGACTTGTAAACATATTGTAACAAGCTTTGAGAGTATTAATGGGCTCAAATTTAAAGTAAAGGGTCATGTTAAATGTGATACAGAGGGTGCTATTTATGCCGTGAAGTGCCCCTGTGACAAGTTCTATATTGGACAGTCAAAAAGGGCTTTTAAAATTAGATTATTAGAACATATTCGAGATATTGAAAATGCTAAAGAATGTAGTTCAGTGGCAGATCATTTTCAGTTAGCACATCAGGGATCATCAGTGGGTTTACAAGGGACCATTTTACAATTTTACCATTACAAGGGACCCAGTGACTATAGTGTCTTGTGTACAGAGACACGCAAAGTCATAAAATACGTTGATCTGCAGGCAAAAACGAGAGCCATGTAGAAGAAAGATACCCAAACAGTTCCAGTAGTAGTAGGAGCAACTAACTGGTCTTATAAAAAAGAATTTACAATCATATTTAGATATGTGACCAATTTCTGTAACACCGTACGAATTTCAGAAGGAGTCATTACAGGGCACATTGCGGGTGCTGCGAAGAGCACTTTTGTCTAAAATCAAAGAGTGAAACAATGCTAATTTCATGAACTTTAATCATACTTTGACTTAGTCATGCTATTAGAAACCCAAAAGACCTGGAGAAATTAAAAATGGGAGAGACCATTTTAGAGAAAATTGAACAAGTTTTTGCAGATTCTCGTATTAAAAATAAACGTTTATATAAAGAGGCTCTGTATATATTGAAATTTGATACTTTGGTACCAAAAAGAATGAATTTGGAACTTAATTGGAGAGTTTTACTTTAATCGAAGTGATAATTGATGCTAATTTATATATTAAATGTTTAATGGAGTTTTATAAATAGTGATTGTGTTTTTTAGTGTTTATCCTCCTTGAAGGCACTATTGCCGAGATGCCAGAGAGAATAAAGATTTTAGAGCATTTTGTTGGTCAGTGGTCTATGGGTTTTGTTTCTGCTAAAACCTGTCTTGCTTATGGGACTTATGCCTATTGTATGAACCCTTGGATAGTGCTACCATACCAAAAAAATTATGAATTCCACATTGTAAGTGCTGGCTTTGATTTTTTTTCTTTTGACTGAGCTTTTTTTTGGCTGTTTGCACCTGCCATACTTGCAGATTCACTGGTTTTTCATGTTAACTTAGAAACCACAGATTGCTTTAAATGTTTAGTGGAGAGCTTTTGTAAAAATGTTCCTAGCCATTCTTTTCTTCCCTGCATCTGCTGGGTACTGAACCATTATCTTCTTAGGCATAACTTTCATTGAGATGGCTTAATCTTAATTTGATTATCTTCCACTGGATTATGGTTAAATACTTGAAGCCTGCCAGACACATATCACTTCATAACTCCTTCATTGCCATAAGGACTGATAGACCTCCCTTTGATCAAAGAAACTATTTACCTTCCCCAGTATTGCTGCAGAATGCTACACGATTCAGTATGAAGCTGGGTGCTTTGTCATCTCCTTTAGATTAAAATTTGGTTGAATTCCTTTCTTATAATCCCCATGTTATATAGTCTTCTGCTAAAGTCAAGAATAAGCAAAGCAATTTTTATTGTTATAGTTTCTAACTGCAAAAAGAAGCCCTGGATATCTGTTGTATTGAAGATGATCTCCAAACTATTATGGATGCTGCCAAGCTATAAGAGTCAACTGTATTAATGAGGGATGAGTAGGAAGAATGGCCATAGCATTAGGTACCATCTTTATGATCTGTTGCCCTTTAATGAGAAGCTCAGTTGCTGTCTAGATACTTGCAGTTTGGTACATACATGCTTGTCAAAAGTATACTTTATTCCAGTTTCAGAAGTCATAAATAATTGTATCTCTTCCTTTTAGGGTTAAAGCCATCACTCAAGCCTAAGTTCTCTGAAGATAATAGGTTGGTGACTATCTCTTTTAATTAACATGCTGTCTGCTTGGGTACTACAAGTCATGAAAGTAGTAAGAAAACTTACCATTAGAAGTACTACTAAATTAAGTGTAAGGGGGACAGAAAAAAAGACAGAGCTTCAAACTGCATGTTGTCCACTCCCCACATATGAGAGTGTTCTGCTTTAATCCTTTGTGGATAAGAACAATACTGTGATAAATTGTACTGGTGTTTACAGTTTGAGGGCTGCTGTTATATTTTTGTATTATTTGCTGTGATGTCTCTGCAATTTAAATCAATTGCAATCACCATGTCCCCTGACCCCCCCACAAGCTAAGGTTGCACAAAAATAACTTTTCCAAAGCTGATTACAGCCTCCTTGGGAAAGGTCTAAACAGCTTCACAACCCCCTCCCCAACAGAAGGAACTGGCACTAATGTCCAAACCTACACCAAAGGACTATACGACCACTTGTATAAATGCATGGATTCAGCAATACCTGACAGGACAAATCCTTCTCCTCAAGGAAGAGTAAACTTGTCTGGTGGACATTAACTGTAAACAAACTCTACAACAGAAGGACAAAATTGCTGTCCAAGAAGGAACAGGTGCCAAATTGAAAGCAATCTCTCCTTGGCCTAAATAGGCAAGTTAGGGTATTCGTGAAGTCCTCCAAATCTAACTTCGTGTCCAAATTGGCCACATATACTAAACACAATCATCAGGTCTTCTTCACATACATCCGCAGCCAAAGGAGAAACACCCAGATCTGCTCAGAACTGATGGTCAAGGATACTACGTACACAAATGTCGTGGATATAGCCAACCTGCTGGCAGACAGATTCAGTGAAAACTTTACACCTCTGTCCCCCCATCAGTAATCCAGGATATCCCCAGCACCTGTCCCCCACCCCTTATCTCTAGGGAACACGTCATTACTGCCCTCTCAAAGGCTAAAAACACAGCTTCCATGGGACCCAGTAACATCCCAGGCTACATCCTGCATCAACTCAGGCAGGAACCCGCAGCATCATTAGGCACCCTATTCAACCTAAGCCTGAGTACTGGTTTCATGCCAGCTGAGTGAAGGATGGCCACCATCATCCCTCTGCATAAAAGTGGAGCGTACACTGATCTAGGCAATTATAGACCCATCAGCCTAACTAACCTGATTTGCAAGGCCATGGAACGCATTATCTTGGACCACATTAACAAGAACATTGGAAACCTCCAAACGCTTGATCCCACACAGTTTTGTTTAGAGATCATGCCTGTTAAATTTGGTAGACTTCTTTGAGTCAGTCACCAAACCCATGGATGAGGGGAAGATGGTGCACGCTGCCTACCTGGACTTGGCCAAGGCATTCGACACTATTCCCCACTCGGGCATTATACATAAACTATCTCAGCTTGGCGTAAATCCATATGTAACCAGATGGTTAGCTAACTGACTCACTGAAAAAACTCACGCAGTCAAAATAGGGGAAGCTACCTCAAGTAGTAGGACCGTAATGTGCCATATACCCTAGGGATCGGTCTTGGGGCCCCTGCTGTTTGGAATATACTTCTCCAAGGTGCAAGCCAAAACCAGACATCTGTGGCTGACCAGGTTTGCAGATGACTGCAAGCTGGGCACTGTCATCAACCCCCCTAATGATGTAGACATACTACAAGAGGGTCAGCCAGACAAATGACTTGTGCCAGAAACACGGCCTCAAACTAAACATCAAAAATTCATCATCATCCCCTTTGGAGAGAGTGACGTCTCCACAAATGATCACATTAATAACAATGTCCTAAGCATGCAAGCAGTTGTTTGGGACCTGGGTACCCAAGTTGACAGCAATCTATCTGTTGACCACCATGTTGCCTCCATTGTACGGAGAGCTTTTTACATGGCTCACCTCATTAGTAAACGTATTTCTTCCAGGAACAAGGAAGTCATAACTTCCCTGTATTCCTACCTTATCAGGCCCATCATTGAGTGTAATGCCCCTTTTGGCTTATACCTCACAAAGCACATGCAGAAGCTGGAACAACTGCAGATGTTCCTGACCAGGAGAATCCAGGGCTTCAAAAATATATCCTATATGGATAGGCTAAAAGCCCTGCCCCTCTATTTCATTTAATACAGATTCCTCAGAGGTGATCTGTGTCTGGCATACAGAGCAATCTCTGACTCCATCTTGATGAAATTGCTGCATATCCACAAGCCCAACTTCACTCATGTGACCCTCACACAAAACCTCAACTTGGTCTGCGACATCAATAGGTCTTGCTGGGAGGACAGATTGTGTCTCCCAGAGACTCCCCATCTGTGGAATAGACACATCAAGCAGAGTACTTCCTTATCCCTCTATAAGAGGAACCTGGATGACTGGATGGGAAATCCCTGGGTTTCTACCTGTGTTACTGTTGGACAGGGGCATCAGGTGCTGACTTGTGGGAACATGGGCTAATTTATTGGCTAGGCTTATAAGGGCCTCAGGCCCAGTAGCCTAGTAACTTGCTATGATCCTATGATCCTATAAAGTGTCCCTGAAATTTAGTGTCATTTGTTGTTGCTTTCTGCAGTTCATGAGTATTGAGAACTGTGATGCCCCTCCATTGGACCAGTAATCAAGGAGACTCAGTCCTCAATACTGGCAACAGTGGGGGGCCTTTACTGGGAGGATAACAGATACACAGACAGTATTTCCAGATGCAGCTCTGTGCACCAAGTGCAGTTCCCCTTAAGAGTATACAGAGACCACAGTCAGTCCGGGGCTGGTTTCTCACTCTTCCTCCAGATCCACAGTAAGACTTCCCACTGGCACAACTATTGAGTTGAGTCCTTAGCCAGGGTTCCAAGCCAAGTCCTCCAACACTCTCCCTGTCCAACCAGTGCTTCATGTCCCTGCCCTGTAGTGCTCACACACACTATTAGAGATTTGTTTTACACACACATCTGGAAAAGGCTGGCTCAGGTTTACTAGCTATGCCCCCTTCTGCCCAGACTATAAGGTAGTTACCACTGCCACCAGAACCCCTTATCAGCTTCTTTAAGGGCATTAACAAAGAGTGCCCAGTCTTAGGTTCATAGGTTCATAGGTTCATACTAGGCTATCTGCCCTAGGGCATTTATAAGCCTAGCCAGAATGTGTTTGGCTTTTGCCACCCATTTTAAATTAATTTTGCTATGCCCTTTTTTTGAGGTTAGTATACTGTGCCTCTGTCTAACAGTGACACAGAAGTCATACCCGGGGTAAACCTACGATCTCCCATCCACTCATCAAGATTCCTCTTGAAGAGAGTCAGTGAGGGGCTCTGCCTAACATGAACTGGGATCTTGTTCCAGAGCATGGGAAGCCTCTGGGTTATGAATCTATCCCTCCAGCATGTCCTATTCATATTTGTGCTGAGGTTTAAGTCTTTAGCTCTCGTGGTTCTGATGGATTTGGATTTTTTTGAGGTGGAGCATATCCATCAGTTCCTGACTGGACATGGCCTTGTACGTCAGGCAGAGATCACTTCTGAGCAGGCGGTATGCTACTGAATAGAGCTGGAGTTTCTTTAGTCTGGCAGAATAAGACATATGTTGGAGATCCTTGATACTCTTGGTGAGGTACTTTTGTGGTCTCTCCAGCTGTTGCAAATGCCGGGTGAGGTACATACCAAATGGGGCATTGTACTCAATCATGGGTCTGATGAGGGAGGAGTATAGGGGTACAATGATATCCTTGGATCTGGATGTGAATCACTTCATGATAAGGTGTGCAAGGTAGAATGTTTTTCTAACCACTTTGGCAATGTGGGTGTCAAATGAGAGGTCGCTGTCGACTTGGGTCCCTAGGTCTCTGATTACTTTTTCCGTACTCAGTGGGTTGCTGTCTATGTGATAATTTGTGGGTACTTTGTTTTTCCCAAAGGGGATGACTATACATTTTTTGGCATTTAGTTTAAGGCCATGACTCCGGCACCAGTTGTCCGTTTCTGTGAGGCCTTTTTGTAGGATGTATGTGTCTGCTGGTGTATCGACTATGGTGCCTGGTTTGCAGTCATCTGCGAACTTTGTCAGCCACAACCCTCCCATGTTTGCTTTAACATCTGAGAAGTAAATGCCGAACAAGAGGGGTCCCAGGACAGATCCCTGTGGGACACCACTTGTGACTGGCTTTGAGTCTGACATTGCTCCAGCAATTTTAACTTTATGGGTTCTGTCCTTTAGCCAGTTTGCAACCCATCTAGTGACATAAGGGTTTACGTTTAAGCTGTTGAGCTTATCTATGATGCCTGAGTGGGGTATTGTGTTGAAGGCCTTAGCCAAGTCCAGGTAGGCTGTATGGACTGCTTTGCCCTCATCAGTGGCTCTAGTGACTGTTTAGAAAAAGTCAACCAGGTACAAAAGACAGGATCTGCCCTTTACAAAGCCGAACTGGGTGGGGTCAAGTGTCTGTAGGTCCCCAATGTCTCTGTTTATGAGTTCCATAATGATTCTTTCCATAGCTTTGCAGACCAGGCTGGTTAAGCTTATGGGGCGGTAGTTCCCAGGGTCTGTAGAGGTACCCCCTTTCTGGAGTGGGACCACTGTTGCTGTACGCCAGTGTTCAGGTACATATCCTGTAGTAAGGCTAAGGTTAAATAGCATTTTTATGTGCGGGTTTAGCTCCTCTTGGAGTTCATGTAGCATGCAACCCGGGATACCGTCAGGTCCCATTGATGCTGTGTTTTTAGCTTTGCTGAGGGCGGCTCTCACTTGGACATCTGAGATAACAGGGAGATTACATTCAGATGGGATAAGTATTTCTTCTTTTGGGGGTGAGGGAGGGGAGAAATTTGCACTGAACCTGTCAGCCAGAATGTTGGCAATATCTGTGGGTTCAGTGTATTTTTTGTTGTTGTGAACTAACTCTGAGCATATCTGAGGGTTTCCACCCAGGTTTCTAACACAGCTGACGAAGGCTTTGTGGTTATCTTTAGTGTCCTTAGTGATTTTTCTCTCAAAGTTGGCCTTGGATGTTTTTATGAGAGAACATAGTTTTCTGCTAGTGTTGATCAGAGATGTCTTCCCTTTATGGGATTTTGCTCTGTCGTGCAGTAGCTTCCTTCTTTTGTTATACAATTTGTTAATGGCTGAGGTCTACCAGACAGGACGCTTGCCTTTGGTGGAGAGGGACTTGGATTTATTTGGGATTGCATGATCCATGCATTCTTGGAGATGTCCATAGAAAGCATTTGTGAAGGATTCAGCATTGTGGGATGTGGTATCCACTGGCCCAGTGGGCTTAAAGGATACCATCTCAGTCTTAAGAGTGAAGTCTGCTTTTGAGAAGTTTTTCAGTGTGGTCTTTTGTGCTGGGGGTGGAGGTGGGATATGTATATCCAGGGTGATTAGTTTGTGGTCAGGTCTCACTAGTGAGGGGTATACCTCCGGTGTGGAGCATTTTGTCCCCATGTTTGTGATGATCAGGTCTAGTATATTATCTCCCTAGTGGGAGAGGTGACTAGTTGTTCCAGTGCATTTGAATTTATGAATTCCAGGAACCTTTGGGCTAGGGTGTTAGGGCTAGAATAATGTACCCAATCTATGTTAGGGTAGTTGAAGTCTCCCAGTATGATGGTATTTTGTGATGCATTCATATCCTCCAATGTCTTCAGGAAGTCTGAGTGGGGTTCCTGAGATTGGGAGGGTGGTCTGTAACATGCTACCAGTTGTATAGCAGTTTTGCCTATGGTTAGTTGCACCTGTATGGTCTCCGATGCTTCATGTGTTGCTACTAACCTGGAGGTGTTTAAATTTGTATAATCTAGTCCTATATCTATTTTGTTATGAGGAGACTCATTAATATTATAATGCTTTATGAAATGGAATTTGAAGGCATCTAATATATCACCTATATCTGATACATTTTTCTTGTTTTCCCCTTTAAGAATTATATTTGTAATATTGTTTGTATTGGAAAGCCTTTTTAATCTCATTGCTAGGCTATGCATATATTTTGGTGAAACAGCGTATAAATTTAATTTTAATTTTTCCAATGCCAGATTGGTTTTATGCAGTAGAATGTCATTGTATTTTTTATTCAATTCTCCAATTTCTTTTTTTTTTTTTTTCAACCAGGTTCTCCACATCCTTGAGGTTAATTTCTATAATGCGTTTTCGAATATTAACTAATTCAGACTCCCATTCCTTTACTTTATTTTTACACCAGGAAATGATTTTACCATAAAGATATGCTTTTAGTGAATCCCATAAAATAACTACATTTACGTCACCAGTAGTATTCGCATCTAAATAATATTTTATTTTAAATCTAACCAAGTCTTAAACTCATTTAATTTAGTAAAATATGCAGGAATTCTTTTAGTAAGTGCTAGTTTCTTAAAGTTCATTTGAATTCTAAGAGTAAGTGAATTGTGAACAGATATGGGGCAGGGAATTATGGAAGAATGTGATATTTTCATTTTTAAATCTTGGGATACATATCAATTATAAATTCTTGTTTGGGTATTGAATCTATAATCACTGTGAGAAAACTGTAATGAACTTTCATTTTTAAGACTAAAGGAATCTAATAACTGCATGTTATCTAACTATTTCTTAAGAGTTCTTCCTGTAGATATTAAACGGAATGCCCGTCTACTTGTAGTCTCCTGACTATCTAAGATACAGTTAAAATCCCCTCCTACAGTTAGACTACCTTTTGATGTCTTATTAATAAGTTCTATGTGCTTCTTAATTGTTCCTACTCAAATACCTGGAAACCAATAAAGATTCACCAATGTCCAAATTATATTACTATATCTTATTATTACTATTGATAAAAGGCCATCTTTGTCTTCATAATTATATATTACTTGAGGATTAGTAACACTTTTCCTCCACAATGTTAATATTTCTCTGATTTTTTTTACTGTATGAAGAGCTAGAGAGCTTTAAGAAATCATTTGGATTCCAAATGAAATGATCATTAGCTTTAAAGTGAGTTTCTTGTAGAAATATTAATTGTGCTTTGTTTACTTTTAGATATTTAAGTAGGCTAGATCTTTTCCTTGTAATATTTAAACCATTCATATTTAGTGACAGAAGTTCTATACTCATTCAGTTTATTTATTGAAGAGTTCTGATAGGAAACAATAGCAAGTTATTTTGTTACTTATTTGCTGCATATCTTCCATACATATATTAATAATGTAGTAAACCTTCTTATTTCCTTTTGAGTTGTATACTATGTATACAAAAAGAGGCCAAAAGGTAAGACTAACAAGAGTACAATAGTTAATTTTATACACATGTATAGACAAATATTTAAAATTATCTTTTAACAAACATGGAATGAATATCGTTCCTAATTTGAAAGAACTAAAATGTTCATTCAGATTAACCCTCATTATTTACAATAAATCAAATAATAATGAGAAGTTAGAGGCTCCATTATATGTTATTCTGGAGATAATAAATAATCGACTCCATCATATACTTCTAGTTTGATCCATGCACATAAGTATGCATTTATTATAAAATTAACTTAATACAAAATTTAGGTGATAACTGGAACAAATTTACTTTATGCATAGTAAATCAAATATGTATTTCAATCAAAATCAAATATTCATAAAATGTAGGTAAAATTTTAAGAGATATTTACTACACCAGTTACCTTTCAACTTTCATGAGTTTTTGTAAAGTGACTCATTCATTTAGTAATTATCTTATATAATATACTATGACCAACATTGTAAGACTTAACTGCAATAGTATCAACAATCAATTTAGTGAGCCATTGTAAATCCACAAACCACTTTTTCTCTGATGCATTGGTTGAAGAGTTCGAATTGTATTGTTCTAGACATGTAGTATTTCAATACATATATAAATACTGCTCCAAACAGTACTATACATAGAAATTTAATGTAATAGAGCTCAATATCGTATTTATACATTGCTCCAAACTTCAGTAAAGAGCTCCTTTGTTACTCTTAATGTAGAGCATTAAAATAGAGTAGATCATAAGTGATTGTTCACAGTTATAGCTCAGTATTAACACACAATACCATTCTAGGCATTATAATTTTAATTGAACAGCTACAGTAAATGCTAAGTAAATGATACCAAATCTTAAAAACATAGGTAAGATAATCAATCTGTCAGGTTTTTGAAATAACTTCACAACCCAAGCCTTTTTAGCAGTAAATTCTTTTTGAATGCATTTAATTATTAGAATGATTACCTAGATGAATGAGAATGCACACATTGCTCTTTGTATTCTGTCACTACTATATCAAGTGAGAAGTAATGTTACAGATATGGAGTTTCCGATAATATATACTTTCATAAAAATCAGGTATCAGGTAAGACCTCACACTTTCTTTTCCTCTTCTTATTGTGAAGTCAATTCCCAGTTTTAAACTATCTTCTCTCAAAACCACCACAAAATATGCAATATACAGGTGCCTTAGAGTCTTGTTATTATTTATTCATTCAATAAATAATGCAAGTTCATGAATAATTTGAAAAACCAAAGGTAGTAAAGTAAGTCAACTGAAGAATGCATCAACTACCCTCTCTATGTTTTAATGGTTCCATATGTATATATATTGTCTTTATATTTCATTTACTTCCCTTATTTTCAAATCTTGAGCAATGTTTAACAATCACCTTTCCCTTCTTTTTTCATGTGTGTCAGTACAGACCTGTACACAATCCTTCATGTTAACAGATTTCAAGAGTAGAATTAGAATGAATTTGTACAAGTCTCAATTTATTACTGTAAGTGCATGTCAACTAATATATTGCATGTATTGTCACCTGTTTAAAGTTTTACTAATCCAGGAATTTCAGGCCTTGTCAGCATATATTCAGTGAACTTGCAGAATATGTTCTATTAGTGTACTTTTCCCATTATTACAGTTGCAAGACTAGAACTCACTTCCTTGTGTCCCATACTATAATGTTAATATGAAACTTTAAATAATGAACCATCCAACTTGCATCTATTGAATATAAACATTATGCAACTTACATATTCCTGCACGTCACCCATAAGTAGTTTACCTGCTATTTTAATTAGACAAACACTCCACATTTTGTCCATCTTTAAATAATTGTAAATGTGGTTCAGAATCAGTGTAAACTGATATTAGTACTAATTTCAATCATCGTTGTTCTTAGCTTTCTTTATTTGGATGAGCCCTGTCCAGAAATATACCATTATAGGTGTAAACATTATGGGTGTACCTAAAATTATTCTTATGACATTGGTGCAGTATAGAAATAAATAAATCAGGGCCAACCTTTGCATAGATAAATGAACATGCACAAATTGCTCTTTGTTTGTATTCTGTCACTACTATATCAATTAAGAAGCAGTGTTACAGGTATGGAGTTTCCAATAATATATAGCTTTGTAAAGATCAAGTATCAGATAAGACCTTATACTTTCTCTTCCTCTTCTAATTGTGAAGTCAGTATCCCACTATTCCTCCGTTTAAAAACAGATCTTTCATGCTTGTTGTTTGTGAATGCTACGTTTGTTTGCCAGCTATTGTTGCTTTTTGAAAAGAAAGCATGAGCCCACATCACACTGTACAATTGCTATACATTAGTATTGTTTTTGAGTTAATTGCCCCTAGAGTGTTTGTAGTAGGAACTTGTGCAGTCAATGGGGTATGCGTAATTCAATTTGCGTGCTCTAGGGCCACTTGCGAGTTAATATGTTCTGCAAACCTGGATGTCTCACTGCTGTATCCATTTAAGAAACTGTATTTGCTGTCGTTCTTTCTGTGTTACATGCTCCCCAAAGTGCCTCCCATGTAGAAAAACAACCACGACCATCACCAAAAATCATTTGATTTCTGCACTTGTGCCCCTGCCCCTCCGCTGATACACTCCCCAAAGTCCCCTCTATACTCGCTATCGGTGAGAAACACCCAGCCCTGAGTTTGTTAGTCAGGGATAATTAAATTCAAGAATAATTTCTTTCTACCCAGATGCATATCTTAAAGAATACGTTTTTTACAATAATAATCTGGTGAAATGTCCCCTGCTAACACATTTTTGTTTTGTGGTTTCTTAAGATGTAATGTTGGCTTTCTGGAGAGGATTTGAACTATACCGGTGGAAGCTGAAGTGTGTAGTTTGCTTTGCTGAATTTACGAGGCTTGTATATCTTTTGGGAAGAATTAAGGTAGTCAAACACATGTCTCAAAACTTTTTAAGCTTATGTATCTTGAGCATTGCAACTTATACCCCCCCCCAACACAATGACTGGCAATAGTTATATCATAATAAGCTCTTCGAACCCACAATGACAGTTTCCTCAAATTAGTAGGATCTGCCTTTGGCCTGATTGTGTGCAATAATCTCTCCTTCTGTAGACAAACTGCATGAGCACAGAAACCATTACATATGATGATGTTACAAAGAATATGGCCGCTGTTCTAATCCGTAATAAAACTATCCCCACAGTGTCATACCATTTTTTTAATATACTTTATGCTGCAGTCATCTATTAAGTGAAAAGAACTTATAGAGATAGATGTTTATTCTATGTTTACAGCCTCTCTTGTTAGCAGTGTGTGTTGTAGGCTGTGTAGGTACGGTGCTTTGGGTCATCTTTGAAATTGAATACCTGGTGTCATGTATATTGTTTGAAATTTGTAAAATCAAATCCCTTTTACAGAACATCTGTTGACTAGCCAGCCACACAAACACACATACAGTAGCTCACATGAACCATTCCCAAGTGTAATAAAAAAAATCCACTCAACTGCACAACTAGAATAGAATGGGAAAACTCACCCACTAGGCCACAAATGGCTGGGGGACAATGAAGAGAGCCCCGCACTGAGCTACCACCACACACCAGCACAGAGACACAGTTGTCGAATACGGGAGAGCTGGCAGGAACCAAATATGTTCTAACGGATGACAGATTGTTTCTCCACAGCATTCTTGGAATGCTCCTTAATGTCAACAATAAAGAAAAGAACTGATCTGTACAGACATTACTGGGTGTTTTGGGAATAGTTTTTGCTCATAACTAAAGGATTTTATGTTCTTTGTCTGTGGGGAACAGGAATATCTTTTCAAAAACCTATGCAAGTCATCATTGGCCACAAGACACATACGCTTCATATAAGCGTCAACAACAACATTCTGTGCCAACTCCGACCCAAGCAAAGACAAAGCAGGCTACTTTTAATATTCCTCCACTTTATACAATGGTGTTCGATAAGGAGACAAAATGAGATTCCAATTAGTGTAATGCTTAGCAATTCAAGACATTTTAACTCCTCAAAATAAAAAAAAAAAAAAAAGGAGAAACATCCAAATAAACATTTAAATGTATCAGAAATAAATTATATGTGATTAAACTAACTAGAAGGGCAAAGTGATATTTATTTAATGTGTAGGGTTTATAGTTAGAAGTTAAATGTCAAAAGGGCTCTCTACACTCATGACAGTTCGCAAATGCAATCACAGGCTCGCGAAAAGGGCACTGAAGATTTTCCTACAAGTCTCGTACATTTAAAAAGCTTCTCTTCTTCGTTTTAAAAATAAACGTTCAACTGAAATCATGAACTTGTTGACTATAATAAGCTCCAGTGAATATGCAAAGACTTTGTATAAATTAATCATAAAACCATATCAGTGACTGAAATTAGTCATACATACAACTAAACCCCACCCATTAACTAGCGACTAATATTAAAAAAATTAAATTAACTAAAGCATAACTGTTATTGTACTAAAACGTACAATGTATATTTAGCATTTCCTACTCAGCAAATCATTTCTTTTCCCCTATAAAATACTGTCATGATCAAAAGTAGACTAATAGAGTCAATTAAATTATTGATGTAATATGTCACTTATGAACTAAACTTTGACTATAAAGTATGCAGTAGGTGTATTATAAGTTTATAACAGAATTTACAACATGTTTAAAGAAAGAACAAACAATATTAAATTGTTACCTTTAGCATATATTTTTAGTTTTAGTTGATACTTTGAGAGAGGTAGTGGAAGGGATACTTTTTGAGTCAGTTCTTTGCTTCTTTTTTTTTACATCAATCCAATTATTTTTTTCCGGAGATCTTTTCAGTGATGTAGTTAAAGCCCAGTCCACTTCCTCCGGAACTGTAACTATATTATTGTTTTTGACAAAGGTTACTGCTTATTCAATGTCATTAAATGTTTTTATTTCATTTGAAGTAAAAATCCTTATTTTTGCAGGGTATGCCAGTTGTGCCTTTATTTTATTCTGTTTAAGTAATTTTACAAGTGGCCAGGCTTTCTTTCTCATTTCCAAAACTCTAGAGGAAAAGTCATTGTCAAATCTGATTAGATTTTGCTTGTATTTCAGTGGGGATCTTCTCCAAGCACATTTAAGGACAAGTTCTTTATCAAGATGAGAGAGAAATTTAACCACTACTGACCTGGGAGTGGATGATGGTGATAAAGGAATAGGTTTCCCAATAGCTCTATTAGCTCTTTCTATACCATAAGAGAATCCTTCTTTTAGATCTAGGATTTCAGGTAACCATGAATTAAGAAAGGAAATAATATCATCTCCTTCAGATTTTTCTGGTAAACCAAAAATTCTCACATTAGTCCTCCTTTCTCTATTTTCCATGTCATCCAACTTGGTGATAAGCCATTTATTTTGCTGCTGAAGGACATCTCCCTGGATATTTTCCTCCTTGAGCCTTCCATCTATGTCAGATAAAGACTCTTCAATGCTTAATATTTTAGTTTGATGCTGTTGAAGTAACTCTTTAAAGGATTCCGTTTGTTTGTGACAGCTTTCTCTCAAGTTTTCTAAGTTGTTATTGAAGCCGTCCATTTTAATAGATAGTTCTTGTAAAGTAGAAGACATCAACTGAATTTCTTTCTTCAAAGTAAATTCTGCATGTGAGTTCTTTGAGCTACTCATCTTCAGAGAGCAGTTTTAAACTCCAGATATTTCTGACAGGAAATTTTTGAAGAATATATTCCAAAGTTTATATAATGATAGCATAAATGTTAAAGACCGATAGTTAGCTGTTTTTTCTGTGAAAAAAATGATTATTTATTATTTGAAGTATTTTTGAGGAGCTCTAAAAAAGTGCTGCTTTCAGAGTGCCATCCAGGCTCCGCCCCCATCTTTTAAGTATTTCTGACATGCTTGGTGATATATGTGTATATGAACCTGTCTCCTTGTCATGCATAAATAAGATATGTGAGAATGTGCATAATATGCTACATGACTGTTTGATTAATAACTGTTTTACAGATGAATTATATAGTTTTTTTATGGTAGATATGGTCACAATTCCTACATTTCAAGGATTACCAAAAGTACATAAGAACATATCCCATCCTCCATTTAGACCTATAGTGTCAGGCCAGGAGTGGGTTACTCAATTTACATCCATATTTATAGACAAATATCTGAAAATAGTATTAGATTGAACAAATGTTATTTTACAAGACACTGAACAGTTTTTGCGACAGTTATATGACAACACGGGCGATACTGTTGTTGATGATAATGTATTTGTAACCATGGACGTATGTTTGCTATTCCCTGTAATTCCCAATGATACAGGGTTGGAATATACTAATCAATAGTGACTATACTCCGGAATTCATAGATCTATTGTGCCTTTTCATAGAGACCATCTTAGAGAATAATATTTTCTCCTTTAATGACAAATTCTATCGGCAGAAATTAGGTGTAGCCATGGGGACCCCATGCACTAACAGCTATGCTAATGGGGTCATGACACATTGGTAATTGAATAATATATTAAATAACAACATGTACACACCCTATGTTAGGTTTTACACCTGATTTGTTGATGACATCTTTATCTTGTGGACTGGCAAATTTAGATAATACCAATACCTTTTTGAGGTTTGAGTTTCAGAGTTCTGCTAGTAGCATAGGTTTTCTAGATGTTAAGTTGATGACAGACCATAGTAACAGGATTGTAACTAGTAGATATAGAAAAGCATGTCATAGAAATCATATGTTGCATTGTCAGAGTTTGCAACCCGCCTAGAATATTTAAGAATATTGTACAGGGACAAACATTAAGGTTGTCTATACTACATAATAGGGATGATATGTTCCAAAGGGAGACAGATGTAATGCACCATGAGCTACATAATAGAGGGTAGTCCATTGATGAGTTGAATACAGGAATAATGAGCCTTAACCGTGTTTTAATTTTGTATGTCTTTTAGTGTTTTATTAAACCTTTCTGCCTATACAGCATTGTTTCTTTGTTTTCTTTATATAGTTCACTTTTGGAGACTCAGCTGGTGTGCTCTGCTGGTTTTGATTTTGCTTGTACAATTGTCATTTCCTTGTATACCATACCAGTGAAGCTGTCAAACCATTCATAAAGAGATATCAAGCAATTTCACAAAACTGTGTTGCTCATAACTTTAAGAGATACCTGTTGAGCATAAATATTCTTGCTTAACAAGTAATATATTCTGTAGCACCGCAGTCTGAAAACATAATAAATGTAAACATATATGTATTATGAAAACATTATAAGCAAACTTAAATAAAATATGAATAGTAGTACAAATATGAATCTAAAATTGATTGTATATTTACTAATTTAATGATTGAAAATAAAAAAAAAAATGATATATTTTAAAATACTTATATATTCAAAGTTTATCTGATCATAGTTAGGTACAGTTTGAATAGATACATAATCATTAACACCTTTGGGGGAGGGTGGCGTTAAAGTCCAAGCTGACATCATTCCTTGTATTCTAGTTACATTGCTAAAAACATTAAAACATTTATTGAAAACAAATATATAAATTTTATATTTTCAATTATTAAATTACAGTCATTTTACATTCATATTTAAATTCATATGTATGTATATTCATATTTAGATTTTTTTATGTTTGTTTATAATGTTTCCACAATGTATTTCTTTTTGTATTTTTACATGTATTATGTTTTCAGGTTGTAGTACTACAGAATCATATTTGATATGCAAGGATATTTATGCTGAACAGGTATCTCTTAATTAAGTTAAGAGCAATACAATTATATGAAATTGCTTTATATCTCTTTAGGATTGGCCTAACAATTACGTTATGCTTTTATTGTTCTGATGATTTTTTTTATTTTTGTAAAGGACAAAAGCACTCATCCTTGTTGTATTTATTAAATGTTAAAATAATCTTAATTAATGAAGCATCTTTAGATGTATTACACACATTTCTGTAGGCACTTTTTTGAGTATTCCTTAGGCAGTGAATCGTTGCATTTGCTATTGGTTACTGTATTCCTGCACTTTTTGCTACAGCAGAGTTGATGTTACATTAAGGATTAGGTCTGCACTCTACTGGCAGGGCAGAGTAGCTGGATCTTATTCTCAGCTTGGGAATCACTGTAGTCAGCTTTACTTTTAGTGTGGTTATTAGCTTAAGGGGCATTTTGAATGTTTACTTAGTTTCTTGGCCTGTATAAAGTTGGCATATTTGCACAGCTCTGGGCTAATTTCCAAAGAGCTTCCAACCGATTGATGTCCAAGCCACACATCTCAGAGAATTCTGCTTCAATCATGTGTCAGCCTTGATAAGTAAAAAAAATACTTTGCTAAATTGGACTTCAATTTACAGTTTAAGAGGGCTGCTGCTATATTTCTTTTTGTATTATTTGCCATGTTTCAGAACTTTAAATCTATAAAGTTCCCGTTAATTTTACTGTCATTTGTGCTGATTTCTGCACTTTTTTGGTATTCCTTAGACTATGGTTCATTGTATTTGCTTGATGGTTGCTCTATTCCTGCACTTTTTGCTACATTAGACTTGATTTCATATAACAGATTACATCTGTACACATGGCAGCAGAGAATAGCCTGATCTCATTCTGAGCAAGGGAAGCACTCTAATCAGATTTAAGTGTAATTTGTTGATTGGCCAGATGGCCAGTTTTATTTTTTTTAGTCAGTTTATGGGCTGGTATGAAGTTGGTGCATTTGTATGATGCTGCTTATTATGCAGCAAGATTTCACAATGCCCTGTATAGATGCAGGCACTCCAAATGGATACTTGCTATAAAATCTTCTTCTGAAATCTCCCCATTACTGTTGGTTACCATGGTTGTGCATTGAGCAACTAGTTTATGTGCTGTGGCACATAACCTTTACAGGTTGATTATTTTGTAGTCTATACTCTTACATCATCATAGCTAGCCAGCCAGCTGTAAACCCCTCTAGTACCATTCCTTGTAAAACACATTAATAGGATCTTTAATATGCACTATTCCATTATTTCTGCATCCAACTTTGTGGATTTGGGTATTCAGAGATAGTGTAGCAGTTGCATCATATATACTGACAACCATCTACTTCTATAGCAAACTGATATGGCATGTAAGAGATGTAGTCACACAATGTTTCTAGAGGCAAAGCTGTTACTTACTAAGAATTCCAAACAAGTTGTCAGTAGCGCGCGTATATATACACACACACACACACACACACACACACACACACACACACACACACACACACACACACACACACACACATTGTTGAGGCTCTTAAATGCAATCTTCCCATACCACAAAGGCCTCCCAGGCATTACACTTACAATAAACAACCTCATGGGCAATCTATAAAAACAACACCCACCTTGACAAATACAGCCACATTACAGAGTATCTGCCTGTAAACACATAATGCATACCAGCACGTGACCCAATATATTTGTTATAGGAGGCTCCATTATCAGACACACAGATGTCCCAGTCACCAGGCTGAGCAAGGGGAGAGTCAAAATCAGCTGCTTATCAGGTGCCGTGATCTACCAGATCATGAAAGCACTTTATTTTTTATTTATTTTTATTTAACATTTGTTGACTGGGAAAGTCCGTCTAGGACAGAGCCTATTTTCAGCAGAGGCCCAGGGAGAAATGCTCCAGATGCATGTCTTTAGAATGTGGGAAGAAACCAGAGTACCCAGAGGAAACCCACATGAACACAGGGAGAACATGCAAACTCAACACAGAAGGCACCCCAGCCAGGAATCGAACCGGAGAACCACTTGCTGTGAGTTGATTACGTTAACCACTGCACCACTGCACCACTGTGTCGTCCTTTAGGTCATTGAACCACAAGTACAAGTATGATTCAGTCATAGTCAATGTAGGCATAAATGACCTGAGGCATACATCCTTGGACTATATAAAGAGAGACATGTTGGAGCTGTAGGACTGTGTCTTCCAGGCTGGTATGTACCTAGCATTGAGCAGTATTCGACCTTCTCCAAGGATGAATCTTCAAAATGAAAAGAAGATAATTGTCTTAGTTTTTGGTGTCATTCAATAGGAGTACAATATTCTGTGCCCGAGAGAATATGATTAACAGGCCGTGCTACTTTACCAGAGGTGATTTGCATCTCTCCCCTCTAGGTCTTTGAATAATGGCTAAAACGTTGTCCATCTCCACTGTGTCCTTTGTAGGCATTGCAACCTGATAAACCTTCCATCATAGCTAAACATCCCAATGATAATCTAAAGGTGTTACCCCTCAGTGCCAGGAGTATAAACAGGAAACTCCAGTTTGTCCAAGCTCTCCTTACCCTGGAGAATATAGACATCTGTGCAGTTACTGAAACATGGTTTAAAGCCATGAAGAGTACCCCTGTGACACAGGGCTATAACACCTTCTACCCATTTAGACCATTTATTGCACAGTATGGGACAAAAGGTGGAGTGTCAGTGTATGTTAAACAGAAACACACCTCAGACCTGGTCAGAGAGTATGATGTGCTTGAGCTTCTCCACATCCATCAGCAAAGTTCCATACCATATCTTGGCAAGCTGTAGTTCTCCCTCTATGACCTGTGAAGCCCACACCGCATACTTAAGCATATTGGAGACTGTCCCCATTCAACTGAATGCCATTTTTATAGGCAGTGTTAACTATCTAGTATAAACTGGGGATCATGCATAAACACGTGTGATGGCCTAGAGATTCCAGGACTTTATCATCATAAACACCCAAGATTATATGGCCTGTCTGCCCACTAGTGGCAATAACATCCTTTACCTGATCATCACATACACAGGGGAACATTGTACCCTTCCAGTGTAAGGTTCTAATTAGTCAGCTCAGACCAAAAAGCTGTCTCCTTTGAAATAAAATTTAAACTCTGGACCTCAGGTAACCCTGGTACTTTAAATAATTATTCTAAGGCTAACTTCCTACTATTAAGCTTTACTCAAGCAAAATTTCAAACCCCACCAAATCCTTACAACTTTGCTGCCTATGCAGAAATTTTCACAGAATCCCTGTGCAAATATATATATATATATATATATATATATATATATATATATATATATGCATAGAGACAACTGTTCCTACCCAAAATAAGCATAGGATAACCTCAAAAGACAAGCAACCCTGGTGGAAAGCCAGCATGAATAGTTGTATAGCAAAAAGAAAATCATGGACTAAAGTCAGAAGGACTTTGTCCATCAAGGTAATAACTCCCTTAACAATCTAAACATGCATTTGAGTAGAGTAATTAAGTCTACCAATGCCAAATTTGAGGTACAAAGAGACTCCTAGGCAAAGGAGGATAACCAAAAGGCTTTCTTCAGTTATGTCTGCAACCTCAAAGTTAACGTACAACAGTGTGCTGAACTGTGAATGGAGCCACCTATACTAAGCCCGAGGTCATAGCAAATCTATTAGCAAACAAATTTAGCTCTAATTTACCCCCACCCCCAGTCACCTCTCAGAAAATGAACTTTCCCAACTATTACCATAGAGCAGGTCCTCAGTACACTGTCTGAGACTAGGACTAGAAGATCAGATGGCCCCAATAATATCCCAGGATACTTTCTAAATAGCATGAAACATCACTTATCTGGCACACTAGAATGTCTGTTCAGCCATAGACTCCAAATGGGCTTTGTGACAAGTGAATGGAGAACTTCATGTGTAATACCTCTGCACAAGGGAACCATCTACAGATCTGGGCAACTACAGAGTCATAAGTCTGGCTAGTGTTGTATGCAAAGCCATAGAAAGAATCATGGAAATGATAAGCAATGGCACAGGCAACCTACAGATATTGGATTCAACCAAGCTTGGTTTTGTCAGTAGCAAATCATGCCTACTCAACCTAGTGGAGTTTTTTGAGAGGGTTTTAAAGGACATGGATGGAGGCAAAAATGTCCACACTGCCTACCTTGACCTGAATAAAGCAGTTGACCCAATACCTCACTCTGGACATTGTGGACAAACTCACTAAATTAGGCGTAAACCCATATGTCACTCGATGGAGAGCTACTTGGCTCACAGGACACAAAATGTTAGGTGGTGGAGGCTACTTTGACAAAAAGGACAGTCACAAGTGAATTAATTCAGGATTTGGTGCTGGGGCTTCTTCTTTTTGTCATCTGTTTCTCTGAAGTCAAGGCCAACATCAAGCACCTTTGGCTGACCTCATTTGTAGATAAGTACAAATTAGGTGCAGTCATCAAATCCCCCAAAGACAAACATATAACTGGTGCAAGAGCCATGATCTAAAACTCAGTGCAAAGAAATGCATAATGCTATCATTTGTAAAGATGGTCACTCCTCAGAATTACCACATTAATTATACACCCACCTAAGAACAGACCCAGTGATCAAGGATTTTGGAATACATGTAGACTGTAACCTGGCCTTTGACAATCATGTGTCTACAGTGGGGAGAAAATCATTCTACACTATGCTTCTTATAAGGAAAGGTAGGGCACCTAGGTCCAAGGTTTTCATTGCTCCATTGTACTTGACCCTCACTAGACAAATGAATGAGTTCTGCACACCATTCAGTATCTATCTGACCAGGCATTTGCCACATCTGGTGTGTCCACAGAGGTTCCTCACAAAAAGAATACAGGGCATAAACAGCATGTCTTACATGAGCTGCCTCAAAGCCTTATCCTTTTTCTTGGTCTCCTTTAGACTGCTGAGAGGTGATTTATACGTGGCATACAACACATCATCTGATCCTGCTCCGATACACCTGAAATACCTGGTCAAGGAGAATTTTACCTCATCTGAAACATAAGTACGACATTTTGAAGGGACAGTATGTGTCTCAGAGACTACTCTTACTCTGGTACAGCTTTCCATCCATAAGTAGCAGAGTTTTTCCCTAAACAAATTCAAGTGTAACTTGGAACAGTGGATGGGGAATCAGACATTTATTCTCAGTGTGGCACCTCTGCCTCGTATTGACAGAGACAGACTGTAAATGCTTGGCAGCCCATTGTCAAAACCCATATCCAATCCTTACAATTACCCTGGGCTATAAAATCATGTCATTTGGGAAAGCATGTCTGGTTTAAAAAGGCTGCTAGGGCTGTTAGCCTACTAATCACCTGTGAACACAAACAAACCTTTCCATATTGAACTATATTCATTCTGAGTTTCAGCCAGTTTTGGTATTATTGCTGCTGTTAAATGCTTCTTAGTCAAAGTCAACTTTAGTTGCCCTGAACTGTGTTCTGTCTGCAGTTGGATAGCTAATCTGTGACAGAGAGGCATCTGTTACTGTTGTAACATTCGATCACATTGCAGTTAATCACCTTTTCCTCTGGTATTCGACCTTGCGAAGTGAACTTTTTCTAAAGATATTTCTGTCTGCATGATAAATCTGAAAACCACAGTCTTGCTATATGTGCTTATGGATAACTGTTTAGTCTTATCTCCACCAGTACTGATTGATTTGTTTTTTGGACAGTCCATGGTATGCACTGCGTTCTTCATCACCATCATAATCTAAATGCATCAGTTTTTTTCCTGTCATATTTCTTAACTGACCAATATTCATATCCAAATTGAATTATTGAAAATAAGTTATGTCTGCATGCACAGATACATCTCTGCACTTGGAAATCGTATTTAGATCCATTGTGGCTGTTCCGCCAGGAAAGGCAGTCATCCTCTCATTTTATAACTTTTGTATTACCAGTACTGGTTATTAATTCATGCATTGATGCTGTCTACTATTCCTGTTTCTTCTCCATTTAAAACAAAATTGTGTCGTCTTCACTTTAAGGTGCAAACCCATTTTGAGTCTATGATGTTTTATCTTAATAAGCTGATATTTCAGATCTTCACATTCAGACAGTAATATGGTAGCATCAGTTTAGCAAAGACTACTATTAATTCTTCTAAACCCTTGACTTTCTAAACACAGTCATGCTTTTCTGATTATTTGTTTGGCAAGTAAATTAAACAGGTATGGGGAAAGTATGCAGCCTTATCATTATTCTGTTAGCACTTGCTGTATTCAGACTTTTGCTCCTTGACCCATCTAAAGATTAGTATATATACCATTGTCTCTCAGTGTGTCCTGAGTTTTCCATGATTTATATAAAGTCATTGCTGTGATTAGTGGAACGAATGAAGTTATTCTTTTGATTTTCTTTTACCTTTACAAGGATACATCATACATCTGCAGTGATGTCTCTTTTATCTTGCTGTATCCTGAGTTTTACTTGTACTGGAAAATTGTTAAATATGGTGTAATCTCGATTGCATAAGCTTGAGAAGAATCTTGCTATCGTATAACCTTGATAAGAATCATGCTTGCTTATGGTGTCAGAGTGTCTGTTCAAATATTTCCATAGTAAATCAGATCAGTTTTCCTCAAGACTAATATAAACTCAAGAGTTGTCTAATCAGTTGATCACGACAGTGCATCCCCGATGTCTTGGTAGGGCATTATAAATACTGTAAATAGACGACTCTGAATACTGTGATACTTTAGTGGGAATGCCATAAACAGCTGGTGCTTTGTCCTTTCGTAAAGCTTTCAATGCCCTTTCTACTACTTCTTTCATCACCATTGGTTCCTCATGATAAAGTACAGATTGAAATGACTGTCAATTTATTTGATCTTTGCAGTATAATAACTTGGTTTAATTTCTTAATCTGCACAGCATCATTCATCATAAGTCATTGAGTATCTTTTTGCATTAAAGTTTGAGGCTAAAATTTTCTCTTTTGTTCTTGTAGTTCTAGAAAAGCCAGCCTTGTCATTATGCTAGTATCTTCTGATTTTTTACTCTTTCTACATATCATTGTAGTACTTCTGGTTGACTTACCTGGAAGCACATCGGAAATTTTGGCTAAGTTCCTCGGTTGCTTCTCTTTCTCCTGTTTCACCTGTGACTTTAGCTTCTCTATGTTCATGAGCAGTATCAAAGGTCCCACCATAGGACTGTTTTGACAGTTTTTGCTTTTTCTGTCTTTTTGCAGAGACTTTTCAGTGTCTTCAAATAATCTTTTTTGATCTCTGCACATATCTCTCATTTGTATCTAATGCAGCAAGTTGCTTTTGCATAGAGTGCTTGAAAACGTACTACTGAAGCTCAGTATCATACTTTACTAAGTTACTCTTTTTCAGCATTAGCTTGATTTAGCCTACTAGTAGCCAGTAATCTTTTAGACATTTGGCCTTAATATGTTGTGATGCCCCACCATTGGACCAGTAATTAAGGAGCCTCAGTCCTCACCACTAGCACCAGTGGGGGACGTACACTGGGAGGATGACAAGTACACACACAGTATTTCCAGATCCAGTTCTCTGCATCAAGTGCAATTTCGCTTAAGTGCACACAGAGTCCGGGAACAGTCAGTCCAGGGCTGGTTTCTCCCTCATTCTCCAGATCCCCAGTAAGACTCCCCACTGGCACAGCTATACAGTTGAAATCTCAGCTGAGTGGCCAGGCCAAGACCTCCAGCACTCTCTCTGTCCAACCAGTGCTTTGTGTCCCTGCCCACGTAGCTGACACACACACTCATGGACATTTGTTTTGCGCGCGCGCACACACACACACACACACACACACACACACACACACACACACACACATGGAAAGGTTGCCACAGGTTTACTAGCTATGCCCACTTCTGCACAGATTATAAGAGAGTTATCATTGCCACCAGCCAACTCTTTATTAGGTACTTTAAGGCCCTTAACAAAGGGTGTCCAATCTTTCTGTGCAATGTTACTATCAATACAATGGTAGTTTGACCAAGAGGAAGGCTATCAGGAGTGCAAATAAATATGCAAGTACTCTCATAACTTAAATATGTCTCACAAATATCAACCACAGTGAAATGTTTAAATATATTTAATAATAAATAATAAAAAACTAGAAGATAGTATATAATCACAGTAACATCCGAGTTCAGAAATCACAGGAAATATTTAAAACAACATTAGAGCACAGTCTCAAATAAATAAACATCTAAACTATACTTCACTATATTCTTGACTGAATCTAAGATAATTACTATACCCTAGTTAACTTACTTACAGAACAAGCAAGGCAGATGTAGTCAATGGGTCTTCCAGCTGATGTTATCAGGTCAAAGTAAGTACACAATACTCAGTCTCTCTCAGAGAGTTCTTAAATTAATATCTCAAATATTACTGCTGGTATAGCTTGGCGAATGACATCATTTCTTGTCATCTGACTCTACCCGAGGTAAACCCCTATTGATGCATCTGGTAGCATTTAGCATGTACCTGTGAAAATACATAGTCAAGACTTTTTTTAGATCTAAGACAGATCGTGGAAGTCATAAAACAATAAAACACTTCCAAGATGATGCACTGATTCTCTAGTTCCAGACATTGTGTCTGTTACTGCACTGAAACTGAAAGATAACATCCTTTTATTATGTGGCCATAAAGTAATTTAATTTCAGCTATTTTTCTGAAGTTAACTCTGGTGTTCTAGTTTCTATAGTTAAAATATGTTCATCTGAACAGTTACAATAGTGCAGTGACATTTCTGTTCTATGCCAGTAGGGTACACTGTGGTTACATTTTTAAGCTCAGTACTTTAAAAAACTTCTGTACCAGCAGTTTGATATACACAAAACATTCAGTTCTAATACATTTGTAACACAAGCATATGGATCATGTTGATATTCACAAATGACATAATTATTTACAAAATTCCAGATAGCTGGTCTGGCAGTATCTACTTTCATGACATTTCTACCCCCCCCCCCAAAGACTCAAGCTAGTTTTTCAAGTGACCCTTGAGAAATGCTGCTTGAGAGACCTCTGCCTATCTGGCAATACCTTACCCCATTCCCTGTCTTGAGGTTCCAGCTGCCTTGGCATTGCTGACCCCAGTACAGTGGTTGCACTGTCCTATCATATGCTTGCAACCCTAGGCCCCACCACAGTAATTTGTGATTTGGCTAGCTGGCTCCCTGTAGCCATAGATCCCCCTCAGAATCCTCCTGCCTCCTACTGCCACTACTTAGCAGCAGGGCCTCCCTGTCATGGTAAGGTTTGATCATGTTCTCATGGTACAGTTTTTGCCCCTGCCTCCTGCCTATCAGCTCTACCACAGTTGTGCCATGTAGTTAACACCACTGACCTTTCTTACCACTTTGAAGGGTACCTCCCAGGCTGCCTGCATATTGTTGTATCTGACGGGGATGGAAACCATTACCTACTGCCCCATAGCATACTCTGTAGCTCAAGCATTCCTGTCATACCAGACCTTTTTCTACTGTTGGGCTTCTCCCAGGTTCTCCTGGGCCAAGCCTATGAGTTCCCTGAGCCTTGTCCTGAGGTGTAGGACATATGCCACAACAGACTGTTTATGGGATTCACACTCACCCTCCCCATCCCACTCAGCATGAATCAGATGTAGAGCTCCCCTTACCCTATGCCCATACAGCAACTTAAAGGGTGAAAAACCTGTAGATTCCTGAGACACCTGTCTGTAAGTGAACAAAAGATGGGGCAAATATTTGTCCCACTCCCTCTTAAACTGGTATGCAAATGTCCGTAGCATGGTCTTTAGTGTAGAGTTTAACCTCTCAACCAGACCATTAGTCTGGGGATGGTGGGGGGTGGTCTTTAGGTGCTTCACCCCACAGTGCTTCCACAGACAAGCCAGCAGGTCTAACATGAAATTGGCACCTGACTGTCAGTCAGTATTTCTTTTGGGAAACCTACCCTGCTGAAAATCTCTAACAAATCATTTGCCACCTTTTCTGCCTCGATGGAGGACAGAGCCACCTCCGCAGGATATCTGGTAACATAAACTACTACCACTAGGATATACTACTTCCCTGTGGAACTTGGGGTACTCAGAGGCCCCACACTTTCCACAACTACCCTCTGAAATGACTCCTCTATCAAAGGCATCAAAGGAACTTTGACCTTATCTCTGCCTTGCCTACTTTTTGGTACTGCTCACAGGTCATGCAGTACCCTGTTACATCTCCAGAAATCCCAGGCCAATAAACATTCCGCATAATGCATTTCCTGGTACTGTTTATGCCCATATTACTTGCAAAGAGAGTATCATGGGTTGTGGCTAGAAGTGCAACACTGTAGGCTCTTGGCACTATCAACTACTATATTCTCTTACCCTCTAGCCCTCCCTCAGGGGTCCACTCTCTATACAGTAACCCTTTGTCAGAGTATACAGATTCCCACTTTCCTAGAGAATCAGATGCCTTACTAGCTATCTCCCTCAGGCCTTGTAATGTAGGGTCTGAGAGCTGAGCCTGTCTCAGCTCTCTCTCGGTAACCCTTCCCAGCTCCTTTTCCACAGGAAGTCTGGTATTCTCTGACAGCGGTGCCTCACTGTTAGCCTGGCTACTACTACTACAGCTCCCTCCCCGAAGTAACCACCTCAGCAATCCTGGCTTCAAGTCTGCAGTCGTTCTGGGTCCCCCCAGGCTACCAGGCTTACATGATTGCCTCCAAGCCTGACCAAGTGTAGCTACATGCACACAAGGTACTGCATTATCAAAATCATTCCCTTTCAGGATACCTCAGGGATATCCTCAAACACAGCTACTTACTTGCTTCCATTTCCACCCTCCTAGTCAAGGTGAACCCTAGCCAAAGGTTTTTGGAATGGGGTCCCTCCTGAAGCTCTGACTGGAGTAGACTGCCTAAGCAAGTATTGCTCCTCTTTAACCACTGCCATCTTCACAATGGTTAGGTTAGAGGCTGTCTCTCTCTCTCTCTTAGCAGTGGCCTTTCCCCCATCTACTAAGAAAGGATATAAGCTCTTGTGGTAGTTTGGTACCCTTGTTGTCTCCAGACAATTTACTGCTGGTATTCTGTTATTCCCACATATTGGCTGTCCCACACATTGCCTCTGTGGACATCTGTATGCTGCATGACCCCACTGGTTGCATTTCAAACATTTAAGTCTTGGTCCTGGCCATGTACCTGAACTAGTAGCTTCCCCTGATACTGGCAGACTCTGTTGGGGAGGTGTAGGGTGCCCACCATGGATTCCCTTAGACCCATGAGCAGCACTGGTTTTCCCTTTCCTGTGCAGTGATGCCCTGCTTACTAGGTATAGGTCTCCATTTTCCCCAACACATCTGCTGTGTTACATTATATATCCACTAACCAGATTCTCATGTCCTCAGGCAAAGTGCTAAGGGCTTGTTCCCTCACCAAATGTCTGCCAGCCCTTCAAAAGTGGTGACCTGATACCCACTCACCCATCTATGAAAATAAGTGCTTAACTCACCAGTATATTCACACACACTTTCATCTGCCTTGTGCCTGTGCTCACAAAACTTTTTTTCTGTAAGCTTCAAGTGTTTACTTAAAACACTCTAACAAACAATTTTTGACTGTATTATAATTTCAGCAATCAGTATCAGACAATTTAGAAATAACAGTTACAACTTTATTGTGGAGTAAAATGTGTCAGGAACCGTACACAGAGCCCTTGGTCAACATTGTACTGTTTACATACCCTTCCAGACATATGAGTAAAACTGTCAAAATTATCACCATCTGTAAATTGTGGAAGAAATTTACTGTCCTTTGTTGCTTCTGGGGTTCAGTTACTCCTTGCCCTATTACCTTCATGACCCTAGTGAAAAGTCAGCATCTCCTTTTCATGTTGCCTCTGCCTTTCATTCTCCTCAGCTTCCAGACATCTCAGTTTCTCATTTTCTTAGGCCTCCGGATGCCTCAGTTTCTCATTTTCTTCAGCCTCCAGGCATCTCAGACTCTTTGCTGATTCTCTTTCCAAATGTTTGGCCTCCAGTTCAAGTCTCTTTAACTCCAGATGGATTTTTAAGTCCTCTGTGAAAAGGTTGAACTGTCCATTTTCTGAGAGTTGTGCATCCCCAAAGTCAGTGTGGTTGTCTTCCTGGTTGCCAGTATGTGATGCAGCTGTGGCTAAGGCTGCAATCATTTCTGCTTTAACAAAAAAATACCACAAGGAAATCTTTGCCACATAGACCATAGGACTTCAAAACTTTATTCTAGTACCTCAGCTTTTTGCCTTCTTGGAATAAATCACATATAAAACTTGGTCCAATTTATACACCCAGTGCACCTTTTAAACAATTAATCCATTAAATATAAAAATACCCTAATGACCAACAACTAATTAAGTAAAATTTCTTTAAACAAAACATTAAATACATATTATAGAAAAATACTTCTTATATATTTTTCTAAAAAGCAGAATACTATAAAATACCATAAATACAATCCTATAAGGTTAAATTGACATCCAAATTAATTCCTCTGCGGGAGGGGGGAGGAGAATGGCTTGTATCTTAGTGTGTTAGCCTGACCACATTTGAGTAGATGTGGTAGTTTTAAAGAATAATTAAATAGACTGGAATGTAGAATGATTATAAATTATAGGACATTACATCCTAAGGGAATGGATTTGGATGTCACGTTAACCTTATAGGAATGTATTTATGGTGTATTACAGTATTTCCAGATGCAGCTCTCTGCATCAAGTGCAATTTCCCTTAAGAACACACAGAGATCACAGTCAATCTGGAGCTGGTTTCTCCCACTTTCTCCAGATCCTCAGTAAGGCTCCCCACTGGCATAGCTATAGAGTTGAGATCTCAGCTGAGTGGCCAAGCCAAGACCTGTAGCATTTTCTCTGTCCAACCAGTGCTTTTTGTCCCTGCTCAAGTAGCTGACACACACACTCTTGGAGATTTGTTTCACACACACATACACACACACACACACACCAATGGGAAAGTCTGACACAGGTTTACTAGATATGCCCCCTTCTGCCTAGGTTATAAGGTAGTTTTCACTGGCACCAACCAACTCTTTACCAGCTACTTTAAGGCACTTAACAAAGGGTATCCAATCTTACTGTGTGATGTTACTATCAATAGAAAACGGTAGTTTGACCAAGAGCAAGCCTGTCAGAAGTGGCCCACAGAGTCACCAAATAAATATGCAAGTACTCTCAGAACATAAATATTTCTCACAAATATCAGCCACAATGACATGTTTAAGTATATTTAATAAATAATAAAAGAACAAGAAAATACTCTGCATATAATCACAGTAACATCAGAGTTCAAAATCACAGAAAATATTTAAAACAACATTACATGACAGTCTCAGATAAATAAAGAAAACATCTAAACTATACTTCACTGTATTCCTAATTGACTATAATAGAATTACTGTACCCTAGTTAACTTACTTACAGAGCAAGCAAGGCAGATGTAGTGAGTGGGTCTTCCCTCTGATGTCAGGTCAAAGAAAATACAGAATACTCAGTCTCTCTCAGATAGTTTTTAAATTAATATCTTAAAAATTACTGCTGGGATAGCTTGCAGAATGACATCATTTCTTGTCATCTGACTCTACCCCAGGTAAACTCTCATTGATGCATTTGGTAGCATTTAGCATGTACCTGTGAAAACACATTGACAAGGCTTTTGTTAGATCTAAGCCAGATCCTGGAAGTTATAAAACAATAAAAACACTTCCAAGACAATACAGTGAACTTCTAGTTCTAGACATTGTGTCTGTTACTGCACTGAAACTGAAAGACAGCATCCTTTTATTACAAGGCCATAAAGTAATTTAAGTTCAGCTGTTTTTCTGAAATTAACCTCTGGTATTCCAATTTCCATTGCTAAAATATATACATCTAAACAGTTATTATAGTTCAGGTACATTTCTATTCTACAGGGCACACTGTGGTTACATTTTTAAGCTCAGTACTTTACTAACACTTTTCAACACACACGTCTGTACCACCAGTTTGATATCACATAACACACAGTTCTAATATATTTTTAACACAAGCATATGGATCATGTTGATATTCACAAATGACATATATAATTATTTACAAAATGCCAGGTAGCTGGGCTGGCAGTATCTCCTTTCATGACATATGTATTATTAATGTTATTGAGCTTTTGCATTATGTCTGATTTCTGTACATTTCAATGTACAGTCACCACTAATATTGCTGAAAGCAGGTGTTTGAAATGAGAAGATTGTTTTTAGCACAAAATTTAGTGATTCTTCTAATTAATTTATTTTACTGAGCCCATGTTTTCCAATTGCTTGACCTTTTTTCCTGCCTTCGTACATCAGTCACCCACAACTCTCTGTATATCTTGTTTGCTCCTTGTTACTTTCACCTTGTATTTGTCATAGAACTGAGTGGCATCATCCTGTTCTGCCACGTTTGCTAAAGCATTGGGCATACCTTGTAGACATACTGATTTTTCACTGACTGCATTGTATTTCATTGCAGTTGCAATTCTTAATTATATTATCTTAAGTCATGTCAACGTCATTAGGCATACCTTGTGGACATATTGATATTGATTTTTTCATTGACTGCATTGTATTTCATTATACTTGCCATTCTTAATTATATTATCTTATAGTATTATAATTTTTATTATCTTAATTATAAGTGCAATACTATTTCTATTTTTCTTTCATTTTCTGCCATGAAATGCTGTGATAACCACTTCAGTGTGTCTGATGCCTGTTGATTTCAGTTCAACAACATCCAGTAGATTGAGTTGCATCCATGCTATTTCATTCTTGACTACAGCCAGCTTTCCTTGGCTCATACTTTGGGCATTTCATGTTCTAATGTGCAAGAAATCTTTGCAGAATCTAACCATTATTTAATTCACCTCATACTTCTTTATAATGTTCATGTTATGGCCTTGTTAGCTTGTTTAACCTGACAGAATCCAGGCCTAGCGGTTTCTTAAATTAATTTTTCATTTAAAGCCATTAAAGTTTAACAGTATTCCAGATGAAGTTACTATACATGTAGTCCTGAAGACCATTGAGGAGACTAACCCATTTGTCACCAATTGCCCCAAA
Organism: Protopterus annectens; assembly: GCF_019279795.1. Classification (NCBI taxonomy): domain Eukaryota; kingdom Metazoa; phylum Chordata; order Ceratodontiformes; family Protopteridae; genus Protopterus; species Protopterus annectens. The sequence continues at coordinate 1,017,603,706 of NC_056745.1, read as the reverse complement.
GTATTTCCTGGTTTAGTGACTTGCCAGGCACATAGTAAACAAATGCATGCTGGGGGAATCAAACTGCAGACCACATGAAACAATTTTTCATATTTAATAGCCTTGTCATCTGCTCTAAGTGCCAGAATATAATCTTGGAAAGACTGACTCCACTATGTCTTGAGCCTATTCTGTCTAATGATATTATGGATGTGTCCTGCTAGGCCCTTTTTTGTTAGCTATCACATCTACTAGAAAGATTATAGAGTTGCATTCCCTAATGTATAGATTTAGTTTTATCTAGATGATCTTCCAAAAGAGCAGAGATCAAATGAAACACCTTCCTTTGTGCTAAAGATAATATCAAAAAGGAGACTGAACCATTCTAGTCAGCTGTTTGTTTGTTTGTGTCTTTCGGCTTTTCCCAGTCAGGGGTCGCCACAGCGGAACTCCGGTCCGCTAATGGTTGGCAGTTGATTTTTACATACCGGCTTGCCAGGCCTGACGCACAACCTTCAACGAAGGTACACCCATTCACGCATGTCTGCACGCAGAAGACGCTGTAGCTGAGAATCGAACCGGACAGCGTCTTCTAGTCAGCTGTATTTAATTTTTTTTTTTTTTAGAATATATTACTTGTATTACTCCAGTGTGAGTTGTAGTACTATGCTAGGAGCTGTTCTACATTACTGGGAGCACGGTGTTCGCTGTAAGGGCTGTGTGAGGTGTATGTGTGCATACATGCACATATACACACACATATGCAGACAGTAATAGCTCACGACACACTTGCTCACTGCCACTTGATAAAAAAAAAAGTCCTTAACCCTCCTAACACCCATCCCTATAAAACTATGTAGCCCTACCAGAACTCTTAATGTAACCCTAAAATTCTCACTCAGTTCCTAACCCAAGTCCCAACTCTGTTACTCTAAACCTCCAGTCTCCTTCCTAAACCTAAAGTCTCCAACTTTTCCCTAATCCTAAAACTTCAACCCACCTCCCTAATCCTAAAACTCCCTTCCTGCTCCGTAAACAAAAAAAACTCCCCACCTTCTACCTAAACCTAAAATTTCATTCCTGCTTTACCCTAAAACTCTCCTCCCATTCCCTAACCCTAAAGCCTCTTCCCGATCACGGTTGTAATCTAAATCCCAACCCCTTTCCATCTCTGTGGCTGCCACATTTACCTTACTCAAACTCAAATAATGTGTTAAGGTAACATGTTGCAGTTGCTTGCCAAAACTCGTATTTGAGTTTGAACGTCCATGTCAGTGTATATGAGCTACAAGAAACACTAGTCCCTGGCTTCAAAACAGTGTTTTTTGAGCATCTGGGAGTCAAGTGATTACAGTTGAATACACACACACACACACACACACACACTCATAAACATCTATAGGCAGTGTAAGTATCCTGATTTTTTCAACTATGATCATGCATTCGGGATGTGCCAAGAAATGGGAAACACTAATGAAAATCCAGAAAGACATAAGGAGTATATACAGACTCCAGAGACAAAGCATCCTTGCACATGATCCATGAACCCGACCAGAGAACCATGCTGTTGACATTTGCTGCATGCAGTGGTATTGTACTATATTGTGTACAACGATGCAATTCAATGCATACCATACTCTTTAATACATGACTTGTCATGACAGTAGCATAGTTTGGTGCTGAATGTTTGAAGTCTGTACTGAAAAATAGTGCAATGCTCGGAAAGCAAAGAAATACTACGCAGGCAAATCAGTTCTTCAAAGTAGTAACTCTTTCATGATTCATTAATATTTGTGTTCTTCTTCTTATCATTGTCTTCGTTGGAATCATTATTATTCTTATTTGAAGAGCTAGTATTTTTTTTACTTGCTGTGACCATAACGTCCTGAACATCACTACTTATGATTGACTCGATCCTACTAGAAATAAAAAGAAAATGTACCAGTTAAAAATGTAGTTTTATAAGAACATTAGTTTCATCTTGTTGTATTGCAGATTTCATTATGTGTCTGTCTTTACTGAAGGATACCCACTGTATGAGAAAAGTAGAAACACAAGTTGAAAAAGTTTAAGTTTTATATGGTATGGAATTTAACTTAATTAAAACAATGGAGTAAATCAGAAGTTGTGCATTTTTTATTTGTTTTTATTTAAGGAAAAATAAATATGGATGTACTGCAGTGCTTCTGTGCTTAAGGATAATGATGTATTCTATTGGGAGACAGAGAACACTGTATTCCTCAACCAGTCAGTGGAAACGTGGGAGTAGTAAAGGTCAATGATTTCTATATTTGGAGTTTTCTTTTATGGCATTGTTTCTATGGTGTAAGAAGAGCTGCATGCAGTCTGCTGAGCTGGGAATTTGAAAGAATTCTGAAGTGCAGCTTGTGTGGTTGTGGTAGAGAAACTAGGAAACTAAAGTCAAGATATATAATCAACGTTGCCTGGCTGGAGTTGTGTAGGAAGAGAGTGGGCTCATGTTTGTTGACTTTCTCCAAAATGCATAAAAATAACTTAATGCAGTAAATGTGTAGACATTTACAGCTGTGTATACTGTGGCATAGATTGCTGGTATATGTGTATGGTGACCTTACATTTGATGGTATTTTAAATAGATACATACCAAAGTTATCAGAAGCATTATAGCACTAAATCATGTGGCTGAATGGAAATATTATTGTCAGACCTTTGCACTTGCTTTTTAATAAAAAGCCCAAGCAGAACAAGGTTGTTTTATATTGATATGTAAAATGGTGGACAGAGCTTTTCTTCTTATGAATAGGCTAGTGATCGTGTCACCATTATAAGCGGGCAAGATGTTCATAATTAGAAAGGGAGTAAGGGTTAAAATATGAATTAACATTGCAAGTGCAGCTGATTTTGGAACAACATATAACAGTTTGACAGTGTACTTTTATTAATACATTGAATTATGGCTGATAAAGTTTTATTTTAACTGAGAAAACAGGATGTTCCCTGGTGTGCACAGAATATTTCTTTGAGGTGCTGATCTTAATAGAATGCTTCAAGTGATGTGTACTCAACAGCACTTCATTAGTTTTGTAAAATGCAAGTGTCATTATGAAGTAGGCTGTTCAGGGCATTCCTTTTTTTGTGTATAAGGTTGTATCACCACTGCTAGTCTCTGTTTCCTCCTCCCACTCACATACATCATTTATTAGAAAACTGGGTCTGTATCACTTTACTGACGTGACTAACCATTGAATCCCTATTCATTGAACTTAATCCATCGAAAGCTAAAGTTGTCGAATGTTCATTTATGCAAATTTTTTCCCAGTGGAAAAAAAAACTAGTTGGCTGTCATCGGGAATTTTCCCTTTCCTCCACTGTAATGTGATCTTGCAGTTAGTATATTTAATAAGGTGGGATTAAATGTGTTTTTATGATGGTTGCTAGGTTGGCCTACTATTTTTTTCCCGTGGGAAAAAAATTCACATAAATGAATGTTTGACAGTTTTATCTTTCAATGGAATAAGTTTTACGAATAGTGATTTGGCGCTTAGTTGCTTTGATGAAATGATATAGACCCTTAGAAAGTGTCATTTATCAGCATAGTCTCCATCAACCATGTAGCCCAAAAGACCTTGGCTGTCCAGCCACATTACCAGCACTTTTGCCCAAATCACAATAGCAGAAAGCAATGACCTCATTGAGTCTTCAAAGATTTTGAAGATGATATACTAGAACACAGTCAGTCCCAGTGATGCAGAATGCCATACTTTCACAAAAATCATAAGAAAAGGAAAATATAGCTTTCTCTTCAAAAGCATTGTTACAAATTTTGAAAATTGCTTTCCACATATTTATTGGTTCATAGATGTTTACTAGGCTAAGGACCACAAGGGCATTTTTAAGCCTAGCCATGCATTCTAAATCTCTGACAAGTTCTGGTACCAGGGTCTTGGGAGATGAACATTTACAAGAAGGAGCCTGGGCGATGAACCATTTACAAGCTGCCTTTGTCCATTAAAGACAGGTGCCAAACCAGGGATGAATTTCCTATTCCACATCCAATTGTCCAAGCTACTCTTGAACTGGGTTATGGAAGAACTTTTTCACATAGGTGGGGAGCCAGTTTCAGAGAAGGGGTAGTCTCTGGGATGCATACATGGCTCTCCAGCAGGTCCTATTTATATCACAGGTAAAGTTTAAGTCTTTTGAAAGGGTAATTCTGGTGGTGTTTGTTTTGTGAATATGCAGGAGGTCCATTAGAGTGGGGTCTGACAATACCTTGTATGCCAGACATAGGTATACCTTCAGCAGCCAGCAAGAGACAGAATGCAGGGACAGGGCCTTGAAGCGGTCTGCATAGGATATGTTAGTTACGCTCTGTACTGTTTTAGTGAACCTCTGTGAACATTCCAGTTGTAGGATATGCCTGGGTAGATATATACCAAAAGGGGCATTGTACTCAGTGACTGGTCTGTCTGATGAAAACTGAATTCTGTAGAACAATGACCTCCATGGACCTGGATGATGTACTGCTGTTTATAAGTTGCACAACATAGAATGATTTCCTTGCTACTGTTGACATGTGATGGTCAAAGGCTCAATTACTGCCTATGTGTGTCCCCAAGTCCCTGACTAATGGGTCATCTCTTAGGGGTGTGCTGTCAATATAATAGTTACCAGGGGTGGATGACTTCCTGAACAATACCATTATGCATTTCTTGACATGTAATTTTAGTCCATGGCTCTGACACTAGTTATTTGTCTGTGTCAGCCTTCCTGGAGGACATTTGTGTCTGTGGCAGACTCAGTGACAGCTCCTGTTTTGCAGTCATCTGCAAATTTAGTCAGTCAGAGGCCACTGACATTGACCTTGACTTCAGATAAGTAAATGCCAAAAAGGAGGTCTCCCAGGACCGATCACTGAGGGACTTCACCTGCGCTTGGCTTCTTTGTAGAAGTGGACTCCCCAGTTCTAACTTTCTGGCTCCTGTCTGTGATAGACACTGATAGGACTTAGGAGGTTAGAGTCGGTGAGGCCACCTCCTCAAAGAGGACAGTCACATGTGGAGTCCCAAAGAGCTCTATGCTGGATCCACTCCTCTTTGGCATCTACTTCTCAGATGTCAAAGACAATGTCAAAGGCCTTAGGCTGACCAAGTTCACAGATGATTGCAAAATGGGAGCAGTCAATGAACCCCCCCTTCCCCAAGATATGTACACCCTTCAGGAAGGTCTAATACAGACAAATGCTTGGTATCAAAGCCATGGCTTAAAACTCAGTACCAAGAAATGCATTGTACCACCTTTTGGGAAGTCTACACCCTGGGTAACTATGTCATCAATTAAACACCCTTAAAAGTTGATTCACTAGTCAGGAATTTGGGAACCCGTACACAGTAACCTAGGCTTCAATCAGCATGTGTCCAAGGTAATAAGAAAATTCTTCTATGCTGCTCAACTCATAAGCAAGGACATGGCATCTCGAGGTCATCAAACCACTGCAAATGGCCTTCATCAAACTCATCATAGAGTATAATGCCTCCTTCAGTATGTACCTGACCAGACACATGCAGCAACTGGAATGTCCACAAAGGTTCCTTACAAAAATAATGCAGGCAGTAAACACAAGGTTCTGCACTGATTGCCACAAAGCTCTGTCTCTTTACTCATAAAGACTCTGGAGAGGTGATGTTTGCCTGGCCTGGCATACAAGTCATCCCTGGACCCTGTTTTCATGAACCTTTTGCATATTCACAAAAAAAGAAACAGAACTACTAGATTAAAAGATCTAAATTTTGCTTGCAACATAAATAGGCCATGTTGGAGAGAGACAGATTTTCCTCATAGAATTCCCTTTCTCTGGAACAGGCTCTTCATCTATGTGAAGAAGGGTTCCTCTCTTTTTCTTTTTAAGTGTAACTTGGGCCATTAGATGGTTAATCAGAAATTCACCCTTGTTCTGGATCCTATGTCTCTGATGGACAGAGGCAGTCAGTAAAGCACCACCTATATAAATTAAATTTGAGGGTCACATATGGGTTACATGGCTAGGCTTATAAGAGCCCTAGTAGTTGTTAGCCTAGAATATACCTATGAGCCTTTGAACCTATGTTGTGATGTGGTTTTATCTTCTAAATCAGAATTTTCAAAGTAGTGACTGTATAATCGCTTAGTTTGAGGTAAAAATGCAATATTTTTTAAACTAGAAATACCAAAATTTGTAGTTTAACTTTGTAAAAATTACCAGCAATGAGATAGATTGCTAATAAATTATTGCATCATTTTATTTATTTATTTTTACATTTGTTAACTGGGTTAGTCCGACTGGGCCCAGAGAGCCCTTTTTCAGCAGAGACCTGAGGAGAAAAGCTCCAAGAAAGTAAAAATAAGAAAAAAACTAACAATTCAAGTTGTAAGATACTTAACAGTACAAAAACACAGAGAAATATACAGTACAAACATGTACAAGGCAAAAGTACTTTATTTTGAGAATGCAGTGACAATATGTTTGAGAAATATGGTTAGCATTAAGTTATTTACAAGGAATGTAGCAATGCCAAAAAAAAAAAATTCAGAGTAGCATCATGGCATAGTACAACACAGATGCTATTAATAGCATAGGAACTAACTGCAGGTAATATATGAAGACAGTTTAGGTAGATACCAGACATATATGTTAATTGAGAGAAGAAGAGAAATTCATTAGGTAATTTCCTGACAAGTACATATCCATGCATGTTGGAAATTAATTTTTAGTTGCTTTTTGAATTTGCTACTTTTGGTAGTTGAGCAAAGGGACAATGGAAGTTTGTTCCATGAGTATGGAACTGAATAACTGTAAAGTATTTTTTTAATATTTTTGTTTGGCTTGGTCACCTGCAGAAGGTTTTGTTGTATGCTTCGAGGTCATGATTGGGTGTGTAGGGTGTAATTATGGATGTAAGGGCAGGGCAGGAGTTGGGGCTATTTAGGATGTCGTTTGCAATTTGTAGTTTTGATATTTGAAGCATGTAGGGGAGCTCAGGCCATCTTAAGCTTTTCAGGGATATACAATGATGGGATTTTTAGCTATTACTGGCTATGAATCTTGCTAGCTTGTTAAAGGTGGTTTCTAGTTTGGTTAAGAGATTATTTTGGATGTTAGTAATTATGGGAACAGCATACAGCAGGGATGGTTTAATAAATGTTTGAGCCAATGTAGGTCTAGATTTGTTAGGTATGTATTTGTTGTTGTGGTATAGAAGACCTAGTTTTTGATTGGACTTTTTGATACAGTTTAAGATATATAGGTAGAATTTTAATTGGTCGTCTATAGTAACACCAAGCAATTTGGTGTTTGAGTTGGTGGTGATAATTGTATTATCTAAGGATGAGATGGTGAAGTTGCCTTTAGCTGGATTGAGGTTTTTTTGTAAGGAAAAAAAGCTTGGTCTTTATGGGGTTAAGAAGCAGGTTGTTTTCAGTTAGCCATTGTTCTACTAGGTGCAGAGATTGTTGAGTGACAATGTGGAGATTTTATATATTGTCAGAGGTGTTAATAATTGTGTAATCATCTGTATACTTTATTAAGGTAGAGTGGGGGCAAGACACATGGAGGTTATTTGTAAATATATTAAAAAGTAGGGGGTCTAAGATAGAACCCTGCGGAACCCCGGTCATAACAAGATGGAAATGGGAGAAGGATGTTTGCCATCTGACAGACTAGTATCTGTTTGAGAGGTAGCTGTTAAACCAGGAGGTAGTGGAGGTAGAGAGTTGTAAGTTGAAAAGTTTGTTTAGGAGGATGGTATCGGAAACAATATCAGATGCTATGGATAGGTCAAGGAATAGAGCTGATATGAGTTTATTATCTCTGGCATGGGAAGTGTTGTATGTGAAGGATAGGAGGGCAGTGGTAGTACTGTGCGAGGGTCAGAAACCGTGCTTTGTGGGTGTAATTAGGTTTGCCTGTAAGAGGTGGTTTAGTACCAGGCCAGCTTCCAAGAAAACAATCAGGAAAACCAAGCTCAGTCACTTCCAGGTCAGTGTATCCAGTATCTTCCTAATAACTAAAAATCTTGTACTACTAATCTAGTACAGTGTGGTGAAAAGGACCACCACTTCTGTAGGGAAAAACAATACAAGTATGGGATGCAGGTACATAGATAAACCTTTTCCAAGAGAAAGAAAGTAGTTTTAAGTAATTGGCCTAGGAGTACAATAGGTAGAGAAAAAAATGGAGGGGGGGGGCAGTAGTTTGCACGCTTACAGTAAAAGGCTATAGCAAAATGTCGTCAGTTTAGAGGACAGATTAAATACAACTCTAACATACACTAGTTTAGCTGAAAGCACTTTAGCGTTCCACTGATGCAGGGTCTTACAGTGCAGGGCAACCAGACAGCCTTTGGTTTATTGGAGGTTGGCCAGGGCACAGAATAAAACTTTTGCTGAGAGGTACTAGTTTAACTGAAAGCACTTTAACATTCCACCGATGCTGGTCTCACAGTGCAGGCCAACCAGACAGCCTTTGGTTTATTGGAGGTTGGCCAGGACACAGAATAAAACTTTTGCTGAGGGGAATGTGAGCACACTACTGGGGATTCCTATCATAGTCAGTTAATTGCTTCCTACATTACTTAAATTTAATATCAGTGTACAGAACATTAAGCACTTTTATATATGTAACTACATCTTCAGAAAAAGTATCCAGGCACAAACCATTTTATAGTACTTTCCACAATAAACAGGAATCTGTCATGGTTTTAGTCACAAAATCCTAGTGTAGTGGAGTGTACTTCTAATCCCTAGCTTTTGGGTGGCTGAGGTTGCTGGATCACACTCGTCACGTGTGACAGGCCAGAGTTGAAACTTTGGAAAAATTAAATCAGCTAATATTTAAGATTTCTGAATTTCAACATTGGTTTTAGACTAACAAATTCAACTTCATTAAGCCATGGGGAAAACTTAATTAACAAGTGTTTGCCAGTAACACAATTCCACTGTAGTAAATTATCAGTCTTTCTACCTCTACTTGATAAGTAAGTCATAGAGTTTTCTGTTAGCTTTCTCAACATCAAGCAAATTTTTTTTTTTTTTTGTAATTTTAATTTGAACATTAATCAAATGTATCTGGCCACCCAAATTTGTTAGAATTACTTGTTTAGAGCTCTAAAACTTCACTGTGCGTTGCATTACCTGACTACCATATCTAGTATCATGTTATTACTTCTTGCCGACTCTTTATGATTGTAATGTTTAATCCTACAAACAGCTCCAGCATGGATACATGTATGGCCCATATTAATGAAATTATCTGTAGTTTAACTTCTGGTACTCACTTTCTTTGAGAGAAAAGAAAGTAAAACCCTTAAAATTCTTAAAACGCTTACTAACTTGGTCCTAACATTTCAAAAACTAGTTACTTTACTAAATTTAGAGGATCTCTGTATATGTTTCCAACCTATTGACTTAATCCCAAATATTTTAATAAACAGTAAAATTATTGATTAGCTAATTTTCCCCTTCCTAAAAACAGACCAGTATGGGACTTTATATCTAAAACATAATTAGGTTTAACAACTAAGATCTCAGATGACATACCTAAAGGTTATTTAACAACACTAAATCAAGTTTGGAACTTTAAAATAATCTGTAGTAATGATTATGAACATAAAATAACAGTATCTTCTAATGTAATGATTTTCCAATCTGATAAAGTGATCTCAAAGTCATACAAACTGATCCAAATATCCAGGCTCAACAATATATGTTATTATTCATCTTTGTGGTCACCTCATGTCCAGTCCATCACTAAACAGTTAATTAAGCCAACAAACCCTACTGATAAATGCAAACTTTATTCCTCTGAAAAAGCATTTCATGATTGTTCATAATATCTACTTAACACCAGTTAAAAAGGTGCTTATTTTCCCACCTGCTCTGTGACATAAAGTTCATGCAAAATTTTATACTATGAATTCTCAAGTATTGTGGAGTATTACAACAAAAACCTAAAATAGCTGGTTTTCATAAAAAAATATATCTTGACAATTTATTATTTTACCTAAACCACTGCTCAATTTTACTGATGCAGAACAATGTGTTTAAATAACTATCTTTATGCTTCTAAAGTTATGTATCACCAGAATCTGGGTGGCTTTACAGAAGTGGTATTAAAATAATTAAAGGTGTGCAAGATTATTATGTATCTCGATAATAAATCCACATTTTTTGAAAACTGGGCAGAAATACTACAATTACTACACTAATCACAGTTTGTTATGCCTTTTGAAATGTAAACTTTTCTTTGATGATAAGGTTCTGGTCTTGAAATGTTCAGTTGTACAAGGTTTTTTGTAAATATTGTACATAATTATCTTTGTTTAGGTGTATATAGTTTAAGTTCTTGTAATTGTCTTGATTTGTTATATCTGACCTTGACCTGCCTATTAACTAATTCCTTCATTTGTTTGTAGCAGTCTTGTTATGATAATTCAAATTTCAATTAAAATATTTATATTTTTAAATATTTTTGAGACTGTCTGCACAAACTTTAAAGTCTGTGACGCATACTTACAAGTCATGCATTGGCTATATGGGTATATAACCACTTTACTGAAACTTCTTGTTATTTTGCTTCCTTTCTTACATCTTCATTTTGATATCCTTGTGGTACAAATTTATTTATTATTTATTTATTTATTTAACATTTGGTAACTGGGAAAGTCTGACTTGGAACGAGTCAATTTTCAGCGGAGGCCCAGGGAGAAACGCTCCAGACGCATGTCTTTGTAACGTGAGAGGAAATCTGAGCACCCGGAGAAAACCCACATGAATACAGGGAGGACATGCAGACTCCACACAGAAGGCATCACAGCTGAGAATCGAACCGGAGAACCTCTTGCTGTGAGGCGACAATGTACCGATGCACCACTGCGCCGTCCAAATGTGTTTATATTTGGTTTCATGAGTATAGGCCAAACAAAAAGCACCTGCAGACTTAGGATTTCAATCTCATGTAATTTATTTAGTCATATTTTCTAAAACTGACAAAAGAAGATAGGGCGGGTTCCTTTCAGCATCTCAAACGCTGACAATATCGAATACGATATTGTCACCGCAAGAATGCCGGAAGTGCAGAACATCGAACGGGTAAACAGAAATCTCTGTAAGGGAAGATTTCCATTTACTTCAATGTAGTGTGGTCTCGTAGTTGGTATATTTGAGTAGCGGGGGTGTGGGGGTGCAGGGGGGCTTGCCCCCCTGCCTACACCCTTTAGTTTTTTCTTTTGTTTTTTTTTTTATTGGCATTCAAAAATTTAATAGTTCAATCATTTCAGTTCGATATTTTGTGATTCGAACTATTACATTTTTGAAATGCTGATATAGACCCGATAGGGCATATATGAGACATTATATTCAGTTATTACTGAGTCAAGGTGATTTTTAAGTACCCCTTCATTATAGACACTCATCTTAAAATCACACCAATGCTCATCAAGTCTGGTAAAAGATTTTATGTATATATATATATATATATATATATATATATATATATATATATTTTTTTTTTTTTTTTTTTTGATGGTCATCTTAGATGATCTTGTATACAGAAATCTTATCATATTTCATTTAAAAATTGTATATGCAAATTGGTAAGTATGTAAAGAGGAATATGGGATAAGATTTCAGTTTAAGTCCTGGGAGTTTTAGGATATAGATTGCAGAATCTTAGACAGATTGAGCTGCCTCTGTTTGCAGCCCTAGCTGTAGGTGGAGTAGAACGTTTAATTTAAATTTTTGCATCTAGGCTTAGTATCTGATATACTGTTAAACCTCAGGAAGCAGACTATCCATAGTCTATACTAATGTTAGGTGTAGTACAGAAGAATAGTAAAGAAATCTGTTCTTTCAGTAAATTGGGCATTACCATTAATTTTATTTATGTTTTGAATCAGTAGGCAGATTTATCCTGTCCACATAATCATCCTCTAGATTCAACTGCACTTAACAGACTTTTTTTGCAAGTTGAGAGGGGGAATGGACTTGTTGTTTAATATTATTAGGATTCTATTTAGTTGAAGATGTATGTGATATAACAGTTAAAACTTCTACTGTTCTGCCTTTGATCTTTTTTTTCTGGTCAGAGAGGTGTTAGAATAATTCTCTCAGCATGTGGACATTTTGCAAACAGGTAAATTGCCACCTGGACTGGTAAAACAGATTGATATTATCCATGCATGGAATATTCTACCAAACTTTGGAGTCTGATATAGTCAGACTTTCTGCTGTATAGTGTATTAAGTGTATTAAGACCTTGGAGTTTACAGTGTAGTTATTTTTAAAGTTATCCAGTCACTGTAGTGGAAAATCTTTTTAATAGATTGTCTTTAATAACTTATTGTATATCAAGTTTAAAGGCCAGGAGTAGTTCTCCTTTAGAGGAGATGTGGGACTGTAATTCTATATATCTAGATAAATAGTGATAGCGGCTTTTGGTATTATGGACAAACCATGATTTTTGGTACTGTAAATACATGTCTAATTTACTTTTAGTTAAGAGAAGTAAAATATAAGTTATTAGCTGCCACATTGAGGATTAGAACTAGACTATGATAAATGGATAAATTCCCCAGTATAAGTAATGTGGAAGAATTTAGGAATCAGTAGCATTCTGCATTTTACTGTCACTTAGGCTAGTAGTAAAGTGATTTCTAGTAGAGGATTGGCCTTGGTAAACTTGGCAACAAGCATTGCTAGTTTCATCATTTGAACAAGGCTGTGTAAAGTGATGGTATTTTGTTAGGTAGGAATCTTTATGTGATATCCCACCTCTGTGCCATTGCTGGAGACAGGAAAATTGGTGGGATATCTTTGCACCTCATATCTTAATGACATATTTTAATGACCTGTCACTGAAGCAGTTATTAGTCCAGCTTTGGAGTTAAGGAAGCTTGCAGCACTGCCGACTATAATGATGCATAACAAAATACAAATATATACAGGCACTATTGTCATTATATCATAAGTAGGATGAATTGTGGATAAATGTATTATTCCTTTCCTTGTACAGAATATAAGCCTAGCACTGTATTGTATAAAAGGGTGAATTTTATAGTGGGTATAATTGCTCTTTATGTTTGGACTGCATTATATATCAGAATAAGGAATATGAAAGGGAATGATCACCTTTCTTTACATGTTAACAGGATACAGTGAATATTACGCATAAGGAGGGTGAAGCCAAAAACCAGAGCCTGCACTAAATAAAAATCAATTCATTTAAAATAGAAACTGAATCACTAAGTGCTTTCATCCCACATACTTCTCAGGACTTCATCAGGGTGTATACAAAATGTACATTTATACAAGTAAACATTGTTAGTGTAGAATTAATTTCTAATTAATATAAACAAAGTACATTCAAATGACCAAAGCAGTTTTAAACAAAACATGAATAACTTGGACATTGGGTGCCTTCAGATAAGAGAAGCACTTTTATATGGGATACATCAATGAAAGAAAGAGTACATTCAGATGAGAAATATAATTTTGTATACAAAACAAAATTTGCAGTCCATAATGTTTGTTATCTGCAGTTTATATTTGGATTGCTACTGCCACTAAGTGTATTTGAATAGTAGTATCCTTTGCCTCTAAAGCAATTGAATGTGTCTTTCTCTTGCAGGTGGCTTGAGTATAGCTTCTTGAATTATTTCTCTCTAACGTTCTGCATTCATGTGGTAGTTAATTCCATGGGGCAGGTCATAGGTCCTGATCAAGATAATGTTTCTTCCACAAACTGAAATTCTGAAGTGATGCTGCTTTCTTAGCTTCCCATTAAAGGGTAAGAGTGTACCTTCAATGGTAGCTTTATTCTTAATGGTTGGCAGTATCCTATCTTATTGGTTTTAAGTAATAAGGTGTTAAATAGGAACAAGGCTGTTTGAATTGCAGGAAGCCATCTAGTTTTTTTTATTAAGTCAGAGTGATATGTATGTATGTGTGTCTGCCAACAGAACAAATCTAGGTGTTTTGTTTTTCTTTTTTTTCTTTGTGTGCCATATGGTGAGTGTTGGATGATTATAGGTAGGCAGTATTCTGTTTTGGGAGAAATATTCTTAACTGTCACAGTTCTGGCTGTTGGGGACAGTAGGTGTGTGAGTTTGTACCATAGCTTGAACTGAATCAAGGTGTTTTGTGAGATATCGTGTATGTGAGAGGTAAAAGATAAAGATGGGTTGAGGGTAAGACCCAGGTATTTATAGTCATTGACATTTGGAATTAAGTTGGCTTGTATGTCATTGATAATAAGGGTAGGTGATTTTGATGTTTCTTAGGGTGGCAAAGAGCATAGCATTTGCCATATTAGGGTTAATTAGAAGCTTATTTGTAGCTGACCATTGGCATAGAGAATTGAAATACTTTTGTAATTTGACTTTCAAGTTTAGAAGCCTTTTGCTTACTTTAGTCATTAATATATCTTCTGTGTAAAGTATAACTTTTAGTTGTTGTAGGTTTCTGGTTAGGTCATTTATAGAGAGGGAAAAGAATAGGGGTCCCATTACTGAACTTTGCAGAACTCCTGTACTGACAGTCTAGGCTGAGGAATATAGATTGTTGACATCTAACTCGAAAGTTCTTTTATATGGGTAGTGCTGAAACCAGTTTTTTGTGTTATTAGCTGAACTGGGTTTTCTAAACTTGTTTATACAGATGTTGTGGTCAACTGTCTTGAATGCTTGTAACCATATCAACAAAGGTTCATGTACTTATGAAGCCATATTTCATGTTACTGCTATTGTTATGACTGGCTCTCTGATTATAACTAACTTATGTGTTTACTAAATGAATTTCAGGAATTTCACATCAAAATTAGAGCAGGAAGAAATGAGGCAAGTTTTGATATCTATTTTGTGAACACATAACTACTTAGTTATGAATGGAGGAACCGGATCATAATTCTTTGTAGTAGATGGATCTTTAGCCACCTTGATGTACTACCAGTAGATAGAAAAAAGGTGGAAGTGTTTAGTGTTCTACAGCACTGAATTCTGTAAGGCACTTAGAGCTATTTCATATAGTATCCAAGAGCAAAATGTATTTCTGCTCAACCAACAGCTTTTTAAGCTGTTAAAAACTTCATTGTACCATATTTTTGTATGGCAGCATGACTACAGCATAACATCTCAGAAAGGTATATAACATAAGAGGATCATGATTGGGTTTCCAATCATGACCGGTTTGTTTAAGTTTGCAACATGGATATCATGAAATAAACTCTGAGAGAGAGAGCAAAGCAAAACTCCAGAGGTGAATCTTGACATCCATGTCAAGAATACATAAAAATGGGTTATGATCGGACACGTGCAATCATAATTCTTTATATTACATGCAAATTAATGTGCTCCATGTTTTACCAGTTACAGAAACAATGTCGAAGCAGAGTGTTTCACCTCTGAAAGCCACGTATCATTTGCAGTACTACACAGTAAGCAAAAGGAAAATGTCAGTCTGATGAAGAAATGTCTGTTCCCAGACACTTCACTCTGCTGCACTTTTTATTTTATTTATTTTTATTTTTATTTATTTTACATTTGTTGACTGGGATAGTCCGACTGGATGCATGTCCATTTTCAGCGGAGGCCCGGGGAGAAAAGCTCCAAGGGCAAGCAGATACAGCATTACATATTACAAACAGACTATTTACAGAGATTACATAAGTAAGCAAGTTAAACAGGTTAGAGTTAATCCTGAGCGCAAGTCAGGATTAAATTAAATTACATAGTAAACTGGTTAACAGATTTTTACACATTCTAGAGAGAGTTAGCCAGGCTTGATACATTGACATAGCCAGTTAAGTGACAAATGTTGTTTGAGTCTAGTTTTAAATTGACCTAAGGTGGAAAGTAAGGTAATATCAGCTGGAAGAGAGTTCCAAGATCTACTTACAGAGTTTGCAACGAGAGAGTCACCGGCTGTGTTATTAATTTTGCTAGTCTGAATTAGTAGTTTGTTAGAGGATCGAAGCAGTCTAGGATTGTTATAGGGGGTGATAATATTTTTAAGTGCAGGAGTATTGTCCGGACTATAGAGGATTTTATAGGCCATAATCAGTTGGTTATACTGGATTAGGCTGGGTAGTTCAAGCCACCCAAGCTGATTTAGATTGATGCAATGATGTGTCCTAAAAGGCAGCCCAGTGGCAAACCTGGCAATGTGGTTGTAGCAAATTGAGAGTTTGTTAAGGACAGTCTTGTTTAAATTCGAGAGTAGAGGGGATGCATACAAAAGGGTTGAAAGAAGGTGAGAGCGAGCTATGGCAATTTTAGCTGGAGGGGTTAGGAAGGCTTTTATTCTGTAAAGTGACCCTAGTTTTTTTATTGATGGTTTTGATAGTTTAGTTATCATGTAGGTCGAATTTTAGATTATTGTCTATGATGACACCTAATAGTTTTGTAGAGGGGTCAGGGGAGATTATTGTGCCATCATTTGAATTTATGGTAAAGGTGAAAGCGGTAGACCTACATGTTGGTGAAAATAACAGCATTTTAGTTTTTTTGGGATTTAGGATCAGATGACGTTCAGAAAGCCAGTTTTCTATTGTATTAAAGGTGGTCTGGGTAGCTGACCATAACTCTACTAGAGATGTGGCTGAGCAAATCAGAGTAGAGTCATCAGCATATTGGATACAGCTGACTTATGGGATGACAGTATAAAGGTTGTTAGTGAAGATGGAGAACAGCAAGGGCCCTGGCATAGAGCCTTGTGGTACTCCAAGGGTGTTAGGTAGAAGGTTAGAGAGTTTGTTCTGCCAAAGGACAGCCTGCTGTTGACCATTCAGGTAGGATTGAAACCATTGAAGGGCTCTAGTATCTAGACAGAATGCTTGCAGGGTGTGGATTAAAAGTTGGTGATCAACCATATCGAATGCCTTGGAAAGATCCAAGAAGAGGGCTGAGGATATATAATTATTGTTGCGATTATGGTTTATAGTGTTGGTAAAGGCTAGGAGGGCTGAAGTAGTGCTGTGATGAGGGCGGAAGCCATGCTGAGCGTCTGCCATAAGGTGATTCTGGATTAGGTGGTGCATGTGTTGTCTATGAATACATTTTTCCATAATCTTTGCAAGTGGAGAGAGTATAGCTATTGGCTTATAATTGGAGAATTCAGTAGAGCTGCCTCCTTTTTTGAAGTGGGATTACATAGGATATTTTCCAGATGGTGGGAATTTTAGCTTCTACTATGTTTCAATTGATTAGTATTGAGACGGGGTAAGCAAAGGCATCAGCTGATTTATGTAGGTACATGGCAGGGAGTTGATCAGCAGAAAGTGTAGTGGGTTTTAATTTTTTGATCAAGGTACGGATAAGTGAAGTGGTGACTGGTTGGAAGCTGAATGCGAGTAGGTTTCTAGGGGTGCTACTTTCAGGACCAGGGGAGCTAGGAGGTAGTTGGCTAGCTAGGGCTTGAATTGTCTCAGTAAAGAATCGGTTAAAACTGTCAGAAACATCTTCAGGGGTTTTATCAATAGTAGCAGCAGGGATTGGGGTTGAAGTTTGTCCAGGATGTAGTAGATTATTTAAACCTGCCCAAAACTTCTGAGGGTTATTTTGATTTACTGTCTGTAAATTACAGTAGTATTGCTTTTTGTCTTGTAAAATTGATTTTTTGGTTTTGTTCCTGGATTGCCTGTATTTAATGTGATCTTGAGGGTCTTTAGAAGAATGCCATGAAGCTCATGCTTTGTTTCTAAGGGTAATTTTGAGTTTAGACTCTTTAGAAAGCCATGGCGCAGTTTTTGCCTTGGTTCGCTTTGAACGAACAGGTGCATGCAAATCAAGGATCTCAAGGAATTTGTTGTTAAAGTATGCTACGGCTTCCTCTAAGGGGGGGTGTTTTAGAATAGACCAATTACATGAGTTTAGTTCTTGTTGGAATTTGTCAGGGTCAAAGTTTTTATTGTTTCTAACCTTTCTGAGTAAGGGTTGTTGGGAATTAATGGTCTTGTGCTTAATGACATATGTGAGAAGGTGATCGCTTAGGCCATCAATGAGGGTACCAGAGGTGTACAGTTGGGGGTGACTATTTATGAGTACCCAGTCAAGTATGCTTTCTTTTTGGTTGGGTTTACCTATCCTGGTAGGGGTGGATATAATTTGTGTAAATGCATGCAGGTTAATATGGGTGGTTGGGGATTCTGAGGAACAGGTGCCCCAGTCTATGTTAAAGTCTTCAAGTAGTAGGGTTTCTTGGGGGTAGTGACATGATAGCCAGTGCATGATATCTTCAAGGGTAGATATATTGTTACCTGGGGGAATGTACATACAGATGATATTAATGCATTTATTTTTATTACGTTGCAATTTGGTGGAAGAATCTCTGAGTTATTAATCTGAGGTGGTTGTATTACATCTATGGTGACATTCAACTCAGATTTATAGAGTACAGCTACCTCACCCCCCCTTCCTCGAAGCACGATCCAGCCTGTGTATATTGTACCCAGGTGGTAATACTTCATTGTCTTTAGTGTTAGGTTTTAACCAGGTTTCAGATAAACAGAGACTCTCAGAGGAGTGGACATCCAGAAGTGCATGCAATTCATGTACCTTGTTATTAATGCTTCTAATATTGAGATGAGAGGCTAGGAGAGAGTTAGTTGGCCTATTAATTGTAGGTTTGTAGCTTAGATTGCAAGTAGAGGGGGTATGTGTATCTGAAGTGGGTGGGCCAGGGTTGGGGAGAATATCACCACCAAGTATTAGGTTGAGTCTATACTTGGTGATGAACTTCAGGTATTTGTTTATTAGTTTGTGGTAGTGTTTGGATCTAGAGCTAATGTGCCTGGGGTTGAGATGTTGATAGACTGAACAAGGATAGGATCTGGTACTGTAAGTATGGTTGAAGGTGGAAGGATTTACAGCTGGGGTGATAGTATGGCCTTTTGGAACCTGAAATCCCGTGAGAATCTAGTTTTCATACAAGGTAAGGAGGTATGGTGTTAACAAGAGGGGTAGTAAAGAGGAGTATATCATTATCTGTGATTCAGCTAGTGAGTTAAGGAACTGTTTTACATGGTGATGCAACACCAGAAGATGGAGTGGTGAGGTAAAGGTACTGGAAGGGGGATGGGAGAATGCCAGATGAAAGATAATAGGTGCTATTAAAATGTAGGTAGAAGAATGGGGGTGTGTGGAATTATCCCTGATGAAAGCAGATAGGATCTAGAAAGTGGGGGAGTGGCTATAGTACTATAAATTTAGAGGTACTGGTGGTGGGAGAGGAGCGAGGGTGAACGTAGCGGGGCTATTGCAGTTTACAAGGTTTTCTAAGGTCTCCTAAAGCTATAACGTAAGTATTATAGCTCTTAATGTAAGAGTCAGTTTACTTAAGTTACAGGGGAAGGAGGCAAACACTCAAGTAGAAAAAAAAAGCCCTATGGCTGACCAATGGTTTTTGTGTGCAACCGACTCTGCTTAAGTGCTGAGAGAAACTGATTGCAGTCCTGTAGACACCATTTTGTAGGGAACTGTAGAGTTCAGTCTGCTTAAATGCTGAGAGAAACTGATTGCAGTCCTGTAGGCACCGTTTTGTAGGGAACTGTAGAGTTCAGTCTGCTTAAATGCTGAGAGAAACTGATTGCAGTCCTGTAGACACCATTTTGTAGGGAACTGTAGAGTTCAGTCTGAGTCACACCAGGTCAGCCAAGGGGGGAAGAGAGAGGGAAATCCTAAGCAGCTAGATTTATGGCAGTGAATTGTATAGTGGCTCTTAATGCTTCTTTAATTTCTTGCTGCTGTTCTATGGTGACCACTCTTACACTGTGGCACAAGACTAACAGTGTAGCAGTGCTGAGAGTTGCTTAACAAAACTTCAGACCTCTCCCCTCTGTCAGAAAGGAACTTATCAAAACTGTTTTCTTCCAAATTCAGATGACATTTACAGTGCTCTGTGCACTATAAAATTTGTTATGCTCTTTTCTGATGTCAGGAAAATACATAAATATTATTTTTTTGCCAACTGTGGACTGTAATCACTGTACTCCATGTACTGCAATAATAAAAAAGATGTTAAAAAACAAAGTCATATGGTTCCAGCTTGTTTGTAGATCTACACTATCTGAATGTCACTGCTGGAGTTTGGATTCTTTTGTGATACAGAAGCCAAAAGGTTATTGTCAGTAGCCTTAAAGGAGAATATTGCTGGTGCCTGTGTCAAGAATGTTCAGTTAGTGAGAAAGGTAATTTGTTTTGATGAGCTTTCCTAAGGTCCTGTTCAAGGTAACAGAGACAACTTCTGTGCCAGTATATAAAAAATGACTGTTACAGATGTTTTTATATCTGTATGATGTTCATCATGTTTCACTGTTGCAGTCATTACACTTGGGTTATCCTGCTGGCAGGCTACCCGCAGTCGGCCTGCATTCCAAAGTCCTGGTCCGGCGTCGGTTGCTGTCACCTCTTCCCTGATGTCAGTGCGCCAGGGGTATAAAAGATGCAGCCAACACCATTTTCTTCAGTCTTTCTTGCCGCGCGGTGCCCGAAGCAAAAGCAGTTCGCAAGTGCCGGTCGGCCGACTCCTGAGATTTACAAAATCAAATTTCAGATCCGAAGTCTTCAATAAAGCTAAGTACCTCATTGGGGAAACTTTTTTCTTGCTCCAGACCGATGTCAGAAAAAGTTAACAATTGTATTTCTTGTGGGAAGCAAATACCTCATAAGGATTTTCATTCTTACTGTATTCCTTGCCTAGGCCCTGACCACAACGTTGCTAGCTGTCGGTTTTGTGCTAGATTTAATCAACGCACTATTAAGCGTCGGTAGGATTTTGCCTTTCATTACTTTGGCCGAAGGTTTAATTATATAATGCCGTCAGAACAGCCAATGACCGGAGTTTATAAAAAGCGCAAGGAAAAGGACAAGCATCTGAGGTCCAAAACCGACGACGAGACCTCTGCTAGGCCAGTCGCCGGTTCTCAGTGAGGTGTTTTCACAGCCCCTGATGCCTGCTACCTCAGAGCCACAGGCCACTTCCGACTCCCACATGGAGGCAACTAGGCCTCTGGATACTCAAGGTATTGGACACTCGGAAACTATTCCCTCAGATGGGTCCGGAGCCGCTGAGCAGGCATCGGCTTCTGAGGGTGTTTTCATACCTGCACTGTTATATGTCAAGCCAACCTCAACTTCCAAGGCAAAGACTAAAACAGCTTTAAAGACAAAGAAACAAGTACATCATTCTCCTGGACAGACTAACATGCCTAAGAAACAGATGCTTAAAATGACCGAAGACCTAATTACTTTGATCAGGGGTTCCCATCCCCTCCTGATAAGAGGCCTAGGCAAGACACAGAATATGATTCTTCTGATCAGGTTTCCATTTCCTCTGACTCCTCTTCAGAACGGGGATACTCTCTTCCTCCTTATGCGGATTCTGATGCTGAAGAAGCTATTCCTTCAGCCTCTCCTCCTGAGGATTATTCTTTTGGGGAAACCCTGCATACCATGAGGGAGCATTTTCACTGGGAGAGCCAAGATTACTCAGAATCTAAGAAAAGGCTCAGGGACTTTCTTTTACTTCCTCAGCACAGACCTCTTGCTATTCCACCTGTTCTAGACATTGTAGATGATGTATTTTCAGAGTCCGGCCTGTCTCCTTACTCCTTACCCCCTGCACCTGTTAAGCCAGACAGATACTACAGGGTTCCAGATTCTCATAAATTTTTATATAAAAACCCTGCTGCTGACCCAGAAACTATTTCTCAGGGTCCCACAGGGGTCAAGGCTTCCACTGCAAAACACCCTGTCCCCTCTGATAGGGATTCTAGGGCACTGGACAGATGGGGAAAAAAGTTTACACTTCTGCTACCTTGGCTGTAAGGGCTTTAAATTGTCAGTTTCATATGCTTAAATATCAGCAATACTTAATGTCACTGCTAAAACAGAAAATGTTGACAAATTCTGAATGTTCTGAAAACAAGGAAATGCAGGATTTATTGCATGCAGCTGAACAAGTGGGAAAGCATACTTTGCAATGTGGTTTTGATTCACTGGAGGCCTCTTGCAGGGCCGCTGTTACAGGTTCTGTCATTAGAAGGCATGCTTGGTTAAAGGAACAGAATCTGCCTGATCATGTTAAAGCAAAATTATTGGATGCTCCATTACAGCATGATACTTTGTTTGGTGTTAAGGCAGAAGAGGTGTTGAAGAAAATGGAAGATAAAGTGAAATCTATGCAGACAGTAAAGGATTTCTTAAAGGTACAGCCACCAAGATTTAGCAGGAACTGGCCTTCTAAGAATTGGTCATTTCCAGTGTCAGACAGGCCACAAAGAGGCAGATACAGATGCCCTAGAGGCAGATCCCAGCCCCAAGGCTCATACAGGCCTAAACAGTGGGGTGCTTCTACCTCCAAAAGTGGAGAAGACAAATCACAGCCATATAGGAAACAGTCCCAATGACTTTCCACTACCAATGCCAAGCACTTATCTTTTGGCAGCTCCCTTAGGGGGAAAGCTAGCACTTTTTTCACAAAATTGGCACATGATCACCCAGGACAAATGGGTCTTGAATATAGTCTCTCAGGTCTACAAGTTCCACTTTCACACCCTTCCAAAGACAAAAGGTATGCCACACCTACCACACAATCAATGGGCAGAGGCACAAAAGCAAGTTTCATCTCTCATGGACATGAGGGTTATTCAGTGAGTACCACAGCAAGAGCAGGGACAAGGATTTTACTCAAGACTTTTCTTGGTACCCAGAAAGGACAAAGCCTGGAGACCAGTACTGGACCTGTCTATTCTAAACACTTTTCTGGACGTTCCAAAATTCAAAATGTTGACTCTGCAGCAGCTTCTGCCCATGCTGGGCAAGAAGGCTTGGCTTGTAACTTTGGACCTCAAAGATGCATACCTGCATGTCCCAATCAGACAATCTTGCAGAAGATACCTCAGATTCATAGCTGGCTCAATACACTACCAATTCTCTGCACTGCCCTTTGGCTTATCTACTGCGCCCAGGGTCTTCACAAAATGCCTGGCACCAGTAATTGCATTTTGCAGACAAAGAGGAATTCAAATATATCCCTACTTGGACGATTGCCTTATTCAAGCAGAGAACAAAGACATTCTACTGAAACATCTGGCATTTTAAAAAGATTACTAATTTGCCTAGGGTACGCAGTAAACGAAAAGAAATCAAAACTAGTACCCTCTCAAGAGATAATATTCCTGGGTGCAAGCTTAAATACAACTGCCCAGATGGCTTATCTCACGCCAGACAAACAAAGGCAACTGACTTCTTACTTCGAAAAGATGGCAACAAAGACCCATTTATCTGCAAGAAAAATTCTGCAGGCTTTGGGCTTCATGGCATCCTGCATTCTGCTAATTCCGTATGCAAGACTGCATATGAGGAAGCTACAATGGTATCTAAAAAGTGTTTGGACTCAACATTGCCACAGCCTGGAAACATTAATTACCCTCATTCCCTGCCTGCAACAGGAGTTTCGATGGTGGCGCAGGCCTGTCACCACAACAAGGGACAGCCATTCACTTTACCCACAGCCAGGCAGACACTAACAGCAGATGCATCAGATTATGCCTGGGGGGCCCACATGGCAGGAAAATGTTTTCAGGGCACATGGCTCGCAAGCCAAATGCATCTTCATATCAATCAAAGAGAGATGCTAGCTGTACAGAATGCCCTGACAGCCTTCAAGGATCTCCTCCATCCAGGACAACTGCTGATAAAGACAGACAATACTACAGTCATGTGGTACATAAACAAGCAAGGAGGCACACATGCCTACCCCCTCTGCAGACAAGCCATGACTTTGTGGAACACAGCATTGACTTATCAAGTGCACCTGCAAGCACAATTCCTGCCAGGAAAGACAAATACTCTGGCAGACGAACTAAGCAGAAACCCCATGGACCCGCACGAGTGGAAACTAGATCCACAAGTCTTCAGCATGATAACAAGGAAATGGGGTTGCCCAGTCATAGATCTATTTGCCTCCCCTCACAACTGCCAACTACAGAGATTCTGCACAAGGACTTATCACAAACAAGCATGGAATCATTCAGCTGGAAAACCCTTACAGTATATGCCTTTCCTCCACTGCCTCTCCTCCCCAAGGTACTCCTAAAGGTCAGACAAGAGAAGCCAAAAATGATACTGATTGCCTCAGACTGGCCACGCCAGCACTGATATCCAATCCTAAAGAGCTTGTCTCAAGGCCCAGCCTGGACATTACCTCAAATTCCTCATCTACTGACCCAACAAAACAATCAGATCCTGCACAGCCGACTCAGAACACTAAATCTGGCTGCTTGGCTGATAATATAACCACTCAGAACACACCTCTCTCTAAAGCAGTTATGGATGTTATTTTGGAGGCCAGGAGGCCCAGCACCAGAAAATCTTATGCAGAAAAATGGAAGAGATTCTGTGCTTAGAACCAGGCACAAGGAATTGACATGCTTGTACCAAATATTCCTCAGATTTTACAATACCTAACTGAGATGCTGGACAAAGGCCTATCCTTCTCATCAATTAAGATCCATTCCTCTGCCATTTCAGCTCATTACAATACGGACCCACCTATTTTTTCACATCCACTGCTAAGGCAGTACCTCAGAGGGGCCAAAAACATAAGACCTCCAAGGAGAGCACCAATACCTGCATGAGACCTCAATTTTGTCTTGGAAAAGCTCACACTGGCTCCTTTTGAGCCAGCCAATACAGCTGAGATAAAATTCTTATCATGGAAAACAGCTCTGCTCCTAGCAATAACTTCAGCAAGAAGAGTCTCAGAGTTACAGGCATTAATGGCTTTGGAACCTTTTATTATTTTCCATCAGGACAGGGTTTCTCTAAGGACAAACCCAACATTTATGCCTAAGGTAGTGTCCAGTGTGGCTCTTAACCAAACCATTCATTTGCCTACCTTTTATCCAAACCCACAGAATAAGGGAAGAAACCTCTGCATTCTTTGGACATACACAGATAGCTACGCTTCTACTTGGACAAAACTAAAGCTTTCAGAAAGACTGAGCAACTTTTAGTGGCATATGCTGCAGGATCGCAAGGAAAGGCTGTTTCAAAACAGACTATTTCAAAATGGATAGGCCACTGCATTCATTTCTGCTATTCACAACATGGCAAATGAGTACCTAAGGGCATTAGGTCACATTCAACCAGAGCAGCAGCCACTTCAGCAGCCTTCCTCAGAGGAGTACCAACCAAGGATATTTTGGAGGCTGCAACTTGGACTTCAATGCACACTTTTACAAAGCACTACCACTTACCTCTTTACTCTAAATCCAGAGCAGGCTTTGCCACTGCAGTTCTGCAGGGCCTCATAGCCATTCCTAATTCTATTTAGGCCCAGCCACCCAACCTCAGCTTTGGGATTCAACCCAAGTGTAATGACTGCAACAGTGAAACACGATGAACATAGTACAGTTGTGTAAATGCAAATCAAATAAGCAAAGGTGTGGCTCCAGAATCAACTGTTGTATGAATCCAAAGTAACAAATGTACAAGACAAATCCGTTGCAACTCAGCTTTAATAGTAACACAAGCGCTTTCACATATAGCTTCTTCAGGTGTTTAAACAAAGTTACTGAAACACCTATTTATACACATCAGTGATCATGTGATCAAGTAATTATAGAATTAAAGTGATGAACTCAATAAAAACAATTTAAAAAATTCTATATTAAAACTGTATATACATTTTATACATATAAATATAAATCTATAACCAAAAAACAAAAATACATATATTAAAGAATATATGTATATTTTATATATGCATTTAATTTTTTACGGAGAGGTCTTTTTTGAAGAACTGGTTTAATGGGTACATGGTCATTAAGGCCATGCCCATAATTCGCTCTAAGTCTAACTATCCAAATTGCTTCCAGTTCTTCTGTTCTACACCTAATATTGCCACATCTTACACTGTCATGAGTCGTGCCCAACACTAAAAATTTAAAAGTATGTTGTTCATCCGTATTACCAATATGCTTAGCAAGTGCATTAACAAAATTCTTTTTCTTGATATGATATAAATGTTCCCTGATTCTTTCTTTCAGGGAACGATCAGTTTTACCTACATAATATTTATTGCATAAAACACAAATAGCAAGATATACAACATGCATAGTATCACAAGTAGCACTTGCAGTAATATGAAAAATCTCATCAATATCTGGATGTTTAAAAATAGTACTCTTGGAAACAAAGCAACAATACCTGCAGCTACCACATGGTTTGGTACCAGGCTCTGTTACTACATGCTTCTTAAAGGTGTTACTGCATAACCTATTCTTAAGGGACTTCCTATTTTTGAAAGAAAATTGTGGTTTTTGTACCTACTAATGCCTTAATGTGGTCATCAGTCATTAAAATAGTCCAATGGTCATTTATAACCTGTGTATGCAAACTAACATCCCTAGTATAATTAAGGGACATCCTAAGTTTATTATTAGTAGGGCATTTTATTCTATTAAAGTTCTCTGAAAAATAAGGTTTTGCTACAGTTGATCTCATAGAATCAACTGCTAGAGAGTTAGTTTCCACCATTCTCTGTTCATAACCCCTTTCAAGCAATTCTATTGCTGTTTTATTTTTATGATATTGATAATCTTCATCCCTAGCATTCAGCCTTGAGGCTCTAAAGAATTGATTCATAGCAACATTTCTGAATACAAAATTAGGGTGCATGCTTTTCCTGTTTAACAACTGGTTAGCATGACACTCTTTCCTATACAAATTACTGTTCAAATAACCATTTTCATCCCTACTAACATAAACATCCAGAAAATTTATACCATCGGATGAAAAATTTAAAGTAAAATGTAAAAAATCAGATGAATTATTTATGTAATCCATAAAATCTAACAATTGTTATTCCGTTCCCTTCCAAATCAAAAAAAGGTCATCCACAAATCTTTTATAAAATAAAATAAAATAAAATAAAATCTTTAAATGGACCCTTCATTAAATATTGAGTTTCCCACACATCCATCACAGCATTCGCATAACTATTAGAGCAAGAGCTCCCCATGGCAACACCATTCTTTTGCCAATATATCATCTCCTTGTACACAAATATATTATTGTGAAGTACTAGATTCAATAAAGTTTGTATCAAAAATATTTCATCATTGTTAAATCCTCCAGAATCTACTAATAGTTTTGTAACATAATCAATACCTACTGTGTTGGAAATTACAGTAAATAGAGAAACCACATCTAATGTGGCAAACAAAAAAAACTTTCATAAACTGTTATTTGTTTAGAAAATTGAAACAGTTCATTCAAAAAATGTTCAGTATCTCTTAAAACTATCGGTGACTTACTCACAATAGGCCTAAGACATTTCTCCAGATAGATGGACAAGGATTCAGTGCACCAGTTATTGCCTGCAACTATAGGTCTCATTGGGGGCTTACTAAGATTCTTGTGCACTTTGGGCAATCCTTGTATAATGGGAATGGTAGGATTTGTTGTATAAAAATATCTAGCTAAATCATGATCTATCAATGAATTAGCTTCTAACCATTTAATCGAACCAAAAACAGTATTGATAATTGTATCAGCCTGTGCTGATGTGATGACTTAACATCAGATAACATATCATACATTGCCATTTCATAGTCTATTTTATCCATTAATACTATTTGCCCTCCTTTATCAGCCAGTCCGATGACCAGATCCTGATTGTTTTAAGTCAACCAGAGCCTGTTGCTCAAGCTTACTCAAATTGTACTTATTACTTATTGTCCTATTCATATGTTTGTTATTATAAACTTCATAAATGCTTGAAATACATAACTGTTCAAAAGCTTTAACTAAAGCATTGTGTTTTGGTACAAACATACTCGGTCTTTTAAAACAATCACTATGTACATCCTGAGTATCATTGAACATACATTTCAAAGTAAGATTGCGTGCAAACATTTTGACATCAAATATAATATCAGTAATACGCATATCAGTTGTAGGAATGAACGTTAGACCCTTATTCAAAAAGTCAATTCAAGATCTGTTAGACAATGACTAGAAAGATTAACAATCAATGTCTTACTTGTTGAAATGCTTTTTTTATCGTTAGTGGGCTTGTAGTTGTTTCGCCCAACTTCCGTTTGTATCTGGTTGTGCTCCTGCCTCTCGGCTGCGTCTTCTGTTGTCCGCTTCTTACCCTGCTCATGGATCTCTCCCTCACTGGAAGAGGAAAATTTAGGCCCATGGAGTTGAAACCCATTAAAAAATTAATATTTGGCCCATTGCCCTGATTTTGAGATGTTAACAAGGGGGGGACATCTGCATCTACAGACCTATGTATTTCAGCCGTAGTTACAAAGGTCTTTCTTATTGCCCCCGCATTGGCGCACAACTGTGAAGTTGTTGTGCCTGTATTACTAGATACAGGCAGAGATACTGATTGTATGTCTGAATTATTTATGCCAATTTCTCCAATATCAGAGTTAGGAATATTGTTAACACTCGTCAACTGCACATCTGCTCCATTGGGGTTAACTTCACTCTGTTGTGAATGTAATGAGGTACGTGATTGGTCAATAAAATCATGTGGCCAAGTGAAGATGTTACCTGCTGAGAAGTCTTTATGATCTCTGTATATTTTGTTCATTTTAGTTTGTAACAATTTCCTTCCATAAATAGCCACATTATCAATAGTGTCAGTCATAGGTTTATTCAAGATGGTCGAACAATATTTATTACAAAGCGCTAAATATTTAGTCTTAATAATGTCTAATAAAGTTGTTTCTTGCCTAGTCGCTGAGGCTGTTAACAACTTCAGATAACCCATACTTGTAGAGAGATTAACTTGTTGCCATTCACTTAGAAGAGTTGTGTCACAATCAATTTGGGCAGGCATTTTTAATACGCTGAGCCCACAAGGTATAATTCTGTCTGTTAAACATAGCTGTAAATGGAACTTCTCATATTGAATTATTTTTAATTTACACAACTCCTTCTCCAAGTTCAGTAAATCACTTTTCAGCGCCAAAAAATCAAAGTGCATATTGTCCTCACGTTCTGTAGGTGTGATTTCTGTGAAAAGCGGATTCTCTTTATCAGTAATTCTGGAGATGAAGATATTCACATTAAGTTCAGTCCAGTTTGGTTGTTCTGATGTCTCTACTACTCCAGGCATATCACCATTTTCATTACCAGTAGCCATAACCAAGGTGTTGTTTGGTGTAAAGGAAAATGCACAATACAAAAACAAACTCACCAAACAAACACCTAACACCTTCGCAATAGAAATAAAGTCCAAATGCAAATCAAATAAGCAAAGGTGTGGCTCCAGAGTCAACTGTTGTATGAATCCAAAGTAACAAATGTACAAGACAAATCCGTTGCAACTCAGCTTTAATAGTAACCCAAGCGCTTTCACATATAGCTTCTTCAGGTGTTTAAACAAAGTTACTGAAACACCTATTTATACACATCAGTGAACATGTGATCAAGTAATTACAGAATGTACCCATTAAACCAGTTCTTCAAAAAAGACCTCTCCGTAAAAAATAAAATACATATATAAAATATACATATATTCTTTAATATATGTATTTTTGTTTTTTGGTTATAGATTTATATTTATATGTATGAAATGTATGTACAGTTTTAGTATAGAATTTTTTTAATTGTTTTTATTGAGTGCATCACTTTAATTCTGTAATTACTTGATCACATGATCACTGATGTGTATAAATAGGTGTTCCTTTGTTAAACTTTTACTTTGTTTAAACACCTGAAGAAGCTGTATGTGAAAGCGCTTGTGTTACTATTAAAGCTGAGTTGCAACAGATTTGTCTTGTACATTTGTTACTTTGGATTCATACAACAGTTGATTCTGGAGCCACACCTTTGCTTATTTGATTTGCATTTGGACTTTATTTTTATTGCGAAGGTGTTAGGTGTTTGTTTGGTGAGTTTGTTTTTGTATAGTACAGTTGTGTACCTACCATAAATGTAGATGTTCGAGTATATTCACTGTTGCAGTCCAGGTTACCCTCCCACCATCCCCCTTTCATTGCTGAGACTTATCTATTCTATACAACCTATGTGGTGTATTTGCTTGTAGATAAAGGTAATGTTTTTGTTAGTGCATAATTTTTTATAAGCAGAATTTTTAGCCTACCCTTTTGGGGGCACCTGACATCTGGGGCAAGAAAAACTGAAGAAAATGGCGTTGGCTGCATCTTTTATACCCCCGGCACACTGACGCCAGGGAAGAAGCGACAGCAACCGACGCCGGACCAGGACTTTGGAATTCAGGCTGACTGCGGGTAGCCTGCCAGCAGGATAACCCAAGTGTAATGACTGCAACAGTAAATACACTCAAACATCTACATTTATGGTAGGTACACAACTTTACTTTTTTCTTTCCTTTTAATTTTATTGGGTCCTCATCATCATGGTGGCTATCAAGTCTCCCTTCATATACTTAGCTGACCAAGTCATTCCTCCCACATGCAAGAACCTACCGCTACTGGGCTATTTGTTCCCCTGGGAGGAGGGAGTCTGGCGGCAAGACCCTTGTCATCATGTTGTGAGCAGGTATGGATTTTGATGTGCAGCCACTTAAATTCCATCCCTGGTGGCTTGTGTACTGCACATTCAGCTGCGTACTAGAAGGTGCATGCTACTACATACTGCAGGTCTACTGGCTGAGTGGTGCACCATTTGTAGCATTTTCATGTTATGCTCCTTTCTGCAGGTGATACACTTTCCACTCTAGCAAGGTGGGCCCATACTGCTAGTTATCCATGGGTCATCTGGGGTCCACTCAGAGCTTTATCCCTCTTCACAACAGGCTGGGTTGTATTTGTACATTTTGCATGCTTTTCATGAACATGAATATAAAAGGCATGCCGTGATTTGTCCTTCCTCCCAGGTAGCAGTCAAAAATGTCAAGTCTGTATTAGGTTTGCATGTACCTCTTCTCCTCCTCTTTGCACACACAAAACCTGCACTTGTATTAATTTAAAAGTGCTTTCCTCACTATTGTTTATATTATAAAAGTTTAATTAGAGATTCAAACACACAATTAAAATTCTAATACTTTTTGTGTTTTATTGAGCAGCTAATAATATAACACATACTCTGCTATGGACGTCTAATTTCTTTGATGCCCTCTTTTCACGTTTTGATTTACAATTTCATTTTGACACAATATATGACATGTGAGACACACTGTGCTGTACACAGCGTTTTTTCTATGACGAAATGTCAGTCTGCATTCTCCTGAATGTGTTTTCATAATGCTCTTGGTAAATGACAGCAGTCGTCATTTGACAGTGGATCACAGAAGGCTGTTGAGCTGGAAAAATATTACCGTCAGAAATGAATTTGTATACTACAGTTTGTAAGGTACATGCTTGGTTACACCAATGCATCTGCCTAGTCAGTGTAAATTAAATCATGAAGTCTTAGCCAGATAAGGTGCACTTTTCTGTTAGAGCCTGTATCTTAGTTTTAATTTACAGAGGATGCTAAATCATAAGGAATCTTTAATGGTTTGTAATGCAGGAGGCATGATCCTGATAAATAATGACTTACTGACTGACTGTATGCTTGCGAAGTACGATAAGATAAGAAATACAAGTGCTGCATTTCGAAACGTGTGTATTTGCAAAAGTATAAGTGCTGCATTTTGAAACGTGTATATTTGCTAGCTTCATGTTGTATAATAGCTTACCTTTCTTCTCAACAAAAGAAAAAAAATTGCATATTTCCCCTGCCTACATTAAGATGCAAGTAATCACGACATTGCTTTCATTATATTTCTTGTTTTTCAGAGATTATTGGAGTCAGTCTATTAGTGCCATGCTCCAGACTTGAACTAGAAATAATGTAATCTATTCTTCAGACATATATTTCTTTTTAGAACTGAGTTTGTTCCAGTTATATATTTACTGTACTACAGGCAATATTTTTATCTCGCCTCTTGCACTTGTGAGTTAACAAGTGGAGACATTCTTATTTTAGGCTTTTTTGAAATATGGAATAACATTCCAGCAGGTTCAGCACTGTGGGAATAGAAATTAATTTTCGAGATGCAACCTGTCAAAATAAACTGTCAGTTTTTTGTAACTACAAAGCCCTTTTGGCCTATAAGGAGCTGGTTGGTTAGTAGAGATGGCATTCTATTTATAAAATTAAAGTGATGGATGACTTTGGGAAGCATTTGCATTTTTCAAGTTTGAGTGAAAGAAAGGGCTAAATGACATATTGTCATCTGGAGCATTACTGAACTTACTAATGTGATGAAATAAATTGTTAATGCAATGCCTACAAAATGCACTGTTTATAAACATATTGACACTTTAGGAATCTACTTGGTCTTTATTTTACTATTTCACTTTTGATTTTATTGTATTTTTGCTATTTTGCTTTGGGTTTCCTTGATCAATACATAACCTTTATAATATATTTTAATTAAGAGACAGTATCAGAATTTACTCTTTTTATGAAAGATTAAAAACAATATAATTAAAAAAAGAAGGCAAAATGTATTACCAACATTTAATATACAGATATGTCTAGCATAGATGCAAATAATTGCTCTGTTTCCACTTAAATCTTCATCACATAGCTTGCTTATTTATTTTTGCTAGGTACCAACAGAGTTACAGTTTGTTATTGGTTTTGGCATTTATTATAAATGCTCTCCAAATTCAAAAGAGTATTTACTTCCAGTGCTTTCTTTCATGTTTCCTTGTGATACTCCCAATTTCACATGTGTTTAGAACAAGGCTGCCAGTAATACTAATAGCTTCAAATCAAGAACTGCCTTTTAATATTGTGCTTTCATTAAAACAGATTTCTTTTGTTAGGCCACATTATTGGAATTATAATGCATCTGACTTGAGGAACTTTGATTTGTAGAACAAAATATTTACCAAGATGACAGCATGGTATGAAGACTGTTTTAATAATCTGGGGTTACCAAGATGACAGCATGGTATGAAGACTGTTTTAATAGTCTGGGGTCTTGAATACAGTGTTAAACATTATGCTACATATCTGTTCTCTGCACAGTGTTGACGTGAAATCTAGGAACACTGAGCCCGTATATAATGAAGTTCTGTAGGCTGTGTGGCAGCTACTTACTATTAATGTATTTAAAGTTCATGTAGCAAAACACATTGTTTTCATCTTTTAAGAAGCAGTTTCAGCAAATAGTAAATTAATATCTATGGTTCTTTGTTGGAATTACGTGTGGTTGTGTTCTTTTTTCAGACCTGTTAATTACCTAATATTTCCCGATGACAGCATAACCTCTATCAAGTACATGGAGTGAGATGATTACTCTGCAAAACTGGGAAAAAGATAAACATGTTAAGAGTGCCTCTAGCATGAAACCCAAACTTAACAGTACCAGGGGGTGAGTAACAAAAGCTCATTAAGGATACCTAAGCCCTGTTAAGATTGGGTTTCATGCTGGGGACTAACATCAGTCAGTGGTAGCTGACAAAGAACACTGGCAGAAGGTAAAACAACTTTTAAAAGCTGTTAGATGCTTTGCTCTGCCACACTTATAAACAAAAAGTGAGGTAGCATGGATTTTAAGGCTATATACCTAAGAGAAAACCTAATTCTGCTTCCCAAGTAATTAATGGAATCTTCATCAAATCAAGTAATAGCATTGCTATGTTCTGTTCAATAAACTCATACTGATTCAGTCCATTTACTAAGATGAATCTGCCAGCAAACGTGGGAGTATCTCAGACCTGTAGTGCAGACCATTAGCATGTTTACTGCCCACGGAAACTGGATAACTGTGAGCTGTACTTAGTAGACAGCTGTAGAAGAGAAGCACATGACATGTTTTGAGGTGGCACGCTGCCAAATTTAGAGCCTCCAGATTTTCACATGTTTTAGAAGGGGACAGTGAGGATTTTAGGTCTTAAGGGGCTGCTAGATGACTAGCATCAGGAAGGCATTGGTTGGATGGGAAAAAAAATGCATAAAGTACTATAAAGTGTTGAAGACTCTGAGATTATATGAAACATAGTGACTGGATGTCCCAGAGTACAACAGGAAAATCAACTGATTTAATATGTGTATATAAACTAAATAGAGAGCCTAAACCTTTCTCTGATTGGGTAGGTGATTTGCCAGATAATGTATAACCCTTTAGCAGATGGTACATCAAGACTCTTGAGGTTAAAACAAAGATACTGACACAGCCTGTCTTCATTATGCAAAGTACCGATGTCTGATAAGTACTCTTATGACAAATGGAATATTAAAGAATATGATTTCATGAATGTGTCCTTTGTGACCACAAAAATGGATGCTGCGTATAAAAATTAACAACTGCTTGCTTTGTAGCCCAGTTCAGAAGAAAAGGTTACAGACATACAGCAAAGGTTGATTAGTGGACATGCATCTAAATCTCATAACATGTGAAATCTGGACAAAGACTAAAATATACTGGCACTTAAAAGGCCATTGCTCTTATAGACTTAGAAAGTTGCTAGAATAACATGATTTGTGGTAGAGCGCATTTTCTGGAGGATCTGAAGTCTGAAACCCAAATGTATTTCATTATTTAGTGACTTCACTCGTCAGTGCTTTTGTCAGACAATCACAAATTTTATGAGGATTGGTCCAAAAATATCAGGGATGGATTCCAAGATGGTCGCAAGCTGGACTGCCCCCTTTTCACAGAGCTCCTCATATTTTGGCAATTACCGGCTTTTTCAACCAGTGTGTAGTTGACTTTCTCCACAGAATTTTATTTAGGAAGCTTGAAGGATATCTACTTTGTATTTTGTTTCTATTTTTTGTGGTAAAATTTTAACTATATTCATTATTTTACCTCAAACTTCTCTTGGCCTCGAGTGTTTTTTCAACACGTGCATACAGGAGTCTTCTATCCTAGTCTGTGTAACTGTCACCACTGCTGTTTTCCCGGTCAGGGCAGGTAACTCAGACACCATGGAAACGCAAACAACCAAGGCCAAATTTTCCTCCATGCTTTCACCTGAGAAGGACACTGGATCCAAGAGATTAAGGACATCTAAACAAGGTACTGATATTACTAAAGCTAATACCAAAGAAAAAACTGACACAAATTTTCACCTTGAAGAACTAAAACAGGTACTACAACCAATTCACTCTGCCATACAAGGCTTTTCAGAACAATTCACGGACTTCGGAAAAAACGCTTAAACAAATCACTGATAGACTGGATTTACTTAAAAGTAATAACCAAGCCATGGAAATAAAGATGGAAAATATAGACATTGATTTAAAAGCAAAAGATACCCATATTGCTGAGATTCAGGCTAAAGTACTAGACTTAGAGGCGAGAAGTCGTCGTAATAACATTATAATTAGAGGTCTGCCTGAGTCATATGAGAATCAAAATCTTCTGTCAATAACCAAACAAATCTTTGTGGCTTTACTCGATAAAGAAGTCAATGCTGATACTTTAATTGTTGAAAGGGCGCACAGAGCTCTGCGTGTCCGTCACGAATCAAATACACCAAGAATTATTTACACAAAATTGCTTAACTTTCAAGACACTCAAAAAATTTTGTCTGTAGCCAGAATCAAAAAGCAGTTTACTTGGAACCAACACAGACTTACTTTTTCGCAGGATCTGCCTCCCCAAATAAAACTAAATAGACAGAAACTGTCTCCTTTCTGCGCTGATCTGATAGAGCGTGGAATTAAGTTTCAAATGCGATATCCCAACATCCTGTCCTTCACCTACAAAGATAAAAGATACTCTGCCAAAGATACCCAGGAAGTGAAGATCATCTTTACAAGTGCTTTTAAGAAATTCCCATCCATTGACTCTTAATCTCACACGATTGCAGTTATCTTACGTACTAGAATGGCTTTTCATTTTTTAGCGCTTTGCTAAATTATTATTAGCATCTGTTTTAATATCTGCTACATGCCATGGGCTTATCTAAAATAGTGTCGGCAACTGTTAAAACATGTCAAGACTCATGGTTAAAGGTAATCTTTAATAGTTTATGTGTTATTAAATAACTACGGCAGAAGCTTGTCAACAATAGTGGCGTAGCCTGCTTAGTGTTGCTAGCAGCTCTTCAAGAGAGTTACTGGCAGCGATAATAAAACTCCTTAAAGCTAGTGCTAATGTCATATTTTAGGGTGTGTCCTACCTGTATCTCTGTAATATAGTCATTTGGCAATCGTAAGTTTTTGATCAAGATCCATAAGAGCAGCGAGATGCAGATGGTGCTTTCAATTTTTGCTCCTCTTGCTGACTTCCGCCTTTTACGTTTTTTTCGTTCTTTCAAACCGAGGCCAGATAACGTTTACTTGTTCATCAACACTTATGATGGTTGATATGCCTCTAGAGTCATTTGGTGTCTGGAAGTAGCACCAAATTTAAACATGTAAGCAATTTTCTTTTCAGTGAGAACACATGAAGAATACCCATTTTTTTTTTTTAGATGAGTCCTTTGGTTTGCTTGACAAACTCGGTGTTGTGTGCATGGATAAGCCTGTTGCTATAAAGCCATATTTCTCAGTTAGATGTGTGCTAACTCTTGATGCTGGACTTTCAAAATGTAAGGTGGAATTATATGTTAGCATAGTGTCTCGTCAGGTAACAGTTTAACGGGTATTTATACTACATACTTTTTATGTTGTTCTACTTGAAATTTTATATTTGACATGCTGTGTTGATATTTTGTTTTTTCCTACATTAAGTTAGGATTTGGCAGTATATCACAATGCTTATATTTTATTTGTAGTTTAGTAATGTTATATCATATATACTATTAGGATTATATAGTATATACATTGTTATGTCTTGATTGGATATACATAACCTTTCTTATACTTGCATTCCCTCTCGATGGTTCATAATGGTATCTGGAAGGAGGTTGAAGGGGTTTGTTGAGTTAGTATGCTTATTAACTTCTGACGTTTACTTTGCCATTACTGAATGATGGTAAAACTTATTTAAATCCTTTACCTAATATTTTTCACATCGCATAGTTGTATAGCTTAGAACCTCTGATGCTCGAATTGCAGCAAGTTCTAATTACATTATATAGTTTATAATATGGTACTTTTAGTTTATGTTTGCTATACAATACAATCTATATATATTTGTTATACTATTTACTCTCCTATCTAGGCTCTCACGTGATTTATATATTTTTAGGGATGATGTTTCATTGAGATTCCTTGTTCTTTATTTAATGCCTAGTTAGAGATGTATTTTGATTATATTTCTGTTGGAGAATATTTAAAAACTCACAAACCAAATTGAAAATAGTTGTAGTCCCTTCTGATAATAGATATATAGAAATTATGAACATTCTGTTTTATGCTGTTACAGTTTTTTTTTTTTTTTTTTTTTTTTTATTAATGTGAGTCAAATTCTGTAACATAGCTGCACTTGATGAAAACAAATAGAATTGTTTATTCCTTAGTATCATTTATATATTTGAAAGACTCTAAAACTTTTGTGATTAAGCGTAAGTTATTTTTATCTACTTTTTTTTTTTTTTTCTCTACTTCATACTCACGGAATATTATTTAAAATATCATATGCATTAAGTTTTTGTTGAACTTTATCGGGACTTAAATATTATACTTTAGTTTGATTTAATTAGTTAGATGTATTTGTATAATTAGCCTATCATTAGCTAAGATTTTAACTTATTTTATAGGAGCTTTGTGAATGTGGATTTTATGGGGTTAGACTTTGACGGCTATCTTGTTTTCTGTAGTTTTGTATATATGTATAGTATAATAAGTGCACTTTTAGTCCTTTTTAGGACTAATTATAAGATTTTTTCTTCTAATTTAGTAATGTTGGTAGCCTGGGTTTTAAACCTTTCATTTTTGTGTTGGTATGTTCCTTCTTTAGTTAGTTTTAGGTGGTTAGGCACCTGGGGGGGGGGGCGAGGAAACTCATTAGCACAAAGATATTAGATAACTTTGCCCACATCGGTGACCTTTACAATAGTCTTAATATGTATAAACTTCCCAAATCCTTTATTACATCACTATTACAATTTATCGGCTTAATCTCTCTTTGTTCCTTATTTATATATGGCTAGTTTTTTTAAATATTGACTCATGGAATGTGCGAGGGATGAATGACAGAGCCAAGAAATCATTAATATTCCATTTAATTTATAAATTACAAGCTAGTATTTGCTTTTTACAAGAGACTCATCTGCCTAGGGAGGATTGGTATAGTGTAAGAAACAAAAAGTGGATTAAAAATATAATAGTGTCTGGTGATACTTCTAATTCACAGGGAGTAGCTATTATAATTAAACAAAACTTTCAGGGGACCATTATTAAGGAGGATTTTGATACTAATGGTAGATGGTGTTACTTTACTACTAATATACACAATCTTGATAAACCTGTTTTAATACTAAATCTTTATGGCCCTTGCAATAATCAGCATATTTTTATTCTTCAAATTTATAACATTCTTTCTGTTTTCACAGATCATTATATCATTGTAGGTGGAGATTGGAATGCTATTATTAACCCAGTTTTGAATCGAACTAGTAACTCGCCCTCATATAATTACCAAGCATCTATAGCCCTTGAAGAATTAATACTAGATTTTAATCTCATAGACCCCTTACAACTCACAAATTACTCATCTAAAAAAGATATTTATACATATTTTTCTAAATGTCACAACACCTGGTCTAGATTGGATTTCTTCCTATTATCAGACACCATGACACATTTGGTTACAGATTTTTGTATTGAACCTAGATTTATGTCTGACCATTCGAGAATTTCCCTAAGACTAAATCTTACTTCAAATTCTATGCAAATGTCCAAACATAGCCTATGGACGTTAAACAATAATCTGCTCTCTAATAAAGAAATCCAATTACTAAGTTCTGAAATAATACAGGAAATGGAAATTAGTCTGGATACAACTTCTATACCTTACGATATTCAATGGGCTGCCTGTAAAGCAAGATTAAGAGGCATGTTAATAAATAAAACTTTGTATTTTAAAAAACAATATAAAAAGAAAGAACAATTCCTTAAACAAAAGATTAAATCCCAAGAAAATAATTATAGAACTAACCCTAGCTCCGTTAGTTACAACCTAATCTTAAATTCTCAAAAAAAATTACTACTTTTACATCAAGATAATCTGTCTATTTTAGAGCAAAGACTTCTAGCCACCTATTCCGAATGGGCTCAAGTACCATCCAAACCTTTAGCACGAATAATTAAAAATAATTTTAATAGACCTAGAATATCACATATACATTATAAGAATCATATCTTTAACACAGATAGAGAAGTTTTGCAAATCTTTACTTCTCTATATACTGACTTATATTCTAAATCTTCTAATCTCATAACCAAAGATCATATAAATAACTTTCTAAATTCTATTACATTTCCTAAGTTAAATAGTGTTCAGTAGAATGCCCTTGCATCTCCTTTAACTATCCAGGAAATCCCTGATTCTATAGATAGACTAAAACCTAGCAAATCTCCTGACCCTGATGGTTTTACGGCTGAATTTTGCAAAACATTTAAATTAACACTTGCCCCCTTTCTTCTCAAAGTTTATAATTTTATAAAAATAAATGATATATCAGACCTTCATTGGAACATATCTAAAACTATATTAATCTTGAAAAATAATAAAGTCAATACAGATCCTCATAATTATAGACCCATTTCGTTAATCAATATAGACATTAAAATTCTAGCTTCCATCCTTGCTAACAGATTGAAAAAAGTGCTGCCTTCATTTATTTCCCCTGACCAAACAGGATTTATGTCTCATAAACATTCATGGGATAACACTTTATCTCTAGAATCAATGATACATTTTTCTAAATCTATGAACTATCCGATATATGCTTTGATTCTTGATGCGTCAAAGGCTTTCGACAGAGTGAATTGGGATTTCCTGTTTCAAACCATGACTTGTTTCAACTTTCCCTGTATGTTTATAAACCTATTTCAAACTTTATACAAGAATTCATCCACCATAATAAATATTAATGGAACTTTGTCTAATCCTATTAAAATAACAAATGGTACCAGACAGAGATGTCCTCTTTCCCCCTTTCTCTTTAACTTATATTTAGAACCATTGTTATTATACTTAGTGCAAAACTCTACCTGTAAAGTACCTAGGTTATTAAATACTAATATACTACTATCTGCTTTCGCAGATGACTTAGTCATTTATTTTCAAACTCCTAATACTGATTTGAATAAGATAATAGATTCTATAGAGAAGTTCTCATCTGCCTCTGGTTATCATATTAATTCGAGTAAATCACATATTCTTCCCCTAAATCCCTTGGCGCATAAACCGTATCTTTTTTCTAACGTATCCTTTAAAATTACCTATGAGGTTAAATATCTAGGAATTAATATAGAACATAATAGTCTATCTATGTTTCAAAATAATTTAAATAAGCTTTGGTCATCAGTAGTTATGGACTTACACAGATGGGAATTATTAAATGTATCCGTATTATCCAACGCTGCAATAGTTAAGATGAATATCCTTCCTAAATTTCTCTTTCAATTTAACTCCTCAGATCAAGTTATACCTAAATCATTCTTTAATAGAGTTAATAAAGAATTAGCTAAATTTCTGTGGTACCCTAAATCTGTTAGAATTTCTTATGCTAATCTATCAATTCCAAAAAATAGAGGGGGATTGGGAGTCCCTAATCTGTACTTATACTATTTAATTATTTCAGCCAACAAACTCTTATCCTTTCTATGATGAATACCAATAGATATAGTCAATACCCTAGTTGGATGAAGATGTGGTATCAGCACATTATCAATAATAATATTAATCCGGCTGTCCTTCCTTTTCTTCCTTTGGATATCATAAAAACTCTTAAAATTTTTATATCTTTGAAACAGAAGGTTAAATTATTCCATGAGTTACTAAAAATTTCCAATCTTGACACTATTTCTCAGTTATTTCAGCCGCTCCATTTAAATCCTAATTTTAAGCTAGATGGATTTCAATTTAATCTATCTAAATTTCCGCATATTAAAAACTTTAAAGTATGGGATTTATTGAAATATAAGGATATGTCGGTACCAGAGATACGAAATATTCTAAATGTGAATAGGACTTATACTACAATTTTGCGCCAGTTAAAAGAGTTAGTTCTGTCTAAATATGCTCATTTAAAACCCAGTAAACAGGATTTCATTAATTTGGACACGATTATTAATGCCCTACTATCCCCTGAGAAAATGGTATCCAAGTCATACAACCTATTTACCAAATTATTACAAGACTCATCATGCCTTTTTTCCAACTTTTGGAATAAACACAATCCTAATCTGTCAGTAGATAAGAAATTATATGCTATTAAGATAACTTTGGAGTACTCCCCTTTCAAGAAATTATACTATACTCAACTGATGATAAATAATAATGCTTATTTCACTCCCTCTAAACTTAACAAATTCAATCCAAATAAGTCCCCTTCATGTCCGTGTTGTTACTGTCCCAAGGCTGATCTTTTGCATATTTTTTGGTATTGCCCTCATTCACACAAGCTTTGGACTTCTTTGAAAATACATTTACAGAGAATGGGATACCACAAATCCACCTTATCTTGGGAGATAGCAATCCTTCATATACCATTATTATTCCTTTCTAAATTGGACACGCATGTGATTATATACATTTGCTCA
Source organism: Protopterus annectens (assembly GCF_019279795.1). Classification (NCBI taxonomy): domain Eukaryota; kingdom Metazoa; phylum Chordata; order Ceratodontiformes; family Protopteridae; genus Protopterus; species Protopterus annectens. The sequence goes on along the minus strand of NC_056745.1, from coordinate 1,017,562,049 downwards.
CTCATAAAATTTTACATTTCTAAAAATTGGCTTGATCGTACTAATTTGAACTGGATTGGCTTTAGATCCTTGGCTTACTCATATATCTCCGTGCAAAAAACTCTGGTGAAGAGTCCCAAAAAATGTATTTTCATGGATAAAGCTATTGAAAAGGTCTTGTTTATTATTAATATGGACTAAGGGTTTGGTCATTGATGGGGTAGGATGTTCTGTTTTTCTTTTCAATGTTCTTAATCATTATTATATTTTTTACAACTATAATATCATTTGCTTGAGTTTCTACAGGTTACCATTTGTAAATATTGTATATAGTGTTATAAGTCTGTCGCTCTGAGTGTGTCATTCAAGTTTTTTCAGCTATGTTAATCGTTCTAACTCCTAAATGTACTTCAATACAATGATGTTGTTAGTGTTTATTGTTGCTGTAGTTTTGTCATATTATTGGATATTTCAATAAAAAGATTTTAGAGAAAAAAACAAAAATATCAGGGCAAAAATCTGGGCATTCTGAGAAAACCTGGACTGTTGAGAGGTATGTTAGTGGAGCTCAACTGTAAATTTCTAGAAAAGGAGTGGGTTTACATATGATATGCTGTCGGTAACATTAACAACTACATAGTGCATATTTGTATTGCAATTAACAACAACAACAAAGAAAGAAAAACTCCAACTGGATAAGTGAAACAAAGACCAATATAGTAATGTAGATAAATACTACCACATCTGCTTTACAATCTTCTGTAAATTAAACAACATTCAGTTTAAAATGGTAATCCTCCTCCTCTTGAAATAACTAGAGAGAGCAATAAAAAGTATTAATAGTAAAACTGTTACCAAATATGCATGTTAAAAAAATATTGGCAACACCATTCAAACAGATTGTGTGTGTAGACATCCTCATGTTTAGGAGCATAAGCATGCACAGTACGTATATTTTGATCTTCTTAACCACTTTCCTTTTTTGATGGAAATGTTCTTGCATGAAAGAAAGCTGCTTTGGGGCCAAGTTACTAGCCTTTTTCTTGGATTTATTCATAGGGTCATGGCTTCACACTAAGCAGTTGGCCCAATCAGAGTTGTAGCTGGCTTATCTGGTGCCACTCCCCAATCTGGCACCCCTAAACACTGAGTTGAGGAGAGAAAAAAGGGGTCCAGTCTCCAGTTTGGTGCTCTTCATTAAGAGAGAAATGAGAAGGACCAGGTCCCTGTCATGCCCTCATGTTTATCTTAGGAGATGAACAAAAGACACTGATGATCATACCTGCTGCCTTCCTTCAACTAACCATAGCTATGTTTCTGGGTGCAGTAAACCATTAGAAACCTAGCCACTGCAAATCCCACCTTTTATCTATAAGGGGTGGAAAACACAGCTTCCCATCTACTTGTCAAGACTGGTTTTAAAGAAAGCTAGTAGGGAGTTACTTTGTTGGGGAGAATAAGCTTATTTTATAAGTAGAAAATCCTTTTGGACATGTTAATCCTGCCAACAGGTTCTAGTATTACTGTGGTGGAGAGTTACATCCTTGGAGGGTGTACTGGTGGTATTTCTAATTTTATGAAGTTGTAAGATTTCAGTCACAAATGGACCTTTTATTGCTCTGTATACCAAGCAAAGGTCACTTAGCAAAAACCTGTAAGAGGTGGAGTAAAATGATAGGACTTTCAGTTGCTGTGTATAACTTAATGCAGTGGTTCCCAAACTTTTTCGATTCTCTGCTCCCATGTTGAATCCAGGTTTTCCCAAGGTGCCCTCCCCTGTCAAATTCTAACAGGTATACTTTGCGAAATAATAATTTTTTTTTAATTAAATGGGTTAGTTAGGTAAAAATAAATAACACACGCATTTAAAATCACAAAAAAATGTAATTGAGAAAATTAATAACACAGGTATTTAAGATCACAAAAACATACATTTCAATTCAACTGTCCAGAATTTCGTAAAATGTCCAGATTTTTATATTTGGTCTACTTCGGATCAAATTTATAGTATACTGCGGTGGGTTTGTCATAATGATTGAGGTCTTCACTTCACAGACACGGGGTACGGGGTTGATTATGGCCTTCAGGTTATTAATCTTTTGAGCAGATCATTAACATGCAGTAGGTGGCTCACTTGCATTTCCCATAACTTTAGGTTTAGCCGTACTTTAAAACAAAGAAGGTGTTTAAGGTTAAACTGTATAGAAATGAAGATAGTTTATTTTACAGATACAAAACGTGGGCTGAGATTAATTCATTTATGCATTTTGCTTTGCTGCATTTATTTTGCATAACAAATTGTTTAAAACATGAAAAACTGGAATAAAGAAATAAAAGAACATAAAAAGAAAATGTTACTGTGGAAACCATTAAGAAAACACAAAACTGTGGTAGAAAAATTTGACAGCATAAGATTATATGCTGCCACATATGGAAGGCTGTTTGAATCAGAAAGAAAATGTTAAGGAATTTAATACACTAGCAGGCCTTCCGTAGGAGATTAATTATTAGACAAGCCATAGTGAAGGGGCTATAAAGCAATTACAGCAAGATCTGTCATGCAAGTGGACTAGAAGAAACTTTGCACACTTTTCTAGGGTGTGAAAGACTCAAAATGTGTCCTTTTTTTTTTTATTAACCAAAAAAAATGCTGCCTGGGATTCAACATTGTAAAGGAAAACAAAACATCATAGTGGAGCACGTTACACACACACACACACACACACACACACACACACACACACACACACTGGAATCCATATGGATAGAACTACCCGTTAACAATCTACCTGTAGAGCTTGCAGGGCACATGGGTATGCCACTAACTATACAGGAACAGCTTTTACTGACTAACATACCACATCTCCACCTGCAGTTTCATTCAGTTTTCAAATTACTTCTCAGAATGGGAAAAGCAATTTGGATCATTAAACCAAATTCACATAATAAGTACACAAAGCCAACATCTAGAGGCACTATACAAAATATTTATAAATAATGCAAGGTCAGACATCCTTTCCACATATGATTTTTGTGACAGGATGTATAAAAATGTAAACAGACTGGACTTGGACTTCTACATTTTTTTATTAAAAAAACGTTAACTGGTTCTGATTACCTTTTCACTATCGCGTTGAGCACTATATCATGCTTCTTATAAGGACATGCTGGGCTTCTAGTTCTACAGAAACATCTACACTGAAACAAGGACACTGCACACATGCAAGTTTCCGTCTTGGAAAATTGTAACATATTAAGTTGTACCAATCAATCATTTACTCTGCTTGACAACAGTGTTTGTTGCTTATATAAATTTTAAATACAGCTGGTGGTTTTCTTGCCAATTCGCCTCTGAAAAGAGGTTCTAATGTCCAGACTGACATTCCTGGTAAACAAATGTACAGAAGTATATAAATGAAACGTTTCTCCAGTGTATTCTTAGAATAAAATTGCTTCAGCAACAAAACAAATGTAAGGTTCATTTGTTGCTAATTCAGTCAATCCTGGATAAAGAAAGGTTGTCATATTCCAAAATTCAGAAATGACTGCTGTTAAATAGCAGTTTTTGGACATCTAATGAATCCTACATAATCTGACAAGATAAACATCATGTTTTAAAAAGAATTAATTACATCAGATTCTTTCATTCAATTCAAGTTTAGCTTCTCAGATATTTAAAGGGCAAAAGTTAGAATGTGTGCAGTATAATATGACAAAGGTTGTCACATTAATTTGCCTAAACTTTTTCTTTCAGCTTTTCCTGGTTAGGAGTCACCACAGCAGAACTCCAGTCTGCTAATGATTGGCAGTGGATTTTTTACGGTGCCAAGTTGCCAATCATAGGTTCATTGGTTGGTACTAGGCTATCAGCCCTAGGGCCTAAGCCTAGCCATAACAATTCCCTGGCTATTTCTTTCTATGCCCAACCTTCAAAGAAGACATACCCATTCATGCATGCACCTACCTGCATGTCTTTAAACGTCACTTGACTGTGAGGAGGACATGCATACTCCACACAGAAGGTGCTCTAGCCGAGAATCGAACAGGAAAACCTCTTGCTGGGAGGCGACAACGCTAACCGCTGCACCACTGAATTCTTAGATTATGATCACTTAAAATTTTACCAGAAAGAAAACCACCAAACATGATGCTACATTTTATTTAGCAACACAAAGAGATTTTCCCTGCACGATCTTAATCAGATTTGTGGTATCTACTGCAATATGAAACATGCTTCAAGTGTTTGTGATTTACAGTCATTTTTTTTTTTTTTTTTGCAGTTATTCAACTATGATAGTCGACATGAAAACTGATACAAGATCAAGAAAATCATTCAGTGAATGTTTGTTCACAACATGCACTTTGTAATGTAGAAAAAGAAAACTCCAGTGCCACATTATGTTTCCATAAAACTAAACACATACTTCAAAGAAAAAGTCAGAATCCAGACATGAAGCTAGAATCTCAGATTCACAAGAATACGTCTTCACTAATCTGCAAACTGATGTGGTACTCTGAATTAAAATGAGCATGAAAAGTGAAAAAAATAGAAATATACAAAACTGGTGCACAAGGAGGATTAGACTCTTTTATATGCTACCCTGTATTATGCATGGTTACATCACTAGTAGCAATCCACATCTAAACTATCTTACAGCTTGCCACTCCCCCCAAACAAACAACAAAAAAAACCCAGCAGCAACAGGTCAGGGTATAGTATAAACTACCTCATGCATCTCTGGTTTTGCTCAGTTTTAATTTGCATCTCATATCTTACAAGCTACGTTTATTAACATGTAACAAAAAAAAAACTGTAAGGCAGAGCAGGTAACAAACAATTTAATATGGTAATAGTCAACCAGCAACCAACAACTAATATCTGTAGCATATAACCTTTAGCACGGCCACAAAATAAACCGCAAACTAATAAGCTTAGTAACTAAGCTTATTAGTTTGCAGTTTATTTTGCGGCTAAGCTTATTAGTTTGCAGCACCCCTGTGAGGAAGCTGCAGCTCCCCAGGGTGCCATGGCACACACTTTGGGAACCCCTGACTTAATGAGCTCATGTGTAAAACTTTTTTTTAACCAGGAATCATTGGATTCTTTCACATTGGCCAACATGTTTGAATTGGTACATGCCAAAGAGGGCATAATATTCTGTTATGGGCCTGCTTAATGAGGTGTAGAAAGCAGCAGTAATTTTCTTGGCTGTTGAAAATACGCCTCTGGTAATTAGTACAGATTAGTGGCAGGTAGGTACCTATGTGTCTCTATAGATATGTGGATAGCAGATATTTCCAAAAACACTTTTAAACGTAGAGGGTGTTTCTTGTCTATGATGGGACTCAGAGGTGTAGCTAGCCATTCAGGAGTCTGGTACCATTCCTCTCTCTGGTGCTCCCATCAACTCTAAGTTGAGGAGCAAAAAAAAAAAAGGATCATCTGTCCTAGCAAAAGTGCTTCACTTATGTAGTTCTGAACTGAGGGTGAGGACTCTTCTCTTCTTTAATGCTGTAGCAACTGCTTCATTTATAGCAAGCAACTGTTACAGTCCATGGAGCATCAATGCGCTTCACGTTGGGGGAAGAGAAAAATAATTCTCGCTTTTAAACTATCAGTTGTTTGCTACATTTGTTGCTAGCAACTGCTACCATCCAGAGTGCTAAAGGTCTTCACTACTTCTAAAATCTGCTACAGTCTATGCAACACACAAAGCAGTAAAGCACTTCAGTTTAGATGGCAAATACAATACTGCTACTTAAATGCCAGCATTGCACTGAAGACTGATAGGGATCTGCCAGTTGTGCCCCCTAACACTTTGTGCCAGGTCAGCTTCCCTCTTCGACCCTCCCAATTTTTTTTCTGTGACTGTATTTTGTACTTTGTTAGAAATCAGACTCATGTGGTGATAATTAGGAGCCATACTTTGTTCCAAGATATACCCCTTTTTTGGAAGTTGGCTACACGATCATCAGAAAGTACTGGTTTGTATTCTTAGTGATGAGGTGTTATCCAGAGCCCTTAAAACTATGACTAAGGTTACTCACAGGAACTCTCTTAGCCTTACAGGCAAAGAGATAGGCTTGGGCATGCCACTGTGTATGGCTCTGATATGGAAAACTCTGCCTCTGATTTTGAGAAGTGCTGTGAATGTGCAGTACATGTTTTTAGAGATTAATTAGAGGTCCACTGTGTTAATGGACAAAGATGTACAAGTTAATTGGACTTTAATTACTGTACATATCACATCTTATATGCACTGCTCTGTTCTTGTGTTACATGGGACACACAAGAAAGTAAGAGTACATCATCTTGAACACCTGATTGACATCAGAAATAACTCATGTGATACCTGTCTCCAAACATATCACTGGTTTACAGTGGGGATGGGACTGTGTTAATGTGCTTTGTTTTTTTTTAGGATGACTCACATATGTGATTATATTCTATATAAAAGAGGCATAGTACAACTTTGAATTCAATAGCATCCTTCAGGCATCAGTAATGAGTTGCTAATGGAATATTAATTGTGGTATGCATTAGGGTATTCCTGTAAATGATGTGAGGTCTGCTTTCTTTTTTGTTTTCTTGCATGCATTTTTGTCCTTGTGAGATTTAAAAGTACTGCTCAGATTCAGTAAGTCATGTGAATTTAGGTCCTATAATTATAAAAGGGCTAAGTTCCTGCAGCTTCTCACTGATTAATTCCCTGAAACTCCTCAAGGGCTACCTTTCTGGGTTTCTTGATGACGTGACTTTTGCAGTATATCATGCTAACCGTTGATATGGATTTCGTTCCAAGAAGGTCATAGGGCCAAGGCTATTAGGTTTCAATGTAAGAAAAAATTATTCCATGTTTTATTATTGACACATTGTATTGTTTATGTGAAGTATAACTTTTAATTGTAAACTGTGCCTGGGCCGGTGCTAGCATTTTGGGGGCCCTCAGCAAGTTTCACATTGGAGGCCCTACTCAGGAGAATATAAAGAGTGATCACATTGCTGTAACACCCCTTCCCTTTCAAACTTATCCAGCACCATTTTATGCTCAATATAGTGTTACTACATTTTTCAGATCATTAAAAATTGGTCTGCCAAGGTACACAAACTGACCGGCATTTAGTACTACTGTTATATTATGACAAGCCCCTGTACCAAAGCAAGGTAGCCACTCACAGAGGTTCATAGGTGTGTACTAGGCTAATGGCCCCGGAGCCTTTACAAACCTAGGCCATAGAAGTGCTCTGGCATCATGCCACCTTCGTTAGTTCCCAGGTCACGCAGACACTGACTGGCATTTAGTACCAGTGTTACATTATGACAAACTCTTGCACTACAGCAAGGTAGCCACTCAGAGGTGCATGCACACTGACTGCATACTCCTCAGCTGCCCAGATTTTCACAGAATGTCCAGATTTAACTCTTTTTTTTGGTCTAATGCTCAAAATTTGTAGTTTTCTGGATTTTTTTTTTGTGGCAAATCAGTGAGGGTTGAATTCACTAAATAATGACAGGCATTTGAGTTGACTTCAGAAAATGCATGGTAACACAAGATGTTCTATTCTAGGAAAAGTTTATAAGAGCAATACTTAAAATTTGTCCCGATTTTTGTCCCCCATTATCTTTGGCTTTGTCCAGATATTTTTGTGCCAAGAGATTGAGAGCTATGACTTAACTGGCATTTAGTAGCAATGTTGTTACATTGCGACAAGCCTCTGTACCACATCAAGGTAGCCAGTCCAACAGAGGTACACAAAGACACCCACATTGACTCCCACACACAACACAGGCACAAAAACAAATACAGCTGCAACATTCTCACAGACCCTAACCATGCTCCCAACCTCTCAACACAATAACTACAAACAAAGCAAAAAAAAACATAGAACAAAGTCACAGCATCAGGGATAGTTATAAACACTGCCAGTGTACACAATATCATAACAGGGTTTGCATTGGTATACATTAAACATCCATATATTCTGCAACATTCTCACAGCCGCTAATCCCCCTCCCACTATTAGGCATTTTAAACAATGTACTTTTGAATTAATAAAAATGGTATAACATATTTTGCAGTAGTATGCAGTGTGTGAACCCACATTTTTGATGAGGAACACTACAAAAATACCAGGCAAACATCTAAGTGTGCATTAGCATGCATCAGGACATCAGTACATTCTGTAGAATGCTCACAGCCCCTAACCCCCAATGTCTTGATGAAGGGAAAAATAAAAACAAGGCAAAGGCATAATATTAACAACATGTTTATACCATGCGTGACCTCAGTTTTATGAAACAAACAAAATATACCAGAAAAACATTTAAAAACTGTGCAACATTCTCACAGCCCCCAACCATGCTCCCATCCTCTCAACACAATAACTACAGACAAAGCAAAAAAGTATCATAAAACAAAGTCACAGCATTAGGGATAGTTATAAACATTACTGGTATACACAGTATTAGCATAACACGGTTTGTATTAGTATACATTAAAACATCTATACATTCTACAATATTCTCACAGCCACTAACCCCCTCCCCATATTAGGTATTTTAAAAAATGTAGTTATGAATTAATAAAAATGGTATGACGTATTTTCCAGTAGCATGCATTGTGTGAACCCAAATTTTTGATTAGGCACATTCCAAAAATACAAGGCAGATATTTAACTGTGCATTAGCATGCGTAAGGCAGCAGCACATTCTGTAGAATGCTCACAGCCCCTAACCCCCAGTGTCTCAGCACAATAATTCTGGCCGAAGTGGAAAAATAAAAACAAGACAAAGGCGTAACATTAACAACGTGTTTATACAGTGTGTGGCCTCAGTTTATACCTGGCAAACACTGTGCAACGTTCTTACAGCTCCCAACCACGCTCCCAAACTCTCAACACAATAATTACAGACAAAACAAAGTATCATAAAACAAAGTTCTAGCATCAGGGATAGTTAGAAACATTACTGGTATACAAAGTACTAGCATAACATGGTTTGCGTTAGTGTACATTAAAACAACTTTACATTCTGCAACATTCTCACAACCTCTAACCCATTACAAGACGGTAGCATCAGGGATAGTTGTAAACATTACTGGTACACAATGAAATACTAGCATAACTGGGTTTGTACTGGCATACATTCAAACAACATCTGCACATTCTGTCGCACAGCCACTATTCCCCCACTTCCAATCTTTCAGCACAATTATAGACAAAACAAAATTATATACAAAACAAAAATAAATTATTCTTGTGCAAGCCTGACTAAAAAGCCTATGTCAGATCTGGACATTAATTATTACAGACAAACCACCCTTTCTCAATCTCTTAGCAGAAGAATTCTGAACAAAAATAAAATAAAACTGTTACAACCACAGCCCCTCACCTCCCAATCCTCTTAGAACAAGAACTCTGTCCCAAAAAGTAATGCAATCATCTCAATAGGTTACCTCATCCCCCACAAAACAAGTTAAAAATAAACCCCAAAATTACCTTTCCTGCAGTCGATAAAAGGCTGCTACTAATCCTCTGCTCCCTCTTCATGATTGTAGACTGACCTACTACTTACTCCTCCACAAAGCCCAGACCAGCTCAGTCCTTTTAAACTGCCCTTAAAAGGACAGTCGTTCAGATCTTTTAGAAACTACCCTTACAGGGGCAGTTGAAAATACCTTGACTTGTCCAGTGACCACTATCACTCCTGGAAAGCTTGAATCCACTGTCTGTCCAATTCACTCTCAACTAGAGGTTGCATGTGCTCACAGACAACAACTTATCACCCTAGATATACACCCTACATGTCCAGTGATGGATGTGAGAAGTAGAGGCATAGAACAAAGTCCCATTGGAGACAAGAAGAGAAGTCACCCTGAGTTACATATCAATTCTGAACTGTACAGAAAAGGTGGAATTAGTTCAGGACTCTTCCTAGAAGACCACAAAACTGAATGGAAATAATATGATAACAAAATTGGTCCTTTTTTCATAAAAGTGTAGTTTTCTGGCAAATTAGTGGAAAATAGTTAAAGACTGAAGTTAGACAGTAATTACAGACATTTGAGTTTCAGAATTAATACTCTTCAGAAAAGCCTTCCTAATGCACAACCTGTTGTTCTGTCAACTTTTTAATTTTTTAAGAACATTTAAAAATTGTCCCTATTTTTGGGCCTTTGTCCCACTTTTATTTATGGCTTTGTCCAGATTTCTTACTCTAAGAGGTTGAGAGGTATGTCTGTCACAAGTACCACGCTGCAGTCATAATTTAAGACTTTTTAAAGCAAAGCTAATTGCTTCCCTTTTAAAAAAAAATAACAACTTGGTTGCCTGGATGCTGTAGCCATTCAGATCCCTTGCTTAACTGAAGTAGACCTGTTTGAGTGCAGCAAAAAAAAAAACCCAGAAAAAAGTTTGCAATAGCGAGGTGAGGAGGAATATACATTCAGTAATGGAATACCACAGATGCAAATTTTGTAAGTATGCTGTATCACTTTTTTATTATTTTTATTGAACTAAAAGAGGAGATGGAGAAACCCACAGCTGCTGCATGGGGGCCCTCGTTTGCGGGGAGATAATCAGGGGCCCTCTGCGGCTGCGGGCTCTGTGGGAACCTAATTCTGGCTATGGTGAAAGCCAAACATACTGATGTTAACATAGTATTAGGTCACTTTAAACATCCAGGCACCCTTCTTTTCTATAGGTTAAAGAAATTACAGTGGGGGACAGCCTGCTGTGCTGTAGAGCAGGAGGTAATGTATGCTAACAGCAGCAGCTTTGAGTGGTGCTTACCTATCTCAAGATAGAATGTGCTGGTAGAATAAATTGATAAGAATGCTTCCTCTCTACTGTACTGTAGTAAACACTCACAAACCTCCCTAACTACGTGTCTCTCTCTCTCTCTGCCATAACAATTCTTGACTTTTCTTTCCTTCACTGTAATTCTTGGATGATTATTTTTTGTTATCTAGTGTAAAGACAGGATGCAAGGAACCACTGTAAACCAAAACACAAATCCTATAAAAACAGCATTTCATAAACCAGAACTTTAAATATAAAATAACTGTCTGTTCAAAAATATAAAATCCACACAGCATAATCCGTAATGTAAACACTTTTGTCTCAAAAACTACTGTCTGCATCAAAATGAACACCTAAGTGAATGCTGCTCTGGTGGCAAGCATGAAGGATGTTGGCCACTGTTATCAGTTTATCAGACTTTAAAATGCAGATTATATAGCCAGTTTGGCATTACCAGGTGCCCAGTGCAGTCCAAGCATTATTGCATGTGTGTGGAAGCAGCAATGTGCCTTAGAGAAGTTGGTTTGTAGCAGAGATACTGTCATACCTGTTATTAAATGTAATCTGCCAACATGCTAATAGCACTCAGTTGGCAGCTCATAGACATATTGTTAATCCTGCCATACACTTTACTTCTGCATTGTGTAGTTAACTGTAAGATTAGGTTTCACTTAAATGAAGTTTGTTAGGCAATAATATAGTATTCTTTTTGCATAGGCCTACAAATGCAGCCATGTTAAATCAGACATATATCTTCATTTCACATTTTAAATACAGATTCAATAGAAAAGAATGTTTTAGTAACCTTCAGTTAAGAATATTGCTAAGAATAAAATATGCTAACAGAATGTGCAGTACATTAAGTGCAAACAGACTTGCGAACCAAGGTTAAAGAGGTGTGTAGAACTTGTAGGAAAGTTACATGGTTTTGTTATTATTAGGGGATATACTTCAGACACAGGAGATAGTTTGGACTGATACGCATAAAGTCAGTGTAGTGCAGTCCACAGAAGTTTGGTAGACACTCGAGAGTCAGTGTAGAAGTCAGGTCAAATGTACAGCATTCCAGAATATTACATCATTCAGGAAAAAAGGAATAATGCTGAGTATGAGTGCAGAAGCTAAGTACATTATAATTCAGTCTATTTCAGTTTACTACAGTGTTTTTTCATACAGTACATTCTGAATACATAATTTACGGACAGTATAATGAGTGCAGAAGCTAATGACATTATAATTCAGTCTTTTTCAGTTTACCAATACTGTTATGAAGATAGTAAGATTTGATTCAGATATTGTTGACATCTGCCTCCACTCTACATAATAAAACATTCTTAACAGAACTATAGTGTACGCAGACTTTTATTCTGAAAAGTACAAGAACATTTGGCACACAGAAGACTGGCACCTGTTTAGCACAGTTCTGGGTAATTAAAAGATAAAGACATTTATTCCAGCCTCATTCCAGTTTCTTCTAGTTATTTCCAGGTCATTCCAGTATTCTATAGTCCTTTTAATTCTTACAGTGATGAGCCACCATACATGGGGGGACGATTGCATTTAAAATAAATCCCAAAACCCCATGGCAACCTTGTAAATCTACAGTTGTCCGTCACATATATTTTACAAAGCAGTAATCCTTCAAAAAATCTACATTAAAGTTTTTAAAAACTGTGTAATTAAAAGATAAAAACATTCAGTCCAGTTTCTTCGAGTTATTTCTTGTTCAGCCAAGTACTCTACAGTCCTTTCATTTCTTCCATTAACTGTGTGTGCCGCTTTCTTTTCCTGTGTTCATGAGGGCAGAAAATCTTCTTTTAGAATTGTCATTCTTGGTGAGAGTAAAGCATTTTCTTTTACATGTGTCATTCATGGTTAGTTTGTACAACGTTAGAGACCTGGTGCCAAAAGACATTACCTGATAGTCGCGTACTGTAAAGTTTAATGAGACAAGAATCAAATTTCTGCACTCCAAGCTTCAACACACCATAGTATGATTGGATGAATCTTGGAGGGCAAACGCTTATATTTGTTAACATTATAAAGTGTTATGAATTTCATTGTGTTGCATTTCTTAATGTATTTTCTTTGTGTATTCATGGCATTTAGTGAATGCTTCTTCCTTTTCTTTCATTTCTATTCCACAATATCTTGCCACTGCTTACACTTCATGGGACTTGAGTTCTCTGGGTTAATACACAACATGCTGTTCTTTATAAACATGGATTCTGAGACATCATATATGGTGTGATGTGTAACACTTCCCATTAGAATATGCTTGCTTTGAGGGGGTTCACGTTTTGTAAACATTGTGTTATTTATAGTGAACAAATGCCTGCTGGATATGGGCGGCACAGTGAAAAGTCTTGTCACCTCAAAGCAAGAGGTTCCCTGGTTCCAGTCATGGCTGGGGTACCTTCTATGTGGAGTCTGCATGCCCTCCTTTTATTTTCATGAGTTTCCTCCCACATTCCAATGACATGCAGTAGGTGGATTGGACGCCATAAATTGGCCATTGGAGTTGAGTGTGTGTGTAAGTGTGTGGTATGGAAGAACTACAGAGGCAGGGCTAGCCACCCTGTAGTATATACCTTGGCAATCAATGATTGTCACTGTTGAAGTGACACTGCAACCCCATGTGTGCAAAAATGGGAAAAGGGGGTTGTGTATGGATGGATGGAAGTGCCTGCCAAATGCTATGTTCTTCCTCAGGTGCCTTTACCATAGGTGACACATTCTCAACTGAATCATCAGTCACATTCTACATGCTGCTTTCTCCCTTCAGGCAGAGGTTGTCAAGTCTGTTGAATGCCTTGTTGTCATTTGTCTATATTTCAAAGTGCTGTGTAGCATGTCATAACTGATGAGCATTTGGTTAGCCTTATCTGCCCTTTGCTTTAGGAGGTTTACATAGTTATTCTGTGAGCTATAATTCCACACAGTACATTTGACTTTGAGCTGTGAGATATATATATATATATATATTTTTTTTTTAGCATATATGTCATGATGGGGGATTGGAATTATGCATTATCCATGACTGTTCTAGTTAATGGCATTACATTTAGAAGTGACATTACACATATTAAAATGCCAGTATTCATATTCAAGGTGTTTGCATAGTTCAGGTTGTCCAGGACTGTCCTACAATTGGGATCATCTCAAAGGAGAAAATGCAGTTTATAGGGTTATACAACAATGTGGCAAAACTGTTGCACTGGGGATTGTGTAAATGCTACAGTATAGTAGTAGCTGAAAAGCATTGGAAAAGAACCACAAAGCATTATTGAGACAAAGGAAGTTTATATCACATAGGTTCAACACTTACAACAGTTCAAAAATAGATATAAGAAAAGCAAATATAGTAGTCCCTATGGAACCCCCTAAAATCACTTCCACTTAATGATGCTGTATTATTCTTTAACTCAACCTTCCTTGCCATTCTTGACAGACATGCTCCAGAACGTACCATTAGAATGAAAGCAAATATTGTTGACATCTGCCTCCACTCTACATAATAAAACATTCTCTTTATTCTGAAAAGTACAAGAACATTTGGCACACAGAAGACTGGCACCTGTTTAGCACAGTTCTGGGTAATTAAAAGATGAAACTAAGAAACTAATACTCTCTAGAAATAAGGTCTGGGCCAAATGGAGAAACCATAGAAACAGCTCTGACTTTCTTTACTTCAGCCAGCTTAGGAATCTTACCAAAAAAGCTATAATCTCTGACAAAAGAAAATACTACTATAGGCTTCAAGAAACCAATCTAAATAAACCTAAACAATTCTGGTCATCAGTCAATAGACTCCTCTCACCAGGAACAACCAAAACTCCCTCACCCCTTAATGCTGACCCTAACACCCCTCATCTAACCGCAAATGTTTTTAACTCTTTTTTTCCGAAACTATTCAAGCTCTTGCTAGACAACTGAACACCAACAACTTCTATCCCCCAAATAATCTAATAGACTCTTCTCACAACTTCACTTTACAACCTACCCCTACCTCTTTCATCTATAAACTTATTTACAAACTGAAACCTTGTACCCCCTCTGCTGACAAACTCCCTTCTCTTTATCTTCAAAAGGCAGCCAAAGAAATTGCAGTCCCAATATCTATACTCATCAATAGGACAATCCAAGAGGGAACTATCCCTGATATCTGGAAAGTCTCTCATATTATCCCTCTACACAAAGGTGGTAACTCTATTGAATACGCCAACTTTAGACCAATTGCTCTTCTCTCACCCTTAGCAAAAATTATGGAGAAATGTATACATCAGCAACTTGTTCAATACCTCTCATTACACAACATTATAGCTAATTGTCAACATGGCTTTAGACCCCATCATAGTACAACCACTGCTCTCTTTTCCTTTGTAGATACTATCAGTATTAACCGCAATAATAACCTTCTCTCTTCTGCACTATTCATTGACCTCTCCAAAGCCTTTGACATGGTCAACCACTCTTCTTTGCTTCATATCCTTGAATCCCTCTCATTTGATAATCTTGCCATTAAATGGTTTAGCTCTTATCTGAATAACAGACAACAAGCTGTTCTTTGGGATAACCATATCTCATCATTGTTGCCCATTTCCATTGGAGTCCCTCAGGGCTCTATTCTTGGTCCTCTTCTTTTCTCCCTCTATATAAATGACCTTCACACAGTAATCCCTCAAGCTACTTGTATCCAATATGCTGACGATTCTACCATTATTTGCTCAGCATCTTCCTCCTCAGATCTAATCTCTCTAACTCAAAATACTTTCACCACTGTTGAAACATGGTTTACTAGACGGTATCTCCTTCTTAATGCTAAAAAAAACAAACTTCTTCTCTTCTCCCCAACCTCTCGGACCTCCCCATTAAACTTCACCATCTTGTCTAATAACGCCACTGTCATCACCCCTGACTCTACAACTAAACTGCTAGGAATAACTATCGATAATAATCTTACTTTTGATCATCACATCAACAACACCATCAAATCAGTTAACAGAAAAATAGGATCCCTATACCATATTAAAACCTTTCTAATCCCAGCTACTAGAGCTACTATCGCCCACTCCCATCTCTTATCCACTTTATTTTATGCATCTTCGATCTTTACCAACCTTAAGAAAGCAAACCTAAACAAACTAGCCATTTGCTACAATAACATTGCCCGCCACAGGCAACCCCTTCAGAACCCATCACTGTCATAATTTGAGACTCTTAGGCTGGCTGGAATTACAAAACTACCTTACAGTCTCACAACTTGCTATTGCCCACAAAATACTGCACCAACCTGGAAACAACCCTATACTCTCTCAACTATTAATCCCTTACAACAATCTTACCTCCCTTCGATCCTCCTGTAAACTCTTGGCCAGTTCTATAAAGTCCAACAACTCAGCTGGCAACTCTCTTTTCACAAATTCTGTAGGTAGGATATGGAATTTGTTACCTAGGGATATAACACTAATTACTTCTTTGCCTCTCTTCAAACATAAAATTAAACTGTACTTCCAAGAACACTGGCTTTGTTCTTGTAGTACACCTGACTAACATTCTTCACTCTACCCTATCATCTCATCTACTCTGATCTTTAACCTATCTCTTAAGCTACTACCTAGTCTAGCCTCTGCCCTTGGACTCCCTGTATCCCCATATCTACTACTTTCTTTCTTTTCCCTCTCCTCCCACTATCCTCTCTGTTATATACCTTTGTATGTGCTACCTTTTCTTTCTTTTCAAAATTACTACTCCTGCTTTTCGTAACAATATGGGATTAGGAATTCTACACAGTATTTAGTATTTTAAGTATTATACATTTTCTGTAAAAATGATGTAATTTAAGAACTGTACATTTCTGTAAAAATGCTTCTGTAGTGTTAATATCCTGCATTCAATTAGTTCTTTGATCCTTATAAGTTGTATCTTATAGTAATGTATTTTATGTAATGTATCAGTATATAGTGGAGCTTTTCTCCTCGGGCCTCTGCTGAAAATGGACATGTATCCAGCCAGACTAGCCCGGTCAACAAATATAAAATAAAAAATAAAATAAAATAAATAGTCCAAAAAGTAGCATTTTTCTTGAAATTGCTACACCTAGTGATTATAGTGTCTTCTGTACCATCTGAGACAGAAAGAGCCAGTCTGACATGCTTACTCAACCCGTTGAATTTTATTAAAGGTCACCAAAGCAATGGATGAAGCCAAATGGTACAATGCATAAGGCAGCCCATTATTTTCTTTATATCCGCAAAATGGTGATGTTGATACTGCCTGGAGAAATCATCCCATAATCTGAGAATTGCATCACTGAGTTGTTGTACATTAGTCAAGCTAGTATCCGTCATGCTATTGTCCTACTTCCATTGTATGCCAGTAAATGTGGTTATTACTCCTGCATTCAGCAGTGTTGGTAGTACTACAACATTGATCAGTTATGATGTTTAGATAATGAAACAGAATAGATGATTTTGTAATTTCCATTGAATCACTATCACTTAAAAACAATTCCTTGTATTGATATTCTATTTTGTGAGCAAATTTGTTTATGAATTAGCATGAAGATTTCAGCTGAGTATAACTGCTTCAAAATGAAGTGTGTTCTGTGGCTCTGTTTCCATTTCTGAAACATTCTAAGCAAGAATATTCATTTTTGTGTGGTTTGTTAATAGTGTGCCATATGGAGAGGTAACTATAATCAAAGTAATTTGCATGATTGCTGACCTAAAAGAGTAAAGTGTATTCTGCTTTGTACTCTTTACGTAGATATGTAATCAGAAGTCAGCATTTAGATAATTTTCCATGGAGTTAAATTTATGATGCGCATTTGGCCATATGAAAGGAAGATGCATTGCTAACTGCAGAATGTCAAAACTGTCATACTTGGAAACAATGGTGCTTCTGCATTAACACTAGCACAAAAAAGTCACTGACACATCCAAGTGAATAGATTAAGTATTGTAAACGTAGGCAGGCTTTGTTTGATAGATATAAATCTGTATGAGTATGCAAGTAAATTATTTCTTACGTCTCCTGTTTCTTGCCAGGGAATGCTATACAATGTGTCACACCACTTTACACAAATATAAGTTACCAAAACTATTACCAAGAAAGGAAAAAAGTGCTTGAGAAAAAGCTTGGTTTAAGCAGTCAACAAAGTTAACCACTAGTATTTCTAATGTTCAACAAGTACATAGCTTATTGCAACTGGAAACATTTGAATTAATTTATTGTTTTCCCAGATCATTGTGAAAGGAATGCCACAAGGCTGAGGAGTGGTACTGCTGACCTTCTGTTGCATCTGTGAAAGATGCTTTGTTGCTCATTTACAAACAAAAACCAGATGACAGGAGGACCGCAACCACAAGGAAATTTATTGTATTAACGTCAAAATTAAATCACAACGTTTTCGTCAGTTTAAATATCCGACTTCTTCAGATAAAAAATTGTTGCACCAACAGTCCATTTAAACTTTATATAACCAATCATATCCATCAATTAATTTACTTTAATTAACTTTTAAAGACAAACCCTAAAAATACAACATGAATTCTTACTTAACCAAATAAAATTGATATATTGCATAAAATTACTTGTCATTACATGTCAAAAATATCCACCCTTAATTAAAAGGACAAAATATAAAGTTAAAAAATATTTAAAATATAATTATAAAATTATAATTTTATAATTTAGCAGCTTTTAATTTCAGTAATGGTAAAATAGATATATGATCATTCATACCAGGCTGTCTGTTGGCTTCCAGCAACACCTGCCAAAAAGTTTCCTGGTATTCTAACCGGGTCTCCCATGGACCCCCTCTATGATCTCTCCTTTGTATCTCGAGTACAAAAAAGGTATATGTAGCTTGTGGGCATGTCAGGGTATGACGGAATAAGGCATTACTATAATTCTGCTTTTGTATTTCATACATATGTTCATAAATCCTCCTTTTTAAATGCCTTTCCGTCTTTCCCGCATAAAAACCATGACAAATCTGGCACATACTTAAATAAATTAATCTTTGACTGTTACAGTTGGAATAGTTAGATGCATTAATCCATCTGTTTCTCGCTGGAATGTATACTTTATCAGTATGTGCTATAAACTTACATTGCCCACAAGCTCCGCATTTATATGTACCCTTACGTTGATTAAAGGATACTTGGGTCACCAACTCGTGTTCTAAAATATTTTTAATATTTCTCCATTTACGAAAAACAGTTTTCATATTTTTCCCTTTCAAATTTGTAAGGTCAGTGATGTCACTAAAATAAGCCCATTCTTCTTCCACTATTTTTCTAATAGTGCCTGAGTTGGCACTATAATCCATAACAAATACCGTGTTATAACCCCCATTTAATTCCTGGACTTCACTAAAAGGAGAAGAAGTAAACAGGCTACCCGTCCCTAAAACAGGCCGATATTTTATAGCCCTCCCTACTTTAACTTCGTTACACACTTTATCAGTAAGTTCTAAAGGATAGTCCCTCTCCTGAAATAACTTAGTAAGCACCAAACATTCATGTGCAAAATCAGAGTCATCAGACGTCATCCTTGAAGCTCTGACAAATTGTCCCTTAACTATCCCTCTCTTTTGAAAATTAGGGTGTGAACTTGTATATCTAAGGTAACTATTAGAAAAAAGTGGGTTTTCTAAAGATGGTTGATTGAAAACCCCCCGCTTGGACTTTCAAGGTGACATCCAAGCAATTCACCTGATTCTTGGAAATTTGATATGTAAATTTCAAAAATGCCGTACTAGAACATATATAACTAACAAATTCTTCAAGTATGTTCATTGGCCCTGTCCAAAAAATACAAATATCATCCAAGAATCTTGAATAGAAAGTCCAATACTGACTATATACACTGTTGAGAACATATAAATTTTCCCAAACAGATAACACCATCACACCATAAGTGGGGGCACAATTGGCTCCCATGGCCACCCCAGAAATCTGTTGAAAATATTCACCTGAAAAATACAAAAGTTGTTATTAAGAACTAATTCCATAATCATAAAAATGTCATTCTCACTAGCCCCTATATTTTTCCTAAGGGCTATCTCTAACCAGGCTAAACCTTGGTCATGTGGAATCACGGAGAAAAGATCTACAATATCAATGGTTAAAAAAAACAAATCTGGGGAATATAAATCTGATGTAATTTTAACCAAAAATTCCCAAGAGTCTTTAAGTAAGTGGTTTTCCTTACCCCAAAGGTTTTTTAGTTTCATATCTACAAATTTAGATAAATAAATTATTTCTTCCGTCTCCTGTTTCTTGCCAGGGAATGCTATACAATGTGTCACACCACTTTACACAAATATAAGTTACCAAAACTATTACCAAGAAAGGAAAAAAATGCTTGAGAAAAAGCTTGGTTTAAGCAGTCAACAAAGTTAACCACTAGCATTTTTAATGTTCAACAAGTACATAGCTTATTGCAACTGGAAACATTTGAATTAATTTATTGTTTTCTCAGATCATTGTGAAAGGAATGCCACAAGGCTGAGGAGTGGTACTGCTGACCTTCTGTTGCATCTGTGAAAGATGCTTTGTTGCACATTTGCATCCACGAGGGTCTGTTTTGTAATAGTCTGGATTTGGTGGTGATGGCTATGCATGTAGTTGTTATTTGTGATTGTCATGTATTCCTTGGTATAAATTGCTTTGCTATATTTTGGGAATAATGTACAGAATATGAAACATTGTTTAAATGTACTGAAGTAATATAGTGTGATTCTTTGTGTGCTATGCTTGTATGTCTTAGGCTTATAATCAAATAGATGTATGATACACTGCAGATGTGGTTAATACTTTAACTTTATAATTTGTGGTTAATATTTCTGCACTAAAATACATAATATGCAGTAAATTTTATGAAACAAGTTGTGACTTATAAAATCTTTTTTCACCTCAAGGTATACCTTGATTGTTTTGTGTATCTTCATATGTTCCCTTTACTTTCAGAAGATATCTGATATGATTTATTTCTTCATTACAACATGTTTACTGTGGAAATCCATTATATGACGTTAGAAAATATCCTGTGTTGCAGTTTGTGCTTATTCTTGTGAGAAAACAGTAAAATATGTAACTGCTTAATTATATGGGGAAGAGGTGTTGCTGTTCAGCATAAGAGCATAATATTCTTACATATTTTTTTCTGTTGCACCCAATATACCCTTGGTGAAATGTGCTGGCAATGATTTCTTCTGTAGACTTTCAACAAGTGTGCTTAGCTTATATAATCATTTTGGATAGCTCATTAATAAATTGTGGGGGAATATGCAGGCCACATATACCTGCATATCCAGCTGTATGATACCCTTAAACAACATTACCAAATTGCTTCCAGTTTACATATTTATTGAAATGTTGTGATAACATGGAACAATATTACCTGCAAAAATAGTTACACTATTTAAGTGTTTTAGGGGTCAAGCATGTAAGTTATACATTCTTGCAGACAGTCTCAGTTTTTGAGAGAAGCTTTTTACAGAGGGCTATTACAGTCCAGTAGTGTTTTAAAGCAGATTCGCTTTACTTCTTTCAGTGCATAATGGTAACGCTGCAAAAATGCGCTGCTTTATGAGATCTTATTGTGGTGCTTTTGCCCTGTAGACTATAAAGATCTGCTAGATAGATTTTCATCTATTTTACATTCCAGCAGGTGGGACTTTGGACAGTTTCATTCACCTCTGGTACAGCCACCCTGGGTTTCTAAATTAGATTCTGAAATTGAAAGTGCAAGATAGTCATTAAGTTACCATAATGTAGTGCCTTGCATCTCACCCTACAAATATAGAGGTCACAGCAATATGAAGTGAAGTGGATTAAAAAATAAGAGACAAACGTATTCATTTATACGATAATAATGTACTGGATTAGAAAGGCTGCAAGTTCAGTACAGTGTCCAAGCCTTGCAGGTTGATGATGGAATGACCTCACTGGGGATACTGTACTTGTACTGAATTGGATTTGTCACCATCTGGTACATTTTAAGATTGTGGTTTGGTGTGAGTGACATAAGAAACAGATAGGCTCATGCTGAAGAAAAGGAATAATGTGCAGATTTTTATCAAGTGTAACTGTAGCAACAGCAGTACAGGTAACATACAAAACTGCAATCTTATTCACTTTGGCAGCTTTATTTATTGTATTAATCAGGATAACATGGTGCTTTCAAAAGCAACAAACTTATCTTTAAACTGATCTTAATAGATGTGACCTTATCACTGCTCCTTTGCGATAATAAAGTAGGACACTTGAAAAGCTGCATTCTTTATCTGTAAGAGAATATGAAATAATGCAGATAATTTGGGCTTGCTTGATTTAGAGGTTTTTGAGTTTGAACATGATATGGTATGATTACAGTTCAATCTTTGCCATTTAAGTGAGCCAGAATAATGAATGTTTAATTTAACTTGAACTTAGACCTGGTCCAGCCTTGTCCTAAATTCACATAGTAGTTTGATAAAAAGTGGTACTCTCGACTAATTGCATATCTGTAAATATATATAATTAAATGTGCATACATTTGTAGTTATAATTATTATCGCTGAGCAGGCTTTCAGCAACAGTCTTTGAAAAAATATAATGGATTAACTACATAGCAGAAGAAAAATAGTTTCATCTACTTGCTCCAAGGTCACATTTCTGAATTCTCAAATACTCTTTTGGGACAGGAAATCCATCAGCAAAATGAAACTGTCTTTTCTCTAAAGACATGTAGCTGGCAAAATATGCTGCACAGATATTACACAGAGGCATTTCTAGTTCTTGAAGTAAGATAGCTTCTTACAGGAAACTGAGAGGGCTGTTGTTTCTGTATATTTCAAAGCTAAATGCTTGCTAACAAATTAAATATTTTAACAGCCTGTTTGCTTTCTTTTGCAGGGGTTAATGATCCTTTTACAGAATTTACCCACAATGCACTGGGGAAATGAAGAAATTGGTGTTCTTCTGGCTGAAGCTTACAGACTGAAATATGCTTTTGCAGATGCTCCCAATCATTATAAGAGATGAGGCATCACAGAACAAGGGAAGATCAAACAGACTGCATCTGTGTTTTCCCATTTATCTCAACTCCACAGCTTTGAAGAGATTAAAGCATTCTTTGGGACTTGATTTTTTGCCTTTGCTAGAGTAATGTTGCTCTCCGTGCTGATTTCTTTTAGTTGCATACATTGTTGCATACATTAAATTCTCATTTCTATAAATTTATGTAGACAGATGTGTTGTCAGCTACTGTCTGGTGGACTGCATCAGGCATGGCAGAAGCTTATATTGGAAGAAGTACAACTCAGCAAATGAATAGCCTCTGGGCTAATTATCCCCTACTTCTATTTACTAAACAACCTTAAATAAAAAAAATATGTAAATATCAGAATAAACCAGTTATATGGGGAGGAACTGAGTTTTACTTCAGTGGCTTCCTCAAATCTATTAATAGAAAACAACTTACACTTAACATGGTTTTAAAGACATCTAAGCACGTATTATGGTTTACACATATATTTTCAGAAAGTTTGCATTATGTTACTCAATACACACACACACACACACACACACACACACACACACACACACACACACACACACACAGAATAATTTAAAATGACAAAGCAGGGTATTTCATTTCTGAATAAAACACCTTAGAAATGTCATAAAACAGATATTTGCTTTCAAAGCAGTATTTCTTAGTTTTTGACACGCTTATTTAGCAAGGCAAAACACTACCTTTTACATCTGTTTACATGGATATTAACAAACTGTTTACATTATAGCCTTTTGGATGACATAGCTGTATTGATTGAGGAAAATGGTGCAGTAATGATAGTTTTTGAATAGCAGAGAAAGCAAGTCCTTTTGAAAATGACCATTGCTTCTGTAGGTTTTGCATTTAATGCATTGTCATTTCCCCTTTGACAAGAAGATAAGCCAATGGCTTTTATTTTATTTTGTTCTCTTTAGATGGTTGAATGCAGTGTTGCACACCACTGTTCTCCTTTCTTCCTTTGATGTTTAGAGCTACATATGCATTTTATAGGTTTAGAAGAGTAAGGCCATTAGGGAGGAGATAAGGTACCATGCTTTTATGTGTTTTTACAAAGTAACATAGCATGCAGCCTCAAGCAGCAGTAACAAAAGCACTTTGTAGTTCTTGGCAAAGCAGACAAAAACGAACGATGCTTGCGTAAAAGTAGAGATGGATGAAGATCATTAACTGTATAGCAGTTTCTCAGGGAAATGATTAGAGCTTTATTTTTGGTAGGATACTAAAGGAACTTGTTAATTATTGTGATGTAGTCTAATCATCTAAAGCTACACAATTGTATATGCAGTTTCTATAAAAGCAGATTCTAGCATTGCAAAACAGAACTCTGTGTAACAAATAACTCTCAATGCCATTGTTTCTGTATTACAGAATCCCGAGGTACCTGAGTAAATAATGAAGTGCTCAGAAGCTTGATATAGGCCATGAAGGATTTACTTGGCATTATTTGCCAGTAGTGCCTATAGATCTGTACACAAAATATACACTGATATAAGGACTGATATTTTTATTTTATTAATATGTGTGCTTATGATATAACGGCCTATTTAGAATGTGTTATTTCTATAGTAATAATTAATATGTAATTATTTTTAAAAGCCATCTTTAGCATATATTAGCCATACCAGAAGTTCAAGAGTCACGATAACTGTTTTATTAATTAATCATACTCTTACTATGTACAGAGTAAAAAGATCAGCTTTATTTACAAGGTATTTTATCATTTTGTGCCTAAATGAAAATGCATCAGTAACAAAGCATTAAGTTTAATATATGAATTCTGATGTAATAAACATGTACTATTTGAAAGTTTGTTCATAATATTCAAATAAATGTATCATGAAAGACTGAGTGAAAATCAGCAAACACTGTTATTCATAATTGCCTTTTGGTTGTAAAGAACTTTGCTTTTAAAAGGAATCTTTAATGTTTTAGGAACGGCTCACTCAAATATTAATCATATCCAGTACATTCTGGGTATCAATGTGCTACTGGAGATTAAGCTTATTCTGTCATACATCAGCTAGACAACAAATGAATCTGCATCTTCTCTCTGATGAGGCTGAAACTAGGCAGCAGTTTCTCCAACCTCCTTCTCTAGCCAGCAGAAATGAAAATAAACAATATATAGTTGGGGTCTGCTTCAGTGCACACCAGTGCACCTGCCTGCTAGACTTTCAGAATGACATTATCTGAGCTGATTTCTTTCACTGCCTGCAGATGAAGTATTATGACATATCATATAGAAACACAAATTATTTTTCTTAAATTATAAGACCTGGCAGAAGCTGTTCTCATGAACAATGCAATTTAAATTTTGTATCATAAACTTAAATGTTTGTGATATAGCTGTAAAACAGCATAATTGCCTTGTGGAAACTGCTCTACTCACAGATATGCAGGGCATACACATAGATGCAGTAACTGTCTTTTCACAAACACAAAAAACAGTGATTGTATTCATTCCTTGCCTTGTCATAATAAAGAAGTAGTGAGCAAATGATGACACTTTACAGTACCTGTGCCATTTATAGTTAATACAGCAAAAATGTATGCCTTGTAGTTCTGAGCTCCCCTCTCACAATTGTACCACCAAATCAGAATGCATTATCAGTCATGTGTTTAGCAGAAGTATAAGCAATATGGATTTCTTAATTCACCAGTCAGATGATATGTATGTATCCATATATCTTCTTACACATTCTTTACGTTTTTTATTCATCCCATTTTGTACAGTCTTCATTCATTCCATTTCATCTTAAACATTTCAATATTACTCAAAACCAAGCCTGTCAGGATGTTGCTCCTCAGATGTTCTCAGCAGTACCAAGAAACAGATTCTCAGCTCAGGTAAACCAAAGGCTTTAAGTACTTAAAGGTCCATAGGAGTTTATTAAGCTACTGACCCAAAGGTTTTTACAAGCCTAGCTATATTACCCAATATAATACTAGAGGAAGGATATTGCCTAAACCCGAGGTCTTAATTAGCAACGACTGCCCATATCTAGGAGGGCATAGGTGAAATCCCTAGCAGATATTTATGGTTTCCTTTCCAATCATCCAGACTATGCTTAAACAGAGTCATAGAGGAGCTCTTTTTGATGTGGATTGGTAGCCTATTACAGAGGAGTGGCGACCTCTGAGAGACATACTTGTCTCTCCAGCAGGTCCTAATTATGTTGCAAGCCAGGTTAAAGTCCCTGGAGTAGGTGACTGATGTCCCATTTGACTTGCGGATGTGCAGCATTTCCATTAGGTTTGGCTCAAAGATTGCTCTATAGGCCAAGCACAAGTCTCCTCTAAGTAATCTGTATGCTACTGTGTACAGTGACAGTGATTTCAGTCTGTCAATGTATGCCATGCTGGGGACCCTGAATTTTCTTAGTTAGAAATCTCTGAGGTCTCAGGTTGCTGCAGGTGCCTGGTAAGGTACATACCAAAAGGTGCATTGTACTCAATTATTGGCCTGATGAAGGATGAGTACAGAGGAGTTATAACCTCTTTGGCTCTTGAGGCAATGCTTTTGCTAATGAGGTGTGCAACGTAGAATGTCTTCCTTACCACAGTAGACACATGGTGGTCAAAGTTAAGGCCACAGTCAACTCGAGTTCCCAAGTCTCTCACTACTGAGTTAGTGTATTATTGTTTATATGATAGTCAGCAGGAAAATCATTTTTACCAAAAGGGATGATAATGTATTTTTTAGCATTGAGTTTGAGTCCGTGGCTTTGGCAC
This sequence comes from Protopterus annectens, assembly GCF_019279795.1. NCBI lineage: Eukaryota > Metazoa > Chordata > Ceratodontiformes > Protopteridae > Protopterus > Protopterus annectens. The sequence continues at coordinate 1,017,535,469 of NC_056745.1, read as the reverse complement.
CAGTCATTGGTTTGTGTAAGTCCTCTTGAAGTATATTGACATTGCTTGGGGGTTCAGTGTTTGCACCTAATTTAAAGTCATCAGCAGACTTAGTCAGCCACAACCCCTCTGTTTTGCCCTGAACTTCTGAGAAGTATATTCTAAACAATAGGAGGCCCAGCACTGACCCCTGTGGAACCCCACAGGTGACAGGTCTGCTGCTTGAGGTATAGTCCCCAACTTTGACTGGGGTGTGATCTGTTGATGAGCCAGTTAGCAACCCACCTGATGACATAATGGTTGATATTCAACTGGGTGAGTTTATCAATGATGCCTGAATGTGGGATTGTGTTAAAGGCCTTGGCAAATTACAGATAGGCTGTATGCATAGATTTGCCTTCATCTGTGGCTCTGGTGACATTTTTGAAGAGGTCCACCAGGTTTAAAAAGCAAGACCTGCCCTTGACAAAACCAAACTGAGTTGGATCAAGGGTTTGGAGGTCACCCGTATCCTTATTTATAAGGTCCATGATAATTCTTTCCATGGCCTTACAGATAAGACTAGTGAAGCTTATGGATCTATAGTTCCCAGGGGCTGTTGCTGTACCCCATTTATGAAGGGGGATGATGGTTGCTGTTCTCCATTCAGTAGGGACAAAACCAGGACACAGGCTGTGGTTGAAGAGAGTACCTAATGGAGTTGCTAAGTCTTGTTTTAGACCATTTAAAACACAACCTGAGATGCAATCCTTTCCCATAGAGGCTGTGTTTTTGGTCTTGGAGAGAGCATTAATGACTTGCTCTTTGGAGATGCGAGGTGGGAGGAGATGTGGAAGGAATACTTTGTGGTATGTTTGGAGGTGACGGGGGGGGGTGAAATTTTCACCCAACCTGTCAGCTAACAGGTTAGCTATTTTTGTAGGATCAGTGTGTGTGTGTGTGTGTGTGTGAGTGATGCCATCGACAGATAGTTCAGCACACATCTGGGTCCTACCTTTTAGGTTGCGGATATAGCTGAAGAATGCCTTATGGTTATCTTTAGCTATGGTTGCTAAATTTTTTTTTGAAGTTGGCCTTAGAGGATTTTCACAAGTTGTCTTATTTGCTTGTTCAAGCAGAAGAGTGTTCTTCCAGTGCTGGGATCTCTTTTTTTATTCTTAGACAGCAACTTCTTCCTCTTGTTATATAACCTGTTAATGATAGATGTCCACCAGGGGGACTTGTTTTTTCTTGAGGATCTTGTTTTGATCCTATCAGGTACAGCTATGTCTATACATTTGTCTAAGTGTTTGTACAGAGCTTAAGTGTATATCTTAGTATAGCTGTCAATGACGTCTGTGTGAATGGGTGCTTGAAGTTGTTTATGCCATGCCTTAGGAGGGTATAATTAGCATTGGTGAATTTTTTTAGCCTGATTTCTCCTAAGAGGGGTTCAGGTGTTATTGCTACTTCAAATGTGACTGATTTGTGAGTGGATTTAAGCAGTGAGGGTCCCATGTCATTGAGGACCAGGTCGGGAATGTTTAAGCCCCTTGTGGGGTTGCATACTATTTGTTCCAGGGCATTTGTGTTAACAAAGCCCAGGAACCTTTGTGCAAGCATGTTGGGACTCATATAAGCTTCCCATTCAATGGAGGGATAGTTAAAATCACCTGTGAATAGAGTGTTTGGTTGTAACTGGATTGACTCGAGTAGGTCCAGATAAGAAAAGTGGGTATCTTGGTTCATTGAGGGGGGCCTATAGCTAACAATGATTTGGAGGTGGGTCTTAATCACAGTTAGTTGAACTTGGAGTAACTACATGGAGTTTTCCTGTCTAACCAGACTAGAGGTGTATTTGTCTTTGATGAAGATAGATTCCTCCTGCTTTGGTTCTCACACATTAATTTTGCAGTCTGTAAGTATGGAAGGCATTGTAGCCTTGCAAGGCTGGGGTATTCTCTGCAGCCCTGAATCAAGTTTCAGTGACTGCACAGATGTCAACATCCTCCAGTTAGAGGTGTGCTGTCAGAGAATGCAGTTTCTGATTTAAACTCCTAGCATTAAGCAGCATGACCCTTAACTTATTTATGAGGGGTATTTTCACATTGGAAATTTTGTTCTTGATATCTTGCCTAAAAAAGGCACTATGGGAGATGCAAGTGCCTTAGCCAGTACCCGAAAGCCTAGAGGTGACTGGAAAAGACCATCTCTGGCAAAGCAGCATGGTTTATCTACCATGTCATCCCAGGCTGTCAGGAACTGGATCCCCTTAGAATGACATCAGAAACTAAGCCAATTGTTGAAGTCGATCATTTTTTTTTTTATATTGTTGTTTCATCCTAGGAGAGTGTAGAATGCTGCTCAGGGCTAGGGACATACTTGCCTGGGACACATATTCAGAGAGCTCAGTCATGTCTGTCTTCATATAGTCCAGTGAGGTACATCTCAAGTTATTCACACCAACATGAACTATGATGGAGTCATAACAGTACTTGCTGTTGAAAGATCTGAGTTCATGTGGGATCTGACAGATCCTGGCACCCAGTAGACAGCTGACCATAACCTTTTTCTTGTCCAGCCTGGTGAGTGCTTTGGGGCTTATTTAGTGAGACACTGGTGCTCATTTTATTATGTGCATTGAGTGCTGTAAGTACTGTAGTAGGTGTAGCATGTTTGTGGTTTAGGGGTCTCTGGTGTTAAGTTTTGGTAAGTACCTCCTTGTATGATGTTTTATGTGTTGCATGATTTGCATAGGAGGTGTAGTATGTGAGCTGATAACCTGCTCAGTGTTACTGTTCTGTACAAGAGAGCGCAAGGATCCAGATTGTTAGTGTAGATGCATCTCTCACAAATTGTACTTGAGTGATTTAGGAGTAGAGGGCTGTCATTATACATGAGGCAGTTGCTATGCTGCTTCAGGATACCCATTTCAATCAGGCTTGCAGGAGAAACTCTGTTTTAACAATGAGGGGAAGACTGGAGGGGTGTGGTATGGATGGGTGCTCTAAATGGGGTCTATACTAATGTGGTGCTCAATAGGAATCTATACTAATGAGAGGTCTCTATGAGACAATTGGAGATTGGGTGGTTTTGGGACTATTTAAGTTGCAAAAGTGCAGCTGAGGTGCTCTCCAAGTAGCTAAGAGCAAATTAAGGATTTTTGGCCTGATCACAACAGCTTCTAAGGGAAAATTTATCTACTGAAGATTTTGCATCTATAACTGCCAATGGCTCCCCCCTGCAAGGTGGTGCATGTTGGTCCACACAGATGAGTACAGCACAGCAGTGGCTGGTCACCAAACTCTGTGGAGCTGTGTTAAATCAAGCACAAACCTATGCAAATGTGGGGCTTATGTAGTAACAGTGAGCAAACTTTTTAAAAATTTTACCAATTATAAAGCTCAAAACTGAGCCCTACTCCAGCAACCTTCAGTCAGATGAGTCCTAACTATGTGAAGTGATACTCTTATGGGAATGTGAAGTGATACTCTTATGGGAACCATCGCTTTGGCTTTTTTTGTCACCAAACCCCTATATGGTCACAGTTTTTTGGATTATTCGCCATTGACAATAATCTAATTTACTAGGATTAATGTTGACTTATTTTCTATACATGAATGGTGGATTCCTTCAACTGTATATAGGTTATATACAATGGTTGGGGTGAAATTTTCATAATTACAGGGTGGAATGGTAATATGTCATCACTATTTTTTCACTACCATATATAACTTCATTGTGGGGTAAAACGAGAACATATTATATTGGGCCCTTGTTATTTTTTATTGAATAATATCAGGATTGTGTACCAACTTTTGACTACAAAAACTCCCATTTAGATGGTGTAGGCATTTTTAGACCACACTGACAACAATATCTTTTTGGATTTGTTTCTATATATATCATTTTTTATATTAAGTGCCATAGATCTTGTAAATCACTGTTTTTGTCATATTATACATGTGATTTTGACAAACTGAACTAAGAATTTTCTTGTGTGCCAATATGCAATAAGCATCATTACGTTACTATCAACCAAATACACAAGAATATCATTGGTATTAAGTCAAACAACAGCACCTATTTGGACAGTATTGCTATATACATATTTTTTATGAAGATCATATAGATAATCATAAGTTTGGATTATCATTGGATATAGGTTGCTCAATATTTCAGTGCTACAACTATAAGTAAGCTTACTATCTCTTCTTTATGTTCAGATCAGTCTTGGTCTGAATAACACTATACATAGATGCAGTTTTGATTGCACAGTTCAGAATTTATGTTTATATCTTTGTGCATACATGCATCATATATTAACATACAAACATCAACCATTTAAAGTATAACTTTTTCTTGCAGTGTAATATATGGACAGGGTTTATAATATCATCCTGATGGAGACACTCCAAACAACATTAGCATCTCAATTGTTGTGGACTCTATATTACTGATTAATCTGATGTTGTACTCCTAGGAAAAACTATCTATAAACCAGGCACATCTGTCTCACATATTTTGAGATTTTTATCTTTTATCTCATGAATCTCTGGAGGTAGTATGATTATATAAGTTTGCTTTTGAAACTATATATTTGTTTCAACTGCCTGTACTAAGAGTGTTTTTCCTGATTCTTTGAGTATTATATCTCATTAACACCAAACAGAACCTTCTGGTACCCTTGAGTGAATCTCTAGTACACTCTGTACATATTTTGTTAAGTGTTACAAATAGTGAATTGGTGTTTTGTTCAGACATCTCTTTCCTTCTGTAATTTGAATTGTTCAATATACCTAGCTAAATCTTTAACTCAACAACTTATAGTCATGGACCTTGGGAAATTATTATCCAGCCTTTGTGCTGATAAGGATGACCTTAAGGTATTCGGTATTGGTACTAGTTCCTCGAATACCACTGAGTTACCCATATTGGATCCAGTTGACGGTTGTGTGTCTGAATTTAATCAGCTAGGTAAACAAATTAAGACTTTAAGAACCAACATTTGGCACCATAAGCTATTCAAGGCATATCAGGCTCAAAAGATTTCACCAAGAGGATTGAGATCAAAAATTCAGCCACTAGTTGGTGTACCGGACGACATATTAATCAGGGATTGGCAAATAGCACAGCAAGAAGCCGCTATGGCACTAGTCAATGTACTGGCTTCCTTTTATGAATGGACAGTTCATCCTAATACCCTGGATGTTGAAAAAACATGTAATAATTTAAAACAATTTGAAAATCATTCACAATTCCAAAGTTGTCTGAACAAATTATCCAAAGAATTAACCACATTGGAGAATAATCTCAAATCCAAAAAATTACATAAGTTTGCTAGGGATAAAGAAGATTACAGCAGGGGTAGACAATTTGAATCCCAAAGAGGTGTGAGATTCGCCCAAGGGACCAAAAGTTTTACCTTTGTGCGTAAAAAAAAGACCGAGATCAATTCTCAAAAAATCAGGATCTTCTAGTAACACCTTTGGTGAGGAGTCCTCAACAACAGATAATGAATCAACCAGCATTGGTGAATCACCACACAACAAAAGAGGTAGAAGCATGGTTAGCCCTTTAGGGGCAGGACACACAGGGGAGGGAGAAAGCATCGGGGTCAAAAGTCTAGAGGAACTCTTCCAGTCAGTAGTGAAATAGTTAAATCTGATAAAAATGTGTTAAATATCTCAAAATACACTTTGTCATCTGATGAATATTCTATATTGAACAAAGGTCTGGGTTTTATTCCTGGTTTCTTTATTGACGAAAGTTCACATGTTGCTGACATATTAGAGTTTTGTAGAAAAATTAATCTCAACCTATTTTTTAAACAACAGGATAACTCCAACCTCTCTCAAAGATCTACAGACTTTAGATTTCACAAATCCACTTTCAATCCCCCTATGGATAAACATGTTGCAGTGTTTCAACAGGCGGTCATGAAAGATTTACATTTTCATTCTAATAGATCTGACAATATAAGAAACAATATATCTTACAAGGAACAACTTGCTCTGACCAAACTTAAAAACAACAAGGATATAGTTATACTCTCTGCTGACAAAGGGGGTGCGGTTGTTGTCATGGACGCCGATTATTATCGGGATGAGGCAAATGGACAATTGTCCAACCATCATCATTACATGAAAATGAGCACAGATCCTACACCCTCTTTTCAACAAGAAATTGGTGATTTTCTACAAGAAGCAGTCGATGCTGGCATTATTTCTGACAAAACTAAAACCCATCTCACGGTCAAGGATCCTGCCAAACAATACCTTTATTTGTTGCCTAAAATTCACAGATCTATCAACAAACCACCAGGAAGACCGATTGTATCTGGCATTGGATCCCTGACGGAACCCCTGTCTATGTTTCTGACTGAAAAACTGAAACCATTATTATCATGCATTAGAGCCAGAATTCAAGATACAACGGAATTCTTACAAATTGTTTCTGAATCACAACTTGAACCTGGTTGGCTATTATGCACCTTGGATGTTAAATCATTGTATACTAGCATTCCACACTGGGCAGGACTGATGGCCCTGGATTTTTGGCTGAATAAAGCCAATATTTATCCCCCTGGAATGAACACATTACTTGTATGCATGGCTGAACATGTTCTGACAAAAAATGTATTTTATTTCCAACAAGATTGTTACTGGCAGATACAAGGTACGGCCATGGGAGCCTCTTTTGCACCTATTTATGCAGATTTATATATAGGGTACATTGAAGAGCATATCATCTATGACGAACTGCATAATGTGTATCTACCGGAAATTGACATCTGGAGGAGATACTTGGATGACTGTTGGCTTGTATGGAAAGGAGGTCCCGACTATCTTCAAGAATTCATGGAACATCTTAATGGAAATATGTGGGGGACTGAATTCACTGTGGAATATGATCTGAATGATATTCATTTTCTAGATGTTCATCTACAACGACAACCGGATCACACACTTAAAACATCTGTACATCGCAAATTTCCACAATACAACACCTTACTACATGCCAACAGTCTCCATCCGAAACACATCATTAAGAATATTCCAAAATCTCAGTTTCTGAGAATTAAAAGAATATGTTCTTCGGAACAGGATTTAAATATACATCACGAGGAGTTAACCAGCAGATTTTTGGCTAGAGGATATCATTGGGATACCATCAGTTCTGCTGCACAATGGAGTAACACGCAACCCAGGGATTCATTGCTAGTTTACAAGAAAAAAGCCAGATCCAATAATTCAGACATATGTAGATTCATCACCACATATGGAAGAAATAGTCACAATCTCATCAATATTATCAATACACATTGGAACATACTCAAATCTCACCCTCTTTTGGAGGGCTATTTAGGAGAACGTTGTTATTTTTCTTATAGGAAGGGCAAAACATTAGGTTCCCATTTTTCCTACTACAAAAGGAGTATCATGGATGACAACTCTTGTACGCAGAGAACATTAACAGGGGACAAATTAGTGGGTACATATCCCTGTGGCCACTGCAGTTTTTGTGGCTATATATTTAAAACTAAAAGCTTCACAAGCAAAAATACTGGTCAGTTACATGATATTAAAACCTTTGGGAACTGTAGTTCTGACTGGATTATTTATCTAGCTACATGCACGTGCCAGGCATTCTATGTAGGCCAAACATCCAGACAATTCCGCATCAGGATATCAGAACATTTGGGAGACATCAGGAATTGTAGACCAACAAACGCATTATACAGACACACCATTAAGCATCCTACAGCCAAATTTTCTTTTTGTATTATTGACAACATTATTGGAAATAGGGTATTCAAAACAGGATGGCATAACATTCTTAACAAAAAAGAGAAAAGATGGATAGTCAAATTGGGTGGGCTCTTCCCACCAGGGCTTAATGATAAAATGTGATTTTTCATAAATGCTTATTCATTATACTTACTATTCTTAGTGATTCCAATTTGACACTGACATATGCTCATAGTGTCACCCAACATTTATTATTGACATGATCATTGCAAACTATGTACTATTATGCTAACCTTTTTCATCTTCATACAGCACACATCTCCTTCACAACACCAAGGTAATATTTTATCTTATTTTTCTACAAACTGATATTAATGATGGTTTGGTACAGCCTTAGATGGACAACAACAATTTTTGTATGTTTTATTTGTATGCTGCATAGATATTTATTTTTATTTGTAACATAATTAATGATTTTTTCTTCCTTGACAGGAAGTGATGTCATTGCTTTCTTATAGGGTATATAAGGAGCAGTTTATATTTTGTCTTTGCAACTACTGATGAAAGCTTAAACAGCTGAAACCGGTCTAGTTTTTGTGCAATAAAATCCATGCATTGGAACCACTCGAGGTGCTGGCTTTATTTTTCAGTATTGGTCTGCACTCTCCTGTCACAGGGATGCAGGCGGGCCCTCTCCAACAGAATATATCCTGGTTTAGTGCTCAAGTATACAAACAAAACTAGATTCAGCAGGTCTGAATCTAGTGTATGCTACAGCAAAGTGCAAGAAATTAGCAATAACAATTCAGGAATCATCAGTATATTAAAAATACAGCTTAAAAGTCCAAAATACAGTGAAAACTTGTACTTATGGTTAGCACAAAGGCTTAGATGTCTTGGATTGTGCAGATGAATACAGCAGAGCAGTGTCTGGTTGCCAAATACTGTGAAGCTGTGTTAAAACAAGAGCAAATCTGTGCAAATGCAGGGTGTATGTAGCAACAGTGAGCAAACTTTTTTAAACAACTTAACCAATTATAAAGCTCAAAATTGAGGCCTGCTCCAGCAACCTTCAATCAGATGAGTCCTAACTGCACTGTCCTGCCACAAGGGTGCAGGGGGGGCCTCTCTAACAAATGATATTGGATACTTGGCCAAATGTTCTGCAGCCTGCATTCTCTACCAGTTTTACCTTAATCATTCTTCCTTAACTATACCAAGTTGGATATTCCCAATACAAACTGTACAAGCTGAAGAGACGTATCAGGGGTGCATAGCTTTGTTCCATTTCTAGTTATAAAATCTTCCCAACAGGTTGAGCTGATATGCGGTAAGGAGCATAGTCTTTCCCCGTTAATACCAAACTAGATGAGTGAACTCTGTCACCCACTACTGTAGGAGAGGCATTCCCAAAAGTATTTCATCAAATCACCAATATAGCAATCAGTATTAATTAGAAGTTATGTACTCACCATAACGTTCCATCTGAGTAGGTGTATTCATTTGTCTGCAACCTGTGGGTTATGGATCCGATATCGGATCCGAACCGGCATGGTTTTCCAGCTATGGATCCAAGCTCTCAGCTCCTCCCCTCACCCATAATGCCCTGCTCTACCCTCATGACCTCAGATCGAGTTTGCCAAAGCAACAACACCCTGAAAAGGGTAACATAGAATATGCAGGAAACTGAAAGGCCAGGGGGATAGGAGGGCGGGATGGTTGCAGACAAATGAATACACCTACTCAGATGGAACGTTATGGTGAGTACATAACTTCTAAATCTGAAGTAGGATATTCATTTGTCTGCAACCTGTGGGACAGAGTCCCCAGCTACCTGAATCTTGGGCGGCCATCATGGAAGGATATTCCGGAGCACAGCGGAGCCAAAGGATGCTCTACCCCTAGATGCAAGATCCAACTTATAGTGGGAAATAAAAGTATGAGATGAAGCCCACGTGGCTGCTGCACAAATATCATCTAGAGGAATCCTAGCCTTGAAGGCTGTCGAGGTAGATACTGACCAGGTTGAATGGGCATGAACACCCTCCGGTGCGGGCCTTCCTGAAGCTTGATAAGCCAATAAGATGCACTGTGAAATCCAGCGGGACAGAGAAACTTTAGAAATTGGCTTGCCCAAATTAAATTTTGCAAAGGAAATAAATAACTGGTCGGATTGCCTATGACCAGCCGTCCTGTTTAGATAAAATCTAAGTTGCCTGTGAACATCTAATGAGTGGAGCTTATATTCACCTTTGTTTTCATATTTAGGGAAGAAAACAGGGAGGTTAATGGATTGATTGATGTTTGCTTCAGAAGCGACTTTAGGAAGAAAGGACGGGTTGGTCCTGAGGTAGACACGGTCGGATGAAATACCAAGTAAGGAGGTTTAGCTGATAATGCTTGAAGCTCAGAAACTCTCTTGGCGATGTAATGGCTACCAAAAGGCTGTCTTGTAGGACAAGAATTTGAGATCCACCGTAGCCGCTGGCTCGAAGAGGCGGTCAAGGCCTGTAGAACCAGAGAGAGGTCCCAAGGAGGAACCGCTTGTTTTACAGGGGCCTGAGAAGAAAAGTACCTTTAAGAAAATTTTACACAATTTGGCTGACATAAGAGGATTAGAGTCATGGCCAATGTGATAATGAGAAATTGCCGCCAGTTGTACTTTGACTGTGGAACTGCTGGCACCATCGTTAAAAAGAGTGGTTAGAAAGTCAAGCACTAATGGAAGAGGAACCGTGAAGGGATTCAGGCCTTGCCGCTCCGCCCACAAAGAAAACCGTTTCCACTTGCTGCGGTAGACCTTTCTAGTGGAAGGTTTATGAGCTGCCACCAAAATTGCCTTAACAGGTGACGAAATACCGGGAGTCCTGATCAAGAGTGGAACTGGAGCAGCCAAGCGGTCAGCTTCAGGTTGTCCAGATTCGGAGGCGGTATGCAGGATGGATGGGATATCAGATCCGGAATGGGATCTAGAATCCAAGGAGGATTCACCGAGTGAGACCTTAGGAAGGGGAACCAGATCTGTCGAGGCCAAAACGGAGCAATGAGAATCATTCTGCAACCCACCCGAGAGGCTTTCTGAAGAACTTGGAGCATGAGGCAAGGGTGGATAAGCATACAGAAGACCGGGTGGCCAAGCATGCACCAGAGCGTCTCTTGGGGAACCTCCGGGAGGAGGTATCAGAGCGAAAAAACTGTTGCACTTGGTGTTTGAGGGAGAGGCAAAAAGATCGCATGAAGGAGTTCCCCACCGTGCGAATATGCGTTCCGCTACTCGACAATTGAGAGACCACTCGTAAGGGGTCAGAATGGTGCGACTGAGCTTGTCCGCTAGGATGTTGGACCGACCCGGAATGTGCGTTGCTATTAGAAAGCGGTTGGTGGAGATTGCCCATTCCCAAACTCTCATGGCTTCTCGACAAAGAGGGTAAGACCTTGTTCCCCTTGCTTGTTGATGTACCAGACCACAGACATGTTGTCCGATTGAATCGCAATTGTTCCCAAGGGAAGAAAGTCCTGAAGTGCTAGCAACGCTAAGAGCACTGCTCTCATCTCTAGAACATTGATATGCAGTAAGGTCTCTGAATCGCCCCACGTGCCTTGGGCGGTCCGCCCAAAGTGCCCCCACCCAAGGCGGAGGCGTCCGTGGTCACCGTGGCGAGAGGGGAGAAGCACAAAATGGGCGGCCTGTGGAGATCCGGGAGTGAAGCCATTACAAGAGGGACCGCTTGCTAGCCTTGCTGTTCGCATTGGGATGATGCATGGGGAGAGCAAGGTATGACCACTGTACTAAGAGCGTTCACTGTAGAATGCGCATATTGAGCCTGGCAAGAGGAAGAAGAGCTATAGCAGATGCCATGGACCCTAGAGCCCTCAGGACCAACTCCGCCGGAACAGAACTTGAGTGGAGAATGGCCCGCACCTGGAGCTGCAGATTTTGAACTCTGTCCGCAGTGAGGAAGGCTCGTAAACTCCTTGTGTCTAGCCTGGCCCCTATAAAATCTAAGAGCTGTGTGGGCGCCAGGTTGGATTTCTTTGTATTTATTGTAATGCCCAGAACAGGAGCAAGATGGAGAAAGGAGTCCCGCCCCAATAAAAGTAGATGCCTTGTTGGGGTGGTAAGAAGCCAGTCGTCCAGGTAGGGAAACACCTGCACCCCCTGAAGCCTCAGGTGGGCCGCTACCACTGCTAATACTTTGGTGAACACCCTGGGGCTGTGGTGAGACCAAAGGGAAGGACCCGAACTGGTAGTGACTGGCTCCCAGCCAGAAGCGGAGGAACCTCCTGGGCGCCTGTCCATCAGGATGTGGTAGTACGCGTCCTTGAGGTCTATCGAGCACATCCAGTGATTTTCTCCCAGAAAGGGAGAATAGATTGCAGAGTGACCATTCGAATTTTTCTTTGGGGACTGCCAGATTCAAGAGAGAGGTCCAGGATTGGTCTTAGTTCCCCGTCTTCTTTGGCACCAAAAAGAACCTGGAGTAGAACCCTGATCCGATCTGGTCTGGGGGACGGGCTGGATGGCTCTTTTCTTTAGCAGATGGCCAATTTCTGCCAAAGCGGCCTCCCGTTGACCGGGTGGGACGTCTGGGAGGGACTTCAACTTTGGAAGGTGAAGGAAAGGGATGCGATATCCTCTGGATATGATTTGGAGAACCCAGCGGTCTGATGTTATGGACTCCCATGCCGCTAGGTGCCCCGAAAAACGTCCCCCGACTGCCTCCAGAGTGGAGCAGTCGGGCAACCCCTCAGGGTTGTTGCGGGCCGTTCAGAGAAAGGTTCCCTGGACCCGAAGTTTCTGGGAGCCCCTCTGCCTCTAGGGCGGCGTCCTCCCTGTCCTCCTCTGCCACGGAAGGACTGGTTGTCCGGAGCAGGCTGGGACTGCTGCGACTTCGGAACCACATCTTCTTCTGACCCTTTTGGTTCCTAGAGTAGGGCCTCTGGGGTGCAGAGAAGCGGATTCTGACGGCAGACAGCGTCTTCCCGTCCTTCTCGCTCTGGGTCAACGTCTCGCGAACGGTTTTGCCAAAGAGAGCAGAACCATCAAAGGCGTTCGCAAATGACGCTTTGAAGGGCTCAGAAAAATCGCAGTGACGAAGCCAGGCCTGATGTCTAGTGACTAGGCCTGTCCCCGCAGCTCTAGCGGCGCCTTCCGTAGCGTGGGAGAGTAGCCGCATAGAGGTATTAGTAACTGACCTAAGAGTGGCCATACGGGTGGAGTGCAGAACCCTGTCCTCCTCCGAAATGGACTCTGGGGCAGATGCAGCATATTCTTTAATGAGATCTCGCTGCATCCTAATGACATGTGCCAAGTAGTTCAGCGCCCTTACCGAGAAGGTCGCTGAACTAAACATCCGCTTCCCCAAGCGGTCCATCATCCGAGACTCCTTGCTCGGGGGATGGACTGAGGGACTCTCCTGAGCCAGTTCCCTCTTAGTGGCCGCCGCCGTCAACATGGCATCTACCGGAGGCCCCTTACTCCAATGGGCACGGTCGGACGGTGGGCTAAGGATCCTATCGGGCCTCTTAGGAATTGGCTCCACGGTGTCCGGTTCCTTCCACGCCCTGGTGGTAATGAGGTCCACCAGGGGGTCGGCAGGAGGGGACACCCAAGAGGTAGACTTCAAATGCCTCCAAGAACACGGACTCGTCCGAGCAAGACTTGGGGGCAGACCACCCCCCCCTTATACGGAGCATTTCCATGATGTCTCCAAATGAGACATCCTCGGGGGGTGACCGTGGGGAGCCTTCCTTCCTCCAAGTCCGTGTCTTCTGTGAGAGACTCGGGGAGTCAATGTGCCTCCTTTTGCACGTATGCTTGAGGACATCCTCTGGGGGCTGTTAGAGGAGTCCTGCAGCAGCAACTTGTTCCATTGGAGTAACTTGGGGCACAGAAGCGGGCTGTCCCAGGGGCCGGATGGTGGAAGCCTGGCCCAGTGCAGAGGGAGCGCGGGACGGAGCCGGAACAAGTGCCGGGGGTCCGGAGACCCTCAACAGGGCCCTCTCCACTACATCAAACGCCGAAGGGGAGCCGACCTCGACCAAAGGATCCGACAATCGGCTCCCCCTCGGATCCGAAGAGTGGATCGGAGCTGGCGCCGAAGCACTCGGATCCGAAGGGACAGTGCGCTCCGACACAGACGGCGCCGAAGGAGCACTGATCCAGGCTCCGAGAGGTCAGATCCGATGCACTCGAGGGCAGGGTCGGATCCGAAGTACCAAGTACTATCGGCGCCGACCCACCCCGGCTCGAAGCTGCTCGGCTCCAGCTGCTCGAACCCGGATAGCGGGTCGGAGAAGGAGCAATAGGTTTGAAAAGGGTGTTGAGCTCCCCAGAGGGGAGGCAAGAGCACTCCATCTGCATCTGGGCCTGGATGAATCTTCTCATCATCCGTCCAGATCAGCATCCGAAAGGCTATATGTAGATCTCGACGAGGCTACCAAGGTAGGCCTGGAGTGCCTCCTCGATAGCCTCGACGGAGATCGGGTCTCCTCCTCCTCAGGACCCGGTGAAAAGCACACTGGGGACCGGAGCCGAGAAGGAGGAGACCGAGCCAACGGAGCCGGGGGAGAAGCCCGCTTGGCTGGCGGGGCCGAAACAGAGGTCTCGGCCCGCCGCTTGTGGTGCTTCTCCCTCCGGTCCTTTTCCTAGCATCCCTCTCCTCCAACCAGAAGCGGGAGGTTGAGTCCCAGGAGGAGGAGGGGTGCCACGGAGGAAGAACCGAAACCACGGTTACTCCCGAAGGAGCGGAGGTCAGAGCGAGTCCGGCGGTAAAAGGCCCGCCAAGACAAGCTTGGACCTCCGCTCCTTCAGTGCCCTGGGGTTGAACCCTGCACAAATGGAGCATCCAGATGTGAGGTGTTCAACCCCCAGGCACCTAACACACCGAGTGTGGCCATCAGCTGGGGAAAGCTTATGGCCACACTCGGAGCATTTAGAAAATATAGATTTGGGCTGTTCAGCCATCCCAATCTATAAACAAGCTACTAAACTAAAGTAACTAAAACAATATACACACACAGGCCCAACACACACACACTACGCCAACAGCGAGGGGAGGGAAAAAATACTTAGATTAACTCTAAAATAAAATATCAAAGAGGGAAACCTAAACTTTCACACAAAAAATGAATAAAAACTTCAAAATCTTATATTAACAATTAGTAAAACTAGCACTTAGCTGAGAGCTATAGAAACCAATCCAGTCACCATGCGCGGCAAACTAGATCTGAGGTCATGAGGGTAGAGCAGGGCATTATGGGTGAGGGGAGGAGCTGAGAGCTTGGATCCATAGCTGGAAAACCATGCCGGTTCGGATCCGATATCGGATCCATAACCCACAGGTTGCAGACAAATGAATATCCTACTTCAGATCCACCATTATCATCCAAGCAAGGTCTTAATCAAGCCTTTCTCCCTCCCACCAAGGAAGCTCAGCTATCCTATTAAAAAACTATTTGGCCATACCTAATAGGAAGCAAATGAATAAGCTCTATGCTTAGTATCCTGTATTTCCAGGAACCAAATTATTGTCAGCCTGGCAGAAAAGACAAGAAACACTCTAAAATAAGGGGATGGACCTGAACTAGGCTTCCACCATGACCTTTCGTACCTAAACCCTTCTGTGAGATAATCTTGTGGCTTTAAATGGGAGGCATATCTTCAGTTCACTTGAGCCGATACATACAGACCTGACTGACTTATACACTTGTTTATATTACCACTTGATCTAGATTTCTACTTCCTGTCTAGGCGATAGACCCACTGCTGCTAAGTTCCTGTTGCCAACCCTCTGTTCTGCTATATTCTGGTATGGGTGATCAGCTAATATTACCCTCTACCCATTGCTCAACACTGAAGAGTAGCAAAGGACCAAATGGACAGCCCCTAGTTGCCCCCTTCTGGATTCCTGTTCTGTCAACCTAGTTGACAGAACTCTCAAAACCTGCCATACATCTGACTGCCCAGATTGCATGTCTCTTTTTAGGCTTTCTACCATTTTACGTCCAAAGGATTCCAGGAACCCCCTCAAAAGTAATTATCAACACCTCTACAAAATATACAACAGGTAACACATTGTATAACGGTATCAAAACCTGATTCTCTTGATGATGAATAGGTGATCATGCACCTCTAACTCAGCACATGAGACTCCACTTTTCATTCTCCATTCTGTTTCTTCTCTGGATGCCTGGCTGATCAAGTCCATTTCTTAAACAGTTGCTGCTGCTTCCTCTTTCCTGTACCCTCCTGTGCAGCTTACTGGCTGCTGGCAAGTCCTGTTCAACAACTGCATCAAATCTTTCTTAAAAAATTGACACAAAATACAAAATTATGATACTGAAAGGAACCAGATGCAAATGAATATATGTGTTTTCCCTATCCTCATTACTTAATGGACTGTCCAGAAGAAATGCTTGCAGCCTGACCAACCACAGCACATTAGCTAATGTTTAACTGATTTACTTGTGTGGCTATGAGGAGCAAAAAAAGGATAGCTGAAGGATAAGGGAAAGAGGATGTACTGTAATTATAATATACCATCCCTGCACCCTCTTTCTTCCACTGAGAGCCTTACCTCTTTGTATTCTCTCTCTTATAAACATACTGCCTGATCAAAAACTCACCTGGTCACCCCAAAAAATAGCTTGAAGACATGCCACTTCCTGCACTCTTTTTTTTTTCCAATGAGTACCTTACCTCTTTTCATTCTGTTACTTTCTTATCTAGCTATAGCCTGATAGGATTTCTCTTGGTCAACCCCAAAAATGACTGA
Organism: Protopterus annectens; assembly: GCF_019279795.1. Taxonomy (NCBI): domain Eukaryota; kingdom Metazoa; phylum Chordata; order Ceratodontiformes; family Protopteridae; genus Protopterus; species Protopterus annectens. The sequence continues at coordinate 1,017,518,983 of NC_056745.1, read as the reverse complement.
GTTTCCCAGTCAAATGATGATCTTTCCTTAAGTATTTTGTTTTCTATTATACAATGAAATCACTATCTAGCTACCATCAAATATGTACCTGTGAATGGCTTTGACAGCAACAAACAGATTAGTATGTAAAAACATTTGCTTTTCTCCAGACTTTGCAGTCATATGCAACACTGACTAGAAGACTGCTACTTAAAACTGAAAATAGAAAATGTTCCACTGCACAATAATTTTGCAGAGGGGCTTGAACCCCCATATTGTGAGCATTCCCACCATACCCCATAATTTTATATATACTAAGAGCTTCCAGTAACACCAAAAGGGCACATTTCCCAGTCCCTGTTTTACTTTAGTCTTGCATGCAAATCTGAGTGTAGTTTGTAAATGGCTGTGCATTCAAGCAACCATGACACCATGCCATCTGCTTAATTGGTTGAATGTCAGATATATAGGTCTTACATATAAAGGGGTACCTTTTCAATTTATCATGCCATGGTGTAACCCTGACGTTCTTCAGGCCATTCTAGAATCTACACATCTCTAACCTCCAACAGCCTTTGTTTTGCTTCCTTTAGCTCACTTTATTATTATTATTATTATTATTATTATTGTTATTAAAAACATTTACTGCAATTGTACTTGTAGCTCAACTCTTATGTACTCTCTTTACTTTTAGTCTAACAATGCTATGCTTCAAATTATAGAAATAATGATCTACTGTAACTGAATAACTAAATTCAATGAAATTAAGCCAAACCTTCCATGACCATTCACAGAAAGCTGGATGCCCTTTGATCTCACTAATATCTTTATATAATTTCTACTATTGCTATTGCTTTTATCTGTATTACCTTCTGGATGGAAACTAGACCTTTTGCCATCCGAAAACAAGTTGGACAGTTTGCCTTTGACCCTTGTGACAGGTTCCAGAAATCTAATTTGGCATCCTTCAGTTTGAAAACCATTATCAAAACTGTATTCTTTATGAAATATTAGATAGACAGCAAACCAAGTTGTTAAAACTACTCAGAAATGCAATTAATATACTTCCAAGGCCCCCAACAAAACCTGCCAAAATGATTCCTGGCTTGACTAAATAAAAACATTTAAAGCTCAATGACACAAAATGTTATAAACAAAAGAAATCATCTAAAGGAATTTCAGACACCTATGCAAGACCCAAACACTTATCTAGAGAAAAAAAGTTAAACATTTCTCATTACATTTTTCTTAGTGTTGTTATAAGGTTCCCAAGTGCAGCAGAAACTAACTTCTCATATCATTACACAACACCCAACATGACAGAAGGATTACATAAAATATTTGCAGCAGGCCTCCGGAAATTCCCCAAGCCTAGACTTTCCAAAATACACCTCTTAGTTTAAAAAAAAATGTTTAGAAGCGTACTCATCACTATTCTGTCTTTTTTCCACACCACAAAAATTATGTACACAGAAGTAAATTCATACTAGTATCCAAAGCCTCGTAACTTAGTAGAAAGTAAATGATCTACCCTTCAAACCACTTTCTAATTACATACTAGAATCTACTTGTATATGTTTTATACCATAGTTTTATATCATGCACTCTCTCCTCCAAGCTAACCTTACAGACAGCTTTAGATTCTGTAATGATCTATATACTTTGTATAGTAAATATTAAAAAAAAAACACAGTAAATAGCTTCCCCAAATTAACTCAAAGGTCTCCTGAGCCATACTTACAAGCCAGTCTAGTATTTAAACCAGCAAACCAATAAACTGTTAGAAAATCAATCTTAAATACTTTGCCACATTGTTACATTCTTCTCTTTATTCAAATTATGCAATGTTTATGAACAAACTAGTCTTATATTGTTTAACTATACAAAGTATCCTTACCCATAAAAATCCACAAGCCAGTACCAGGCTTACTTTACCTGTAATCCAGCTAGGCATCACCACACTCAAACAAGACCTCACCTAAGTCCAGTCCAAAGTGGGTAGCTCTGTAGTGCTAGAAGGTCTTGCCACAGGATCTTGGACATACAGCTTGCCTGATATTCCTGTATGTAACCAAAGAATCCTAACTTCCCTTTATTTGTTTGCAGTACTAGAACACTTAACAAGAATGAAGAATTTTCAAGTGTGGTAAAATCAGTAACAGTTTAGTGACATTTGCATGAGTATCTGTTTTGCTAGACTACATGATGTATGTGAACAAAACATTCATTTTAGATTTCTGTATTCTCAAGTTTCAGACATTTCAGAAAAGCAATGGAAGGCAGAACAAAATTGGTCACTATTGTGATCAGTGCAGAATTATTGCCTAAGATAGGTACATTACTTTTACAGATTATAAATCAGGTTTGAATTTGCTTGTTTTCTTCTTACCTGCAATTTCTGGAATTAAATTTTGCTTGATTGCACTCCTAACTAACTAAATAAATAAATACATGATTTCTAGCATGTACTACATGATAATAGGCTGATAATTCTAAGTCAGATTTATCATCAGTGATTTAACTTTCATCCCTTGAAGTCTTACAGCATTGCATATAGTTTATTGGGTCTTTAGTAAATGCCTTCTGTGTACCTAAACTGTGCTTAACAGGGTGTCTTGTGTTAACGCCTCTTTAACGTACATTTTACTATATTCATGAATGCAGTCACTAAATGATAAATACATATTAAAAGTGAATAAATACTCAGAATTACATAAATGTTAAAGTATGGAAACTCATTACAGGAAAAACTGGATAAATTACTGTATAGAATTATTTTCCTCATCTTACCTGAAGTCTGTGCAAATGAACAGGTTGTTAGCAGAGTCCAGAAACAGCAAAGGAAGTATGCACTGATAGACTTATTTGAAAGAACAGGGTCATGATATAAAAGTTGCTTGGTTCCACTAGAGACAGAAGATGCTGTTATGACCTCCAGCAGTCTCTTTATAGAATGCTATTCTTTACATGGATGATAATTTCTTAGATGCTTCTTTTGCTAAGAAGGATCCTGGTTGCATAGGGCAGCAGAGGATAAAGCTAATCACTTGTTGGTGATCCTCTGAATATGCAGGTATCAGTGCAACATTTGCTCCATAGCTGAAATATAAGCAATTCTCATTGTTCTAATAGCAGGCCTGGCTGCTGCATCTGACATCAGTGGCACGTGAGTGTAAACTTCTGCATATAACCACAGACAGAGGTTTAGCTATAATAAAGTCTCCCTACTCTAATTCCAAGTCTCAGAACTGGAAGTTACAGAATTATGGGAAAAAAGAAGAGTAAAATGAATGAAGATAGCAAATGTGAACAATCCTACCACCTTCCTTTTAGTACACTAAATTGCAGCTTAACATACCTTGGAGAACAGGAAATACTCCAACACACAGCTGTTATGGACTTTACTACATGTAGGTTCCCATTTTCACACATTTAGTATTGTTGTTCTGAGAATCACACTTACAAATCTTAGAATTTAAAACTTACCAATAATAAAAGTATTTAAGACTGATTTTAGATAATATACCATCTGTTTACAAGTATACATTTATATTTTGTTTTTCACAGTGTACTGTAACTGACCACAGATTCATTTACAGTGTTAATTTTCCCATATTTCAAATATGTATATATTCAATCACTCATTAAACCCCCCCCCCAAAAAATGCCAATAAAAAGATACTCCTTTCTGTGATGAAAAAACAGTGCTGCAAGGATAGCATTGTGAAACTGATGTACTAAATAGCCTACTGACTGCTTTGAGATCACCTGTGATTTGTTGTTCAAGCCATAAAATACCCAATCCTATTTCATCTCATATAACTTTTTTTAAAACCAGTGGGTCTACAAGCACCTTCATTAGGGACCTAAATTGATACCAATAAAAAAAAAAGACTCGCTGGATATATAGGTTCATACTTAATATAGCCTATAGTGATGTATAAATACATGCAGTTAGGTGTGTGCATGAATGGGTGTGCCTTCTTTGAAGGTTGGGCATCAGGCTGGCAACTCAGCACCATAAAAATCCGCTGCCAATCATTAGCGGACCAAAGTTCCACTGTGGCGACCCCTAACCGGGAAAAGCCGAAAGACGTTACTTTACTTAACATAGCTTATAGAATAAGTTGCCTCTGCAGGTCAACAAAATACTTCTCTGCCTTACCCTTAAGGATACTCTTGATGACTGAATTTGTAGGCACACCAGGGTTATCATGCACACACCTGACCAGTTTGGGATGAGAGTACTATTTACCCTTTGAAAAGAGAGGGAAGAACTTTTAAAATGTATATGTCTAAGCATGTTATAGTCACCTGAGTGCTTGTCGACTTTTGTTCCATTGTCCCTATGTTCTTTTGCACCATTTTGATACCGTATGCATCCATACAATGCACAAATTTCAATCTCCTTGACTTGTATTTGTCATGAATGCTGTTTTCTTCCTCCATATCCTGCAAAACTTGCAGAGAGACTCATAACTGACAAGAGTCACATTGTACGTTGTTTTTACCTTTTGTCAGTGTCAGTATAGTAAAGTTACATGCAGATAATGCAGCCTGATCATGTGGCATACTCACTGAATCAAAACATTCAGCTATGGAGTTTCGTATAGAAAACCTGAAATCTTGATAAAAAGCAGAAACTGGTTTCACTTCAATTAAAATTATATTTCAATTGGACTATAGTAAACGAAAAATGTGCATGTCTATTAATGAGAAAGTCACATATTAGTGTTTGAATGTTTCATGACTCTGTGCTGGAGACTGGTAATGTACTTACTAATTATTTTCTACAAGTACAAATACAGTAAATAAAACTAGTAAGAAAACATTGAGGGCAGTTATAAAATTTTGTGAAGAACTTGAAAAATTCAGTTATTTTCTAAACTGCGTTTAAATATTTTCTTTAATAAAGGTGCATAAAGATAAAATGAAACTTCTCAAAGTATGTTGATTTACCCCAATAAAGCAAATCTGAATGGATAGCAGTACTGCCAGATCCATTCAGGAAATCTGCTGTAAGAAAATCAGCTTGCTAATATACATAGCAAAGAACTGGGTATATCAAGTTTTACTTAAACATTACAAAATTAAGTTTGGTCACCACACTTAACAACTAGTACTTTCTAGCAAACTAGTTGTGTGTTTTGTAAAATGCTTATTGTTATCTGACAGCCATGATCTAACTTTAAGCTGACCTTAGGTTTAGACAGCATTCCACTGGGATTCTTTTGTTGTTTCAGAGTCTTTGTGTTAGTACTCTGTTTTACATGCCATACTTCTTTATCGAGTGCATGTCTTAAATGTCCTGCAGCAGTATGTAACTGAGATTATAGCAACTCTGAAAGCATGCACATTCTGATTGAACAAGTCCAGTTTGTGCTGTACAATAACTGTAACTTCTGTCCTTTAATGCAAAAGTAAATCAATAGGTTTATATTAGGAAATGTATTTCTTTTGAATGCAAATTGGATATTTAAGTTGTGCTTTAAGAGAAAGGAAAATATAGAACTAATGCTGTTGGGAAGGACATTTCTGAACATATAAATAGGTAACTGTTAGTCATCTAGGCAGTAATAATGTTTTTTAGTTAAGATAATGTCTGTTTGAATAACCAAAATACGTTTTCAGACATGCTCATGAGTAGTACATAACACCTTGCATCTAATGTGAGTTGTTAGCGATGAAATATTTCAAAAAGTCCTCTATCTGTAGATATTTTCATAATTGTGTAAAACTTTTTTTTCTAGCACCTGGAAGCTCCTATAATCAGGGCAGTACCCCAAGGCTCTTCTTTGCATGTATCTTTTACCGATACCACCAAACCAATTTAGATGCGTGTCCAAATAGCTTTAAGCTAATTGAACCAGCTCCAAACTTAACATAGATCTTAAGAGATTTTTATTTTTCAAAATGTTGCAAAAGATTCTCCTCTGCAGTCATAAAAATGACACGGTGACTCTTGGTTCTTCTTCTTCTTCAAATGAGATTCTCCTTTATTATGCAATCTTTGCATAATAAAGGATAATCGCATTTGAAGAAGAACCAAGAGTCACCGTGTCATTTTTATGATTGTACATTAGAGTCTTCTGCAGCATTTTGAAAAATAAAAATCTCTTAAGATGTATGTTAAGCTTGGAGCTCGACCTGCTGGTTCGATTAGCTCAAAGCTATTCAGACACACTTCTAAATTAGTTATGTAAACTGTGAAAGAAGTGCCTCAGTAACAGATTGTCAGAATGACTGAGCCTGGCACTTTTACTGTATAAAGGATGTGGAAGTTTTTAAGTAGAGCTCTATATGCATGAGCTATGGGAGATGAATGATCTTGTCCTATCAACTTTAGCATGAACTAACAACATAGGGAAAGCTTTGATGGTAAGTAAGGTAAAGGTACTTGCAAATGTGTTATAAATGGAAGCTATAAGGCAGCAGATAATTCAGTACTGTCAGCAGCATTAAGAATATGCAGTTGCTGAAAAAGAAGGAAATATGTAGCTTCACTTGCTAAAAATAATTTAAATGCCAGAGTCAGACAAACCTTGCTGGAAGGTGATGCTAACAGTAATTGGAGAAAATTGCTAGATGCAGTGACAAGGAGTTTAAGGAGCCAATAAAAAGTTCTCTTTTGAAAGAATCTAATAGAGGAGTATGGGTTAAGCTTAAGTGAGGTTAAGGAATGAGAATGGTGGGATAAGACTGCACAAGTGACTATTGTTTATGCATCCTCTTGCCTTGAGCAATTCTTCTGCTCCTTTACTCCCTAACTACATTTTTATGAAGGTAATAAGCTTGACTTTATCAAAAGGGTACATAATCTCGGAATGATCCTGACATCTCAGTTGACACTTCAGGGCCAAGTATCTGCTGTTGTTATAACTTCCATTTCTGGGATTAAACACCTGTTAACTGAAACTACTGCCCATAATTGTCCATGCCTCAATTTCTTTCAGCCTCATTTACTGTAATGCCTTCTATCTGGGACTGCCTGACTCAGAGACTTATAGCTTACATCTGCTTCAGAAATTCGTGGCCAGGTTAATTCTTTCTACCTTGTACAATTTGAACCAACTTTCTGTTTGGTTTCATTCTACTTTAAAGTCTTGGTGTTAGTGTATTTGTCCATAAGTGACTTGAGTATGTCTTATATGAAAAAGCTTGTGGTACCATACTGCCCTTGATGGGTCTTGCTCTCAGCCACCCATTGGTTGCTGATACTTATTTAGGTGTGTTTGGGAATATCTTGGCATTTGTCCTTTATTTTCACTTTTCAGGTTCTGCACATGTGTAATCTACTGCCTTAGTGGCTTTGGAAGTACCTTACTTTGACGGGCTTCCAGAGATCCGATAAAAATAATTCATCTGAACTTACATTTGATAATGTTGGATGACACTTTTCTACTTTATGTCATCTTGATTTTACTTAGTAATATCACTTGCCCTAGTTGATTTATCTGTTCTTATGTTGCATCTGATTTTGTCTGTATTTACGTTGTAATTTCATTGTTTTTTTTCTGTTTTTGCATTTATATCTTGCACTTTGGTTTAACACACTTAAATAAGGGCAAAGTTGAAGATCATACAACAAGGTCATACTGTAAGTAACACTGTCCAAATAAGTGAGTAGGATAAAAAAACTTTTGTAAGGGTCACAATTTCGATTTTTTTCATCAAATGCATTCAGTAAAAATTTTGCAATTATGAAATACATGGCTAACCCTGAATAACATTATTCAGAAGTAAACAACTAAGTAATAATAGTAATCACCAATGTTAGTGGCTGTGCTGTCTTGCTAACACATTCAGAGCTTCAGGTACTTCAGTTGCCATTTTGTGCATTTTCCAATTTTTTCAACAAATAGCTCAGGTGTAATGAACAAGCTACTTTTAATTACTCTCTGCATTCTGCGAATCATATTTATTTATTTATGCAACATTTGATTACCGGGAAAGTTTAACTGTTTTTTTTTGCCCAGTTTCATCAGAGGCCCGGGAAGAAAAGCTTCAACGACAAACACTTTTGCATGTAATTGACATACATAGTTATGAGTAGAAGTTTACAATGAGCTTTAAAAATGTGATTGTCAAATACAGAGTGTAAATCACAAATTCACATTGAACAATAAGGAAGAGAATTTAAACAAATAGTTTAAACAAATATCACAGTACATAGCATAACAACAAGTAGTTGTTTAAGCAAATATCACAGTACGTAGCATAACAATGATTTCTAGTATACAGGTCTTTAGCAAGATAAAAAGAGGCTGTCTAGTACAGTGGCATTACTGAAGTAGGAAGAGGAAAGAGAAATTTCAGTTTGAAAAAGAAGTTGGAGTTAGTAGCAAGGTAAGCTGAAGCAGGAAGAGGGGAGAAGGGACTGGAGTATGGGTGGGAGTAGAAGGGATGGTGTAAATAGAGCAGGTTTTATGGAATATAATTGTGGGGGGGTAGAAGTGGAGAAAAGGGGAAAAAGTTCAATATTTAGTACAAAGTATTTAAGAAATACAAATGGAAAAAGGATTTTTATGCTGAGGATAATGTGGTCAAACTGTAGAAGTGGGTTGTAAGGGAGAGGAAGATAGGCTTAACCAGGGTCTGAACAAGGGCAGAGCCAGTTATTAGTCAGATGGATCTTGAGAATTTTTTTGAAGTGCGGGAGGTTAGAAGTAGTTATAATAAACTGTGGGATATTGTTTCAGATTTTGGAGATAGATATAGTTGGAGTATAGCGAGTCACCGGCACTATTGTTAGAAGTCTGCAAAAGAGATTTATTTGAGGAGAGGAGGAATCGAGAGTTGGTGTGGGGTTGCAGCAGGTGTTGGAGAGCTGGAGCTTTATCTGGTTGGTGGACCAATCTGTGGGTAAAAATGAGTTGAATGTAGTTTAGGTAGTGGGGTAATTCTAACCAGTTAAGTTGTTGTAGGGCTAGGCAATGGTGGGAATTTGTTGCAAATTTCGATAATTTATTGTAGCAAGCTTCAAGTTTTGTTAAATCTATCTCCTTTAAGTTGGTGAAAATAAGGGAGACATATAGCAGGGTAGAAAGCAGATGGGTTTTGGCAATTGCCTGTCTTGTATAGCAAGTAAGGAATGGTTTAATTCAGTAAAGTGAGCCAAGTTTCATATGTGTCTTTTTAATTGTTTGGGCTAGGTGTAGGTCAGATTTCATTTTGTTGTAATAAGGACACCTAGTAATTTGTGTTTGAGTTACTGTAGCTATTGTGTTGTTGTTAGAAGAATATATTTGGAACAAAGATGAGGTGTCAAGGGATTTGGGGGTGGAGAAGAGCTTAATTTTTGTTTTACTTGGGTTAAGTATCAATTGATAGTTTGTTTACCAAGATTCAACAGCAGAGAAGGATTATTGTGTTGTAGTGTTGAGCTTTTGAAGTGTGTGAGCAGCACAGATTAATGTAGAGTCATCAGCATACTGAATAATGGTGGCAAGATATGTGCAGTACGTAGTTTTTGGTGAAAATAGTGAAAACGGGAGGTCCAAGCATTGAGCCCTGTGGTGCACCCATGTTAATAGGCAATAGTGGTGACAGATCTTGCTGCCATATTACAGCCTGTTGATGACCAGTTAGAAAACTGTAGAACCAGGCAAGAGTGAGTTTAAGTGTGGAGAATTCTTGAGGAGTTTATGGTGGAAGACAGTATCAAAAGCTTTTGATATGTCTAGGAAGACAGAGAATACAAATTTGCTTCCATTTCTAAATTGATTGATCATGTTGGTAAAGTTTATGAGAGCAGTTGTGGTACTGTGATCTGGGTGAAAGTCATGCTGGGTATTTGATAGTAGATTGTTAGTAGGCAGTTCATTAGTTGGGTATGGATACATTTTTCCAGGACTTCAGCGAGAGGGGATAGAATTGCTATGGGTCTATACTTTCAAAGGTCAGTATAGCTCCCTCCTTTATGCAGTGGGATGATGTAAGATATCTTCCAGAGTGCTAGAATGTAATTTTCAGATATTGAGTGATTTATGAGGATAGAAATAGGGATGCAGATGGCATCTGAAGCTAGTTTATGGAATTCAGTAGGTAGTTCATCAGCAGCAAGGGTTGTAGTTTTAAGTTTACTAAGAAAATTTTTATGGTGTTGGTTTGGATGGGTTTGAAGTAAAAACAAAGTTGTTCTCATTGGGTAGATCTGGGATGGTTGGGGGGTATTATAGTAGTTGTTAGAGAGAGAATAGTGTTTGTGAAAATGTGTTAAATTGTGAGGGAATACTGTCATTTTTGTTAGAGACTGATGGGGTGGGAGTTTTTTCTTGGCCAGGGTGGAGGAGTTTTTGTATGGAAGTCCAAATTTTTGGGGGGAGGTTTGATGTTTTTGCTGATTGTTGGTAAAGTAGGTTTTCTTGTCTAATTTGATTTGTGTTTTGGATTAATGAGTTGTTAGTATGTGTCTAGATTGAGCTGGGTTTAGCTGAGCATATAAATGTATGTATGCATATTTACTATGAAAATGTTTAAACACACAAATCATGAAACCATAATAACTAAAGACCTATATACAGAAGTCATAATGTCAAACTCCATGTATTAACACCCTCCACACACACACACACACACACACAGACACACACACACACACACACATACACACACACACACACACACACCATGTTATCACTTATTCCTGGGCCCACAGTAATATGGAGTTTCAATATTAGAGTGTTTTTTGTTTGTTTGTTTATATAATTGTAGTCTTCAGTGTTTTGGTCTTTCAGTTTTACACAAACAAGTACACATGCATGCACTTATTTTTTTACTTCTCTTTATTTATATGTCTGTGCATGCTTCTTCACTGCCTTCATAGACATGTGTTTTTAGTTTGGGTCATGATCATATTATATCTATCCACAACTGTTTCATATGTTAATTTTGATTTCCATACACAATTAGATCTCAGTGGATAACTCTTAACTTTTAATGTCAGAGCTCCATTAACTTTTCTGGAAATCCCACACTACCTAGAAGTGCTAACCTTCAATTGAAGGATTACTCTGCTACAAAACCTCTTTTCATGGGACTTCAACACCAGCTTGCCAAGGCCCAGCCTTGGAGTAGATTGACTTTTCTTAAGTTCATCTTGAATTGTTGTACATGTCCCTAACACACATGCAATGGTACACACACAGTCTTTCTCATTGGTAAGTGTCCTTCACACTCTTTCTGAAAGGACAATGCACTTTCTAATTTCCTTTCTCATCTTAAATTTTAGTTTATTTCAAGAAATAGTCTCTTTTTAAACATGTAGCCATCTCCAGGGTCCTGCATTTATTAATTTAGCAATTGATAATGTGTATGTATTATTCCCACAATTTCCATTTTCCTGTGTAATTTGCTCTGACCCTTTTCTAAAGAGCCTATGTCCAGTTATTTTATCTATGTTACAATAGTCACTACTATAAATACAATTAGTTTAGACTTTGGTTTCCATTCTCTGTTTTTTTTTTTTTTTTTTTTTTTTTTGCAGCATTAAACTTTACAAGGCATAATTTTGTCTAGGCAATTCAGATCCTGTATCCCAGATTTAAAAAAAAAGTTCCTTAGTTACACCTATTGTTCATCCAATATTTCTGACAGAGTAGTCTGCAGGGAATTTTTAAAGTTAGCCAATTCGTCACTCTCCCAAAACATGTTTCCAATTATTTCTTTCTTCCCTATCACATCTGCCAACATTTGCCATCTACCTGGGGAAAATTATTTGGTGTCTTTGGGGTATAAAAATACTTGTGCAAAAACTTCTAAGCAAAAATCCTGAATCGTCTAGACTTTGTTGCATGTCTGGGAACCATTCATATCTCTTCTCATTGTTTCCTTGTGAATTCCTTGTCCAGTCTCTCTTACCAATCTTTTCTAATTTCCTCTGAATGATTTCTATAGCTGTTTTGCAATATTTTATATGTTCTACTAATTATCTGTTTAACATCAGCTTTTATTCTAGAGTCACCTAAAAACTTTACCAGAGCAGGTCTTTCACTTAGGATTTCCCTAATCCTTTCTTTGCCTATACTTGGATATCAGTCCTGATAAGGAATGCAATCTCTTGCAGTCCAAATGTTTTATAGGCCTCTTCCCATTCTTTTATCTTTCACTTACTAGTTATTTGCTCTCAGTACTCTGGGTCCTTTGCCAGTTTTCTCCAGTATATTCCAGCCATCTCTAGTCTATTCTCTGTACCCCTGGTGCAGTCATCTCTGTCAGCAAAATCTTGTTTCTTCATTCTCATGTTGGCTTAGTTCTTTATGAGTGTAATATTCTATATAGCTGCTGTTAGCCTCCTTAAGGATCTGCATCGAAAATCCCACTGACTTATTTCATGGATTCACCCTCCCCACTTCATCATCATCATCCCTTCCACATTGCATTATAGCTTTCTGCTTGTGTTATCCATATGAGTCTTAACCATGCAGTACCCCTTCAAATCAGGAGATCCTAAACCACCTTGTTCTATTTGAAGGATCAACTTATCCCACTTGACTCTTGCCCTCTTCCCCTCTCAGAAAGAAATCCTTCAACTCTTTGTTAATTACTGTCCACAACTTCTCCTCTGGTTGATAAAAATATGCCTGACTTGTATATAAAAGTAAACAGACTAAAAATATTTTCATTGCTTGAATCTTCCTGTCCACATGCATAAACAAGAGCTTCCCTTTTCTGTTTTTTGGTATTATGTTTTGTTTAGTCTCTCACTCTGTATCCTTAGCTGCCATAATAGAATCGTTTTTAACCCATACTCCTAAATTTTCCAATTTATTGTGTCCCCATAAATATGGGTATTGCTGAATCAGTTCATGTGCTGGTACATGATTTATAGCTATAACATTTGTTTTATCTTCATTAATTCTATATCCCCAAAAGACTTGAATCTGTCTCAGAAGATTCCACATCACTGAAATGCCCTTTTCTGGCTTTATTGGTTACAAAATAACATCATCTGCAAATCAAGCCTACTTTTTTGATTATCAAACCAATTATATTCTTGAATTTTTAAATCCCTTATTTTCTTTGCCAATGGCACTAAATATAACCCATATAACAAAGAGGAAAGTGCAAACCCCTGATGGGTTCCTCTGTTCTGATTCAGATCTGTCATATAGCCTTGTAAGTAACCTTATTTTTGTATCAGGGAATGCTATTTGCTATAATTACAGAGTAAATATGAACACAATGCAAAGGAAACAGTCAAATTGTAGAAACCAATAAAATCACCGTGTTTAATTACAGAAACAAATAAGCACTTTTGTCTTGAACAATTGAAAAATACTTCATCAGATAAACAATGTAGCAATGTACCAAAATTGAAAGCATTGTCCCATCACATGATTAGTCCCCCCAACCAAAATTTAAAGGCATATCATCCTTACTTCCTGCATTAAAACTTCATTCCTGCATTAAAACATAATTGTCAGGAAAGTTCTTTCTTTTCTAAATACAAGCCCCAAGGTCTACCTCTAGGATTCATTTCCACCCTTTCTAGCACAATAAACTTAAATTCATGTCTCTGATGTTCTGAAATATGTTTAAATAAGGCATTAGTGTTTTTATTTTTCTTGATTCCATAAAGAAATCCTCTCTTAATTTTACCTCAGTTTTACCAATGTAAAACCCAGGGCATTCCTGACATAACACTGCATAAACAACAGCTTTAGTATTACAATTGAAATTCCCTTTTATATTAACTTGTACACCCTTAATAAAAAAGTGTGTCCCCCACCAATATATTCTTACAATATGTACAACATCCACATTTTTTCATTCCATTATTCTTGTTTGGCCATTTATATTATTCTGCATAGATTCAAACATGTTTTAAAAGCTTTTTCCTTTTCTATATATAACTACTGGCCAATCACCTACTTTTTCTTTTACTCTAATGTTTTCTTACATAACATACAAATTTTTCTTCAAAACCCACTTTAATAGATCACTATCCAGGGAATGACTTGTAATAAAATTACACTTATAGTCAGTACACGAATTCCCATTATATTGAAATTCACATACTTCCAAATTACTTAAGTTGTCATTTATCATAGATCCACTGAAAATGGTTGGAAGAAATTATCCTTCCTTTTCCTCACAACCTCTTTCATAGAATGATCTGTGAATTCCTCCGGATACCCTCTTTTAAGAAACGTTTCCTTTAGCTTTATACATTTGTCCATGAAACCTTCAAATATTGTGACCATTCATGCAGCCTGCATGAATTGCCCTTTTACCACTGCCTTCTTTTGCTTTATAGGGTGGGCGCTGGTGTAGTGAAGGAAGAAATTAGAATATGTCGGTTTTCTATATATTTTAGAAGTAAATTCACAATTTATACAATCCTTAACCAGCATTACATCCAAATATTAAATTTCATCCTTCCGTATTTCACAACTAAACTTTAGAAATTCAGTGGTTCTCTTAATATATTGGTAAAACTGAGGGAAAATTAAAAGAGAGGCTTTATGAGCATCTTTATGAAATTAAGAAAAATAAAAACACTAATGTCTTATTTAAACATATTGCAGAACAGCAGGAGCATGGATTTAAATTTGCTGTGCTAGAGAGGGTGGAAATGAATTCTAGAGGTGGACCTTGGGCTTGTATTTAGAAAAGAAAGAACTTTCCTGGCAATTAAGTTTTAATGAAGGAAATGCCCAGGATTGAATGAAATTTCCTCTATAACCTGTCAGTTAAAGCTAAAAGCATACATGAGATAAACGTTTTTATAATATATAATATATCCATAGTGTTTTATTGTAGAGGTTTATGTATTTTTTTATGATTGATTTATGAATTTTAAATGATGACTTTATTCTTTGCAATGAAAGTGTAGAGTGTATCTAGAGAACATAGGATGATATACCTTTAAATTTTGGTTAGGGGGACTGATCATGTGATGGGACAATGTTTTAAATATTGGTATGTTGCTACATTGTATTATCTGAAAAAGTCTTTTTGAATTGTTCAAGAAGAAAGCACTCATTTGTTTCTATTATTAAATGTGGTGGTTTTAGTGGTTTCTACAGTTTGTCCATTTCCTTTGTGTTGTGTTCATTTTTGCTAGTTTATTACTACTTCCATGGTTTAATATTGATACAGTGACAGAGGTAGTCTGAGGTGGTCTCAGTTGCTCGCATCCTTTCCCACTTTGTGACTGAGATATTTCTTTGCTTAACTCATTCATTAGGACAAATCACCACCAAAGAGAGAGGTATGACATTATTTATTTTTTTTTTATTTAAACCAAGATGGAATCTTCAAGCCTCAAAAAAATCAACTAAGCTAAAATACATGAGTTTACTTTGTTTCCCTGTACAATGAAAGCAGCTTGAACCTAAAGTTTCAGCACTGGGAAATGCAATAAATGAATTACATACTTAATTGACATTGCATCTAGAGGTAAGGTTGCCCCTTACTCCTATCTGCAAATTAGGCTTTCATCATTCTTTCAAGAACATGCTAATTTTAGTCAATTAAATTTAGAATGAATTCATAGAGTTACAGTTCATTATATTGCATCTGCAGTCACAATACAGTTCCTTTCTACTCTCACTCTCTCATAAACAAAATTCAAGTTATGGTTTTGGAAAGAAACCGTTTTCAGAAAATACAATATCATTTATTCTGAACTTATAGAAATGTTAGGCATCAGATATGCCATACAGATGTATATGTATCACTACACTCAATTTAAGCCATAGTCAGACTAACTGTATCATACTTATGATTTAACTTGTCATTTGGATAAGCTGCAATGCAAACAAAAAGCATTCTTGATACATGTGTAATTAAGAATTCAATGTCATAGTTTCAGGCTCTATTTGAATGAAACCTCATTTTGTACCTTTATGATTTGCGAGATGGAAGATCGATAGTAATGCTTCAGTAGGTTAAGGAATATTCTTTCCCAATTTCACAGATGACCATAAGAACAGTATTAGGCAAGTAATCAAAGGAACTGTAAAATGGATAGCCATCTACACATTTGAGAAGATGCACTTAAAAGTTCTTGCTACCTTTTTCAAAGCCTTTAAAATGCTCACCTGTATCTGCTGTATCTGATATCTCTGGTGTAAAATGTTTATCAGCCTATCCACCGTCAAGACTAGCCTTAAAGACAGTCAAAGCAGTACTTTGCTTGGTCTGCAGTGGTAACTAGCAACACATTGAGTTAGGAATTCAATATTTCATACAGTCTTGTTTATTTGTGTAGATTTAGGTCCTTAATACAGGTGTTTATAGAACCACTAATTTTGCAAAGGAATAGAAGGTCAGATAGGACTGGGTCTTCCATGGCAGCAAAATCAATTCAGCATGAATTACAAAGCAGTTGGTAGGCTACTGAGTATAAGGAGAGTTCTAATGCTCTATCAGGAAAGTTGAAGTATTTAAGACCTTTATTTTGCATGGTCAAAAATTGTTGGGGTCCTTCCAATTGAGCAATATGCTTGGACATGTACATACCAAACAGGCATTGTACTCAACAATGAGCCTAGTAAGGGAAGAGTACCATGATGACTTCTTTGTATCTTGAAGATATTCAGTTGGAAATTGACTGGAACAGATATCAAGATTTCCTGACTATGATAGAAACTTGATGACTAGATGAATGAGAGTTGTCTACATATTTACCTATGTCTCTTATAACCATATCCATCTGAAGAAGAGTATCACTTAATATATGAAGTGGGAGCAGCTTGTTTGCCAGTTTACCCATTTTAATTTTTAACCATTACTGACTTTTTGTTGACTTTAATTTTCTAACTACTTATAAGATAACATTTCTAACCACATTTATGTTTTAGAATAGACAGCTCTGAATACAGACTGTGTTTAGACTTTAAAATTGTCGTATACAATGCATGGGTTAGTGCTTTTGCCATTAGAACCTGAATATTTGAAACTAAATTATTGTAGCAAGATACTGATAGTGTGTATTGTGTACTCTGTGATACTCGGGCCAAATAAACAATGTTTGCCTTTCTCTGGATTCTGAGGCTACCTCTTTGTCAGTGTCAGCTACATCAAAATATAAATGAACATCCCAATTTTCATTTAGTTTTCTGAATTCCAGAAATTGAGATTGTCTTTCCCTTTACTTATAAACATTTCTCATTTGTCTTGCAATATAAACCACATCCACATTATCCACATAATAATGATCTTATTAAATTCAAACCGTTTTCATATACATGATGAGAGGTATAATTTTAAGGCATTTAAAAGCAGAGAGATGGGATGTATAGGAACTTCTCAAAGTACAGTTTTGTACCTACCATAAATGTAGATGTCCGATAGGAATGCATCTGCAGTCCTTACAAATGGGTAGTCCTGTCATCAGGCAGCCCTTATTCCAAAGTCTGGGTCTGGCTTCGGCTGGTGTCGTGCTTCACCCGACGTCATAGCTGCAGTTTTTCGGGTATAAAGGCATCAGCCGACGCCATTTTCCTCAGTGTTTCTTGCCCCAGATGCCAGGTACCCTCTTGGATGGCTAAATTTGGATAAATGCCAATGTTTCCAAATAGTAGAGAGCAAACACATAAAATAAGCATGTATGTACATATATACAAAC
Organism: Protopterus annectens; assembly: GCF_019279795.1. Classification (NCBI taxonomy): domain Eukaryota; kingdom Metazoa; phylum Chordata; order Ceratodontiformes; family Protopteridae; genus Protopterus; species Protopterus annectens. The sequence continues at coordinate 1,017,501,429 of NC_056745.1, read as the reverse complement.
AAATACACCATAATAGATCACCCCCAAGATAGCTGAAGGATGGCAAATACCCTAGGAGTACCTCAGAGGGGAAGGTGGTGACTGCAGATGCATTCCTATCGGACATCTACATTTATGGTAGGTACAAAACTGTACTATGTCCTTCAAGGATGCATCTGCAGTCCTTACAAATGGGTAGAATACCATAGCTAAACAAGGGGAGGAGGAAAAGGATAGATTATGGTGTAGTTAGGATCCCTTGCAAAACAGCAGTGGCAAAACCTGCTCGGGATCTAGAGTATAAAGGTAAATTGTAATGCTTGGCAAATGTATGCACGGAGGTCCAAGTAGCAGCCTCTATAATGTCCTTGGTAGCCACTCCTCATAAGAAAGCTGTGGTAGTGGCTGTAGCCCTTGTGGAGTGAGGCCTGATGGTCTCTGGAGTTTTCTTTCCATGGTAGGAGTAACAAAATCTAATGCAATTTCCTATCCATTTGGAGATTGTCTGTTTTGAAATTGGTTTTCTTTCCTTTCCTGTTGCATATGCTACCAGAAGCTGGTCAGTTATTCTATTGGACTTGGTCCTGTCCAGGTAGTAGCGTAATTGTCTATGTACATCCAAGGTATGCAACAGTCTTTCTCCCCTGTTCTGTGGGTTGGGGAAGAATGTAGGTAGGTGGATAGCCTGATTTAAAGACACTCTGGATACCACCTTAGGCATAAATGTAGGATTTGTTCTCATGGACACTCTATCTTGATGGAAGATCAGGAAGGGTTGCACTGCCATTAATGCCTGTAGTTCAGAGACCCTTCTTGCTGAGGTGATTGCCAGCAGGAAAGCAGTCTTCCAGGATAAGTATTGTAATTCTGCTGTTGCTGCTGGTTCGAAAGGAGGAAGTGTCAATTTTCTAGCACAAAGTTCAAGTCCCATGCTGGCAATGGTGGTTTCCTGGGAGGTTTTACATTTTAGTTCCTCTCAGAAACTGCCTGAGCAGAGGATGTGAGAAGACAGGAGGATCCAAGCTGTATTCTGCTGAAATAGCTGATGCATGTATCTTGATGGAAGAATAGGACAGGCCTGTATGGAAGAGCTCTGCCAAGTACTCCAGGATGTTGGCTATGTTTACCAGTGCCACATCTTCTCCTTTGCAGTACTCCAAATGAGATATCTTTTCCATTTTGCTGCATAATTCTTTCTTGTTGAAGGTCTGAGCCTCAAGGATTATGTCTTTAACCCTTTGGGATAAATTTGGGTTAATTGTTCTTATGTAATGTTCCAGGCAGTTTGCTGCAGAGTTTTCAGGTTTGGATGCAGGATGTTGTAGTTGTTCTGTGTTAACAGCAATGGGATCAGGGTAGTGCCATATTTGTTCCCCGGACATGCTCCTCAGTAATGGGTACCAATGTTGCCTTGGCCAGTCTGGAGCTATCAGAATGATCCTCCTCTTGATCTTCAAAAGCACCTTGTGCATCAAAGGAAGTGGTGGGAATGTGTATGCTGTCAGGTTTTTCCAACTGAAAGATAGGGAGTCCACCTTCCAAGCAAGTGGGTGGTACGTCCTTGTGCAGAATTTCTTTAGCTGGTGATTGAGTGGGGATGCAAATAAGTCTATTTGTGGTAATCCCCATTTTCTTGTGATGGCTTTGAAGATGTCCGGATGCAGCATCCATTCGTGGGCATCCATGGTAGTTCTGCTTAATATGTCTGCAGGAATGTTTTCTTTTCCCGGTACAAAAATTGCTTGTAACTGAATGTTGTAGCTCAGAGCCACATCCCATAGGTCCAGTGCCAGCCGGCATAGAGGGTATGAATGTGTGCCTCCCTGTTTGTTGATGTACCACATAACTGTGGTGTTGTCTGTCCTTATCATCAACTGACCTTCTTGGAGAAATGGTCTGAATGACTGGATTGCCAATTTTACTGCCAGCATTTCCTTTAGATTTATGTGCAGGCTGGTCTTGAGTCCATAAGCCTTGTATGCACTTGTCCAGCATGTGTGCCCCCAACCGAGGTCTGAGGCACCTGTCGTGATGGTTTGGCTTGGTTGACTGTTGCAGAAGGGCAATCCTGTGTTTGATTGACAGGCCTGAGCCCACCATAGGAACTCTTGCTTCAGGCATGGGATTATTGGAATTTTGGTTTCTAGGCTGTGCTTGTGTTGAGACCACAAATTCTTTAGGTACCACTGTAGCTTTCTCATATGCAGTCTGGCATGAGGGACCAGAATTATGCAGGATGCCATGAAGCCTAGGGCTTGCAGTACTTTTCTTGCAGTTAGATGGTCCTGCTTTGTTAATGCCAAGAAGTAGAGAGGTAGTTGCTCTTTCTTTTCTGCAGTTAGGAATGCCATTTGTTTTGATGTGTCCAGCTCTGCACCCAGAAAGGTTATTCTTTGGGATGGAATCAGCCTTGACTTTTTTATATTGGCTGTATATCCCAGGGCTTGCAGCAGGTAAATGACTCTTTGTAAGTCTTCTGTTAGCTTGCTTTTGTTGTCCGCTTGTATCAGGCAGTCGTCCAGGTAGGGGTAAATTTGGATTCCCTGAAGTCTGCAATTACTGATGCCAGGCATTTCATGACCACTCTGGCTGCAGTAGATAAGCCGAAGGGCAATGCTGAGAATTGATAATGCTCTGATCCTGCAAGAAATGTGAGGTATCTTCTGCAATTTGGTCGTATGGGACGTGCAGGTATGCCTCCTTGAGATCTAGAGTTACCAGCCAAGACTCCTTGCCCAGCATGGGAAGAAGCTGCTGTAGGGTCAGCATTTTGAATTTTGGAACAATGAGGAATGTGTTTAAAGCGGACAGGTCGAGAATAGGCCTCCATTTGCTCTCTTTTCTTGGTACCAGGAAGAGTCTGGAGTAAAATCCCTTTCCTTGTTCCATAGATGGTACCTTTTCCACAGCTCTCATTCTTAATAATTGAGATATTTGCTTTAGAGCTTCTGCCCTTTGAGTAGGTGGTAGGTTTGGCATTCCTCTCTTTCCTGGTAGAGTATGGAAATGGAACCTGTAACCTTGGTCTATAGTTTGCAAAATCCATTTTTCCCTTGTGATGCAATGCCAGCTCTTTGAAAATAAGGTTAGCCTTCCGCCTAAGGGTGCTTCCAGTTGTTCCCTGGTAGGCGGTGCCACAGCCAAGTCACTGTGATTGTGTTGTTGTAGTGGTGGTGGCTGCGCCTGTGCCTCGCTGGTTGTTACCCTGCCACTGGCGTCCCCTGTAGGCACCCCTGGATTGGTTTCTGCCTCTTGAACGCCTATTCCTGCCTCTCTGTGTCTTAGAGGAGTTCGGAAAGGACCAATTCTTGGAGGGCCAGTTCCTGCTAAACCTTGGAGGTTGAACCTGTAAGAAATCTTTCACTGTTTGTACAGATTTTCTTCCATCTTTTTCAGTACCTGCTGTGCAGGAGAACCAAATAAATTGACCTTGTCCATGGGTGCATCTAAAAGCTTTGATTTGACATGGTCTGGTAATGCCTGCTCTTTCAACCATGCATGTCTCCTGATAACTGTGCCAGTCATGGCTGATCTAAAGGAAGCCTCCAGTGCATCATAGCCACATTTTAAAGAATGGTTACTAACCTGCTGTATGTTATGTACCATTTCCTGAACATATTTCTTATCTAAAGATTCTTCAGAGGACAGCTTTTAGTTAACTGATCTAGCATAAACTCTTGATATTGAATCATATGAAATTGACAGTTCAAAGCTCTAGCTGACAGAGTAGCAGAAGTGTAAACTTTTTTACCCCATCTCTCTAAGGACCTGGATTCCCTTTCAGAGGGGAGGGGGTTTTTAGCAGATGTAGTTGCTACAGCCTTAGGGCCCTGGGAGATAGTCTCTGGATCTGCAAAAGGAGCCTTGTATAAATGGTGATGAGTGTCCGGGACCCTGTAGAACCTATCGGGCTTAGCAGGGGCTGGAGGTAATGAATCAGGAGCAGTGTAAGCATCATTAAATGCATCATCTACAACAGAAAGAACTGGAGGTATAGCTAAAGGCCTATGCTGTGGCAAATGTAGAAACGTTCTAAGCCTTTTTCTGGAGTCTGAGAAATCTTGGCCCTGCCACTGAAATTGATCCCTCATAGCATGCAAGGTTTCCCCAAAGGAAAATTCCTCAGGTGGAGAGGCTGAAGGTATGGACTCTTCAGCATCAGAGTCTTCGTAAGGGGAATAAGGAGCCTCAGGAGGGTCTGTATGTTCTGAGTCATCAGAGGAATCATCTGTGGATACTGGCTCTGGGGCTCTGCGGCCTCTTCTCTGGAGGAGGATGAGAGGTCCTGTCAGGATGAGGCTGGGATCCACGAATTAAAGAAATGAGATCCTCTGCCAAAGAAAGCATATGGGAACTGGTGCTGGGCCTGTGAGAGGGGGGCTTGACAGGCACAGTTTTTGAAGCTTTAGCTGCTTTAGCCCTGGCAAAGGCCTTAATAGACATGGCTGCAGGAGGCCTAGCAGCTCCATGTGCAGGGGTTGAAATATCCAAGGGAATAGTGTCTGATAATTCCTGAGAAACCGCAACTGCAGGTTGGATTTCAGAAGCCGATTCCACCAGGTTAGAAGAGGCCTCGGTAGAAGGCATGTTTTCGGCTGGGGGAAGAACCGCTTGCTCGGTTTCAGCCGAAACCGAGACACTCGTGGTTGGCTTAACCGCGGTTTCGGCCGAAACTGCGGACCGTGAGTGTCGGTCCTTTTCCCTGCATTTTTTGGTTATTTGTGAAGTCGGAGGATCCGACGGCATGATATAAGCAAAATCAGAGCCGAAAAACTGCTCTGCAAATTCCAACCGACATCTAAGCGTCCGTCGGTTAAAAGAAGCACAGGCTAGACAAGCTGCTACGTCGTGGTCTGGGCCTAAACAAGGTAAGCAGTAAGAGTGGAAATCTTTATGAGGTATTTGTTTCCCACAAGTTAAACAGTTATTCACTTTTTCTGACATCGGCTGAGGCAAGAAAGAGTCCCCAACGGGGTACTTAGCTTTTAGAAGTCCTCAAGTAGTATTCGGTAGTAGTAATCTCTGGTTCTGACCGACCGGCACTAACAGCTTCTGCTTCGCCATGCGGCAAGAAAGACTGAGGAAAATGGCGCCGGCTGATGCCTTTATACCCAAAACTGCAGCTATGACGCCGGGTGAAGCGCGACACCAGCCAAGCCAGACCCAGACTTTGGAATCCGGCCGATCAAGGGCTGCCTGACGACAGGACTACCCATTTGTAAGGACTGCAGATGCATCCTTGAAGGACATCAACTAAAAATGGAGGAGCATATGCAAGGCGAAGGCACAAAGAATGTAGAAGTAATGCAAAGATATTTCATTAGGGAAGAGCAGAACTGAAGTGGAAAAAGTAAAGAAAGATATAAATGGTGGAGAAGTGTAGCATATTGTATGACATGAGGAGTTTTGTTGGTGAAGAGAAGACAGGATAGGAGATTTTTCAGGCCAAATTGCTCCAGGTATAATACTGAACAGATCAAACTAAATCCCGTTGGAAATATTCAGAACATGGATGAATATGTGCAATGTGATTATAAATGTGTAGATGTAAATAATTTTATTTTTCAAACATTATAAGTAGTGATATAGAAATGAATGAATCTAGGAAATCTTTGCAGACTAGTAGGCAGTTTCTGAGTATTCTTATTGCTGCTGCCGGTTTTCTGACTGGGAACAATAAGCAAAACACTGAATTCAGTGGTGGCAAAATCTTTTTTAGTTCCGAGTTGGGACTGTGAAGTTTTAAATGTCTAGGGAGCTAAGGGAATTATAAACTTTATGTTAGAAATTGCTGTGTCTTGGTGTAGATATAAAGAAATTCTTAATTCTAAACTAGATAAATATGGTAAAACAGAGTATCACTTTACAGTGTATTCAGGGGTGAAGCATCACTGTTATAGGGCATAGATGTAGCACAAAAAATAGGAATAGAGAATAAAAGTGGAAACTGAATATGCAGAATGATACCCAAGAATGTCACAGTCTTCTCTAGTATATTTAGTCAGTTTTGGGTTGCTGTTATACTCAGTGATTTAAATATTGCAGGTATAGCAATGTAATGGCAAAAGATTGTCAGTCATTCCAGGGTGATGACCTTGTCCAGCCTGAATTATTGTATGGTCAACTTTAGGATTAGAATCGGCAAAAATTATATAGATTATTTTGTGGAAGCCTCTTACCAAGTTGTCTTATCTTATCCTTAGATGAAATCGAGATGTCACAATGCCAGCGATGGAGTACTTTTTCAGATCTTTGTGGTGGAAACATACGTCAGCCTTTTATTGTATACTATACAGATATCCTTATAGCATGTAATAAAAGTCTATCAGTATTCTGTTGAGATCTGGATGTGTTGAGATTCCAAGACAACATACTTCCATAAGCACTGGAACTGCCCTTTGTACAGAGTTTGTCATTTAGTATGGCATGACCTAGGAGGCATACCAGTAAAAGGCTTACTGTAGGCATCTCTATGTCTTTCGTTACACACCATTATTCCTGTCTCCATTCTCCCCAACATTTTTCTTTATGGGATCCCCATGAGATTCATTATGCTGTCTACAGTTTATCCTGGTCATTTCTTCATGCTCATATACTATTACTACTTAGAAACCAGAAATGCTTTATTGTAGAAAATTCATTTTAGTAGGAAATAAGAATATTGTTCAATATGATATTTAGTCCCCTGGATGCAAAACAAACCTTCTGTGTTTAGTGTGTAGCTGCAAATCAAAAAGAAAAACATATGATCTGCAGACAGTGACCATAGTGTCATGGCCAGACATTAGAACCTCTGTTTTATACCACCAAGAAACAAGACCCCAGTGGTACCATTGTTTATGTTTTTTGCCAAGTGACTCCTATTAAAGGATAAACATGAGGTCCCTGTGCATAGGTCTCCCTACATGCCCAATGAAAATTTCTTCTAAGGGTTGTTAATTATATTCAATGAAAGGAGGTAGTTCTATTTTTCCTTAGTATTCTGACACTCTGTCAGTTGTTCAAAGTCATTAATCCAGTTGTGTCTTTTAGAAGTTTTAAATAACTTTTTATTAGTTGTGTAATTTTCTTCTTTTACCACAAAAGCAATTTCACTGTTATTTTTGGAAAACTAGTAAATATACTTTTTATTCAAAAAGCTAAAAAAGTTTATCCAGGTCAGTGCCTATTAATTGTCTTGTTTTTACATATTCACATCCCATAATTCTAGACTGTGGTCTTTGTCACGAGAAGCATGAATCAGCCTATTGCATGGACACACTTAACGAGTAGAGCCTTAACTTTTATATCCCTTTCCTCATTCTTTTTTTACAAAACTGGATAAATATTCCTTTTCTTATTCTACCATTACCATCTGTTTGAAACCTTCCATGCAAAATATCAGTTAGCCCACTGTCTCTGTCTACCGTAGGTAATAGTCTAATTCAGTATACTTCAGGCATATCAGAATTTCCCATATCAACTAAAATCTCCATACTGTTTATTCATGCCTATCCCTTTACATTTTTTTTATTTCAAAGATGTTGAAAGTTAACATGTAAAGTATATCAGTATACCAACTCTTCACTTTTGTTCCTATTAGCTATACTAGTAGGAAGCTGTAGACTTCTCCTCCTTCCATTGTTATCCCACCACATTGCATCTGTTTCACTTGCCTTGTACTTCTTATTTTATAGCCTCTCTATATAAGTCTTGCTTGATGTATATCATAGGCTAACAAACCAAGGTGCCATTTTAACTCTAGCCAAGTTTTCCAAAATAAAATTTGATAGGTAATGGTTCCCAAATATTTTAAGAAGGGTGTATATTCATAGGTAGATAAACAATTACAAGCTGCCTGTTTGCAGTAGAGACATGGGTGGCAGATCAGGGGTATATTTGTGATTCCCCATCCACTGGTCCAGGTTCTACTTGAATAAATGCAAGAAAGAACTCTGCTTCACACAGATGGGAAGCCAGTTCCAGAGATGTGGGAGCCTCTAAGACACATCCTTGTCCCTCCAACACATCCTATTTATGTTGATGGCAATAATTAAGTCCATAGATTGGGTGTTTCTGATGCTAGTTGTTTTCTGAATGCATAACAGGTTCATTGGTGCTGGATCTGAGGAAACTTCATAGGATAGGCATAGGTCACATCTTGGCAGGCTGTGGAAAAATGAATATAGGGACAATGATTTGAGGTGGTCTTCAAGGATTTATTTTCTTCCCCTTGTATTTTTTTGTGAGAAATCTCTGTGGATGCATTAGTTGCTGCATATGTCTGATGAGTTACATACCGAAGGGGGCACTGTACTCAATGATAGGGATTATGAAGCAAAGTACAATGGAATGATGACTTGTTGGGACCAGACACCATGTCCTTTCCTATAACTTTTGCAAACTGGAATGATTTCTTCAACACAGTAGAAATATGCTGGTCAAGTGCCAAATCTCCATTTACATGTTTTCCTACATCTCTGACTACACTTTCTACTCCTAGTGGTGTATTATTAATGTGGTAGTTTGCAGAGTTGGCTGTTTTATAGGTTCTTAGGTAAGTTTTAGGCCAGCTGCTCTTGAGGGCCATTATAAGCCTAATCAATTTCCCTTTTTGTGCTTGAATTAACCTATCCCATTTGGTTAGAGACCAACTTTATCCATCTAATGTTGGAAAATTATATATTACAATATATATATAACAATTAGGAAGCAATGTAGGGGTGGCCAAAAGACCTCTTTAGCACATGTTTATATTGCCAGAGTTAGTCAGGATTAGAGCAAGGACACAGCCAATGCCTTATAAAGTACTGTTTCAGATTTGTTTTTGGAATTGGGTTAGAACGGGTCCTGAAGTAAGCTCAGCAGAGCTGGCATATAGAGAGTCTCCAGATGAGTTGTTGCTTTTGAGGGTTTGGACTAGTAATTTGTCTGATGAGCGAAGTGTCTTGAGGTTGCTGTAATGAGTGATCATTTTTGTAAGTAGGGGTGTGTTTTCAGGTTTGTAGAAAATTTTATGTGCTACTATTTGCTGATTGTACTGAAGTTGGATAGGCAATTCTAGCCACCCTAGATTCTTTAGGTTCAGACAGTGGTGTGTGTGGCAAATCTAGCAATATGATTACAGCAGCTAGAGAGTTTATTAAGGTCAGACTTACTCAAGTTTGTGAAGAGAGGGGATGCATAATGGAGAGTTGAAAGTAGATGTGTACGGGCAATTACCATTCTAGCTAGTGGAGTGAGGAAAGGTTTGATCTTGTATAGTGGGCCAAGTTTTTAATTGACTTTTTTAATAGTTTGATTAATATGCATATCAAACTTAACTGTTACACCTAAGAGTTTGCTACAGGATCTGGGACAATGACAGTGCCATTGTTACATTTTATTGTGCAGGTTAGAGCGGAGGCTTTACGAGTGGGGGAGAAAAGCAGTAGTTTTGTTTTGTTAGGAAATAATAGGGGACATTGATTACAGAGTCAGTTTTTGACAGTATTAAAAACATTTTGGGACAGAGTCTGCAGACGTAAATGGGAGGTGGCAAAGCAAATCAAAGTGGAGTCATCCGCATATTGAATGCAGGTGGCTGTTGGGATGATTGTGTACAGGTAATTAATAAAGATAGAAAATAATAGAGGTCCTAATATAGAGCCCTGAGGGACCCCAAGAGTGAGAGGTAGAAGGGAAGATAGTTTGTTCTGCCATAGTACAGCTTGTTGTCTACCACTCAGATAAGATTTGAACCATTGGATAGCCTGGACATCTAAGGGAATAGTTTTAAGTTTGTGCATGAGTAGTTGGTGGTTGACAATGTCAAAGGCTTTGGAGAGATCAAGAAAGAGGGCAGAAGAAAGCTTATTGTTGTTTTGGTTTTGATTAATAGCATTGGAGAAGGAGAGGAGGGCCATGGTTGTACTGTACAGACTGAAACCATGCTGTGAGTTAGCTCGGAGATTGTGCTGAATGAGATGGCTCAGGAGTTGTTTATGGATGCACTTCTCCATAATTTTAGCCAGGGGTGACAAAAGAATATTACGTCTGTAATTTGACAGTTCAGTGGAACTGCCACCTTGGTGGAGTGGAATAACATGGGATGTCTTCCAGTTGGAGGGGATAGTGGCTTCTGATATAGCTCTCTTGATCAGGATAGAGATCAGGTATGCTATGGCATCTGCAGCTTTTTGTCAATACTCAGCTGGGAGGAGATCCGCTGCAAGGGTGGTAGATTTTAGTTTCTTGATTAGGGCACAGATAAGTGATGTGGAAACTGGTTGAAAGTTAAAGGGGAGTTGAGAACTAGGTGCAGCGGCATTAAGACTTGGGCAACTGGTCAATAGTTGGTTAGCTAGTGACTGGATAGTTTCTGTGAAGAAACTTGGGCAACTGGGAAATAGTTGGTTAGCTAGTGACTGGATAGTTTCTGTGAAGAAACTATTAAAGGAATTGGCAACGTCTTCCAAAGATTTTTGGATGGTAGCCGAGGGGGCAGGAGTTGTGCATTGCCCTGGGTGAATAAGTTTATTTATGCCTGCCCAAAACTTTTGTTGATTGTTTTGATGCTTCTGTTGTAAATGGCAGTAAAAGTTTTAGATTTGTTAGTGCTGTTCCTTAGTTGAGTAAATCTAAGTTGATCTAAGGGGGATTTTGTGGTATGCCAAGTGGTCCAAGCTTTGTTTCTAAGTAAGATCATTTGTCTGGTTTCTTTTGAAAGCCATGGAGCAACTTTTGCTTTAGTTCTTATAGAACATGCAGGTGCATGGGTATCAAGGATGGTAAAGAATTTGGTGTTGAAATATATTACAGCTTCTTCAAGTGGTAGATGTTTTAGGATTGCCCAATTACATGCTTTGAGTTCATTTTGGAAATTAGTGGAAATTTCATTTTATGTGGATGGGTAGTCTGTTCAAGAGCAGAAGTATCCTCTGTGAGATATGCCTCTCCCTCCAAACCATTCTGTTGATGTTGCAGAAGAGGTTTATATCCCTAGACTGAGTATTTCTGATGTCATTTGGCCTGCTGATGTAAAGTAAATACATCAGTGTTGGGTTGGAGGATGCCTTGTATGCAAGATACAGGTCACCTCTTAGCACTCTGTAGGATACTGAATATAATGACAAGGCTTTGAGTTTGTCCATTTAGGAATGTGGTTTAGGCCTTGTATCCTCTCAGTAAGGTATCTCTGTGGGCACTCCATTTGTTACATGTGTCAAGACAGATACATGCCAAAGGGGACATTATATTTAATGGTTGACCTAATGAGGGCTGACTAAAGGGGGGACAATGGCACATCTAGATCTAGACACAATCTCTTTGTTTATAAGGTGTGCATTATAAAAAGACATTCTTACAACAATAAACACATATTGGTCAAATGTTAGGTCACTGTTCACATATATTCCCAAATTCTGAAGAGCTAGATCAGCTGTCAGGGGTATATTTTTAATGTGGTAGTTCCCTGGGAAACATGACTTCCCAAAGGATCCAATAATGCATTTTTGTGGCATTAAGTTTCAGTCTTGATAAAATATACTATGATGCACTTCTTAGCTTTGTGTTTTAGGCCATGACTCAAGTACCATTTTTAGTCTATATCAGACCCTCTTGGAAAATATTGGTATCATGGGGGAAAATCAGTGGTTGCTTCCAGTTTGCAATCATCTTTAAACTTGGTCAGCCAGTGGCCCTTGACATAGGCCTTGACTTCAGAGCAGTAGATCGCAATGGCCCCAGCACTGAGTCCTGAGGGTTGAAACTAGTAATTGGCCTTTTTGTTGAGGTTGATTCCCCTAGTCTAACTTTTACATCCTGTCAGTGAGCCAGCTGGCTATCTAATGGGTGATGCATGGGTTAATACCTAATTTAGTGAGCTTGTTAACAATGCCAGGGTGGGGTAATGTATCAGATGTCTTGGCTAGGCCAAGGTAGGCATTATGTACTAATTTGCCCTCATCCATCAATTTGGTAACCTTCTCAAAGTCCTCCAGGTAAGACCTGCCCTTGACAAACACAAATTAACAATGGCTCAACATTTGTAAGTTACCTGCGTCATCATTTATGATATCCATGATTATCATCTCTATAACCTTGCACAACAGGCTCATCAGGTTAATGGGTCAGTAGTTTCCCGGGTCTGTGTATGGACCTTCCTTGTGCAGTAGTATAACCATTGCAGTCTTTCTTTTATTAGATACAAAGTCTGTTTGGAGGCTGTGGTTGGACAGAGATTCTAGTGGGACCAAAAGGCCATGTTTTGTGCTATGAAGGAGGCATGCTGGGATATTGTCAGTGATAGAATTATATAAAGAAAAAACGGTTTTCCCTCATAGAAATGGCATGTATGTGTATTGGTAAAACTGTTGTCTCTCATAGTGACAGTGTGATATTTTTAAGAGTAGCATAAAAAATACAGAGCCTGCAAATGCAGGAAGGAATGACAAGAATGTGCTTGCATAACATATTGTAAAACAACAAGTATTGTTGTTTCTCCTTCACAAGTAACAGAGGTTTGGTAATCATAACAACAATGTGATATATTTTTAGAATACCATGTAAGCATTGGCTTAACAGTATGTGTTTGTGTGGAACAAAAAATATTATAATGTTTTTGTAACAAATGGCATTAACAATAGAGGCTTGTTGAGATTTCCTAAACAGTTGAATGTACACAGATATTCAAGCTAAAAGGAAATGGCTAACAACAGAAAAAGTTACAACTATCCTATCAATGAAAGAACATTTGTGAAAGAACATTTCAGCCTGCTGAGAACTGTTTTTCTCTGAAATTAAATAATGTTGGAGACAAAGAAGACTTCAATACAGGAAAAGAATGTTTTCATCAAGGACAAAGTTTTGAAGCTATAAAAAAGACTTTTGTGGTTGACATTTTGTAATCTGAATCAGCTGAGGAAATGCAGTGTACCTAACAGTATTATATCTGTGTTATAAAGAAAAAGTAATTAATCTCACTGTAGTGCTTGGTCAGCTGATTTCAATAAATCTGTCATTATATGAATATACAGTTATATAGTCAGTCTGACACCTACTGTTAATTCAATTTAACAATGGTGAGCCAGGCCTAATTTGGACCCTTTTAAATATTCATAAAAGTACTATGACAAGCACTAGTTCATATTTTGTTGGGGCTATCCTCAGTACAGTCAATCTTCAACAGTTTAGCAGTATCAGGAACTTCCAAGTTGGTGAAATGAGATTTTGTCTTTGCATCTGCTCTGAGACATTCATCAGCATTTTCAACAGAGAGGGAGTTTCCAGTTTGCAATTCTGTCTACAGATTGATCACGTTAAAAATTTGTAAAGATAGTAAGCCCTTTTCTGAAATAACATGAATACCAGCAAGGACATAAATGCCAGATGCACACATTCTGTGGCCATAGACTTAAACCAGACTCCTGATAAAGTTTGGACATTATTACATCAGTGGTATGAACAAGCCAGTAGTGACATTAATTGTAATATGTAGCATTGTTTGGTATAAATACAAGTGACAAAGTTTATATGTGTAAATACAATCATTGTTTGATCAGCATGTACAACAGTATCAAAGTAAAATTGAATGTCTTAACTATGGAGACAAATATCCTTATTTTTGTTTAACATGTCATAAAACTGGGTTACAGAACTTGTCAGTAAAGACTATGCAGGACAACTCAAAATTGTCTGATGAAGTCAAAGGTCATTTTTGTAATGCTGATTTATACCTTTTATAGATAATTCCAGTCATTTTTAAATCATACTTAAAGTTTACAGGTTGTAGAGATAGCTGAAATGTTTCAGCCCTACTGCTCACACTGGAATGCTTTTAACAGAGAAAAGAAATTATCAACAGAACTTAATGAAAAACACACTACAATGTTAAAGAAACATAACATACAGGTTAGAAATTATATGCAAACTGTTTTAGACATTTTGCCTAGAGCTGATGTTGCTATACAGATGGGTGCTACAGAATGTACAATAGTGAACACAGATGACACTTGTAAGAATTTGCAAGTTTTTGAAATTTAATTTGAAATTGTACTTTGTGCAAATTTACAAAATTTAAAGAATTGGTTATGACAGAAACATGCAGATTTATGGGTTAAAGATATATTCTACTTCAGTTGACACAGCTAAAGTGCTCAGAAAGACATATTGGGTGTGGCCAGTTAGGAAAAAAAGAGTAACCATACACATTTATGTTGTGTAGGGTACACCAGAAATAACCGTCAAGTTACTTGACTACAGTTTTGTCAGGATTTATCAAGTGTAACAGCTCCATATTAACACAGGAATATGTTAGGATTTAAATGGTTAAAGAGTACAGCAGCTAGCAGTTCAAAGTGTACTAGGTATGGACACGCCATTAGAGTTAACTACAAAACTATCAGAGTATTTTAATATTACAGTTTCTGACAAGACTCTTGAACACTTTGACACTATTCCCCACTTGGGCATAATAAATAAACTCTCCCAGCTAGGCATCAACCTATATGTTACCAGATGGGTAGCTAACTGGCTTACTGATAGAACCCACTCAGTCAAAATATGGGAGGCCACCACTAGTAGTGCCCCAAGGATCAATCTTGGGGCCTCTACTGTTTGGGATATACTTGTCTGAGGTGACAAGCCAACAACAGTGGTCTGAGGCTGACCCTGTCTGTAGATGACTGCAAGTTGGGCACTGTCCTAAGTTCATCTAGTGATGTGAACATCCTCCAAGAGGCCCTTACTCAAAGTAATGACTTGTGCCAGAAGCATGGCCTCAAACTGAATGCCAAGAAATGCATCATTATCCCATTTGGGGAAAATGACATCCTCACTAAATATCACATTAATAACAGTGCATTAAGCATGCAATCAGTAGTGAGAGACTTGGGCATCCAGGTTGATAGCAGCTTGACATTTGACCACCACATTTCTTAACTTGTACGGAAGGCTTCCTATATGGCCCACCTCACAAGTAAGGGTATTTCATCCAGGAACAAGAAGGCCATGTCATCCCTTTAGTCCCTTATCAGACCTATTATTGAGTAGAGTGCCCCCTTCAGCATGTACCTTGCCAAGCACATGCAACAGCTGAAGAGACCACAGAGGTTCCTGACCAGGAAAATCCAGGCTCTCAAACACCTATTCTGTACAGATAGGCTAAAAGCCCTGTCCTGTAACTCAGTCTCCTACAGACTGCTCAGAGGTGACGTGTTTCTGGCATACAAAGCCATCTTAGACCCAGCATTGATGGAGTTGCTGCATATATGTAAGTCAAACTCCACCTGTGCAACCTGCATGCAAGGCTTCAACCTCATCTGTGGCATTCATACAACTTGGTGGGATAGATTTGTGTCCCAAAGACTCCCCCATCTGTGGAATAGACTCCCTCTCCATGTCAAGCAGAGTACCTCACTAGCCCTCTTTAAGAGAATCCTGGATGACTGAATGGGAAACAGAAAATACACCCCATGGGATCCCACCTGTGTCCGTGCTGGACAGGGGAAACAAGTGCTTACTTTGTGGGAACATGGGTGAAATTCTTGGCTACGTTTATAAGGGCCTCCAGGCCAATAGCCTAGTATCGTCCTATAAACCTATGGACAGGCAGAGCATTTTAGTTATCAGAGTATTTTAATATTACATTTTTGACAGGATGCTAGAACATGACAATGAACACATTTTTAAGTATAACATTTTTTTTTCTCTTGGTGCTGATGAAGATGGGTTTACAATATTAAGTGCAGTAGGAAGTAGGTAAGTGTAGACAGCTGGGGGTATGTGAACAGGGATGTACTGAGAGTGGCATCAGCTACTCCAGCTATGGGAAGCCCTGATGATAGACATATTGCATGTTTTTTTTTATAGAAAACTGGGAAGTATCAAGCAGGACTGTGTATACTACAGCAAATGAAAAAATAGGTGGCAAGGGACTCAGAAGAAAAATAAGTAAAAAAGCAAAGGTTGCTGGATGATAGCATAGAGGGTCAAGTGAACTGAGTGTTAACAAACAATGCATGACTATACAAGTTAGAGAAAGCATTGCAGACCTTATGGGCAGGGACAAAGACTGTGGGAAGTTAAAAGTTCTGATTATTACATGGAAAATCAATAGTATATCATGACTAGAGTAGCTGAAGGTTTTCAGAACAGCACTGTCATTTTTCATCAGATAGTAGAGACATTCTTACAGGAAGTGTGTAAAGATGACAAGGTTATTCATTGCATTCTAATAGAGTTATAGATTGTGAAAGAATAGATAACACAGCTGAGAAATGTTCTGAGAGAGTTGCAAGAGGCAGGTTTAAAAGGAAACAAAGACAAAATACGGTTATTGTCACAAAAAGTAAAATTTCTAGGAACCATTACCAGACCAACAGGGAGGACTCCTTGTCAGGAAAGGGTGAACGGCATTATGCAACAGTCAAAGCCTTTGACAATTTGGGATTTGCATAAGGCAAATCAAAAAGAAGAGTTGACTTTACAATGGAGCTGCACAGAGGAAAAGGAATTTAAAGTGTTAAAGCAGAAGTTAGCACAGGCAACAGAGCTGATAGCTCTCACCAGTAAATTACCTTTTGTTTTGCAAGCAGCAGGAAGGAAAGGACATACTTTCAGTGGTGTTATTACAGTATTGGTCATCAGAAGCATCTCAGTTAATGGATACTAAGTTAAGACAACTTACTTTTTGTAGCAGGAGAATGACTCCTGTAGATAAAGGATATCATCCTTGCATTAAACAGTTGTTGGCCATTTACTGGGAAATAAGACAGTGTATTTGAAAATGTTCTCAGGGATTATAGTTCAAACTGCATATTTGACAACCAAAACTTTGCTAAAATCACTGAAGGGGTTAGTCAGACATTCCTACAATGTATGTGGATGGTGCATTTTTCTGAAAGGATTGGAAGTAGTACACTGGGTTTGCAAAAGGGAGACAAACCAATTTTGGTTGTTAGCAGGATACATTTCATCACAAAGGGCTGAGCTAGAAGCTGTACGATATGTTTTGCAGCATTCACATCACTAAATATTTGCAATGACAGTGCTTATGTAGTAAATTCTCTGTGAGATTGCACATAGCAATGTGGGCTAAAAGATAGTTGACTGATAGTGCAGGACTGATTCAAAAGTACAAGTTGCAGGGACAGTTCAATATTTTAAAGCTAAAAGCAAAGCATCAGCAATGGAAAAATGACCTGCAGAAAGTATGCTAAGAAATAGCCAAAGAGCAAAGTAATTCGTAACAAGAATAGAGCTCTTGTAAACCAGGTAAGGTAAATGTTCCAACCTTAAAAGTAAGGACAGTTCCAGAAAGAAGTGTATGTATACAACAGACAGGATCAAAACCAGGAGGGGTCAGTGAATGCAATATCACAATAGCTAGGGAATACTACATTTGTAGTACAAAAGCATATAAGTGGCTGCCTGTGGAATGGGAAGGAACCTGTTATGTCAAATATGCAATTCCATCAATGAGATTAACTAAAGAATTACCTAAAGGTAAAGTAAGAAATGTCAGGAGAAAGAGAGAATTAGGAAGCAGTATTGGTTCATTAGATCAATCATAGATCTGCAGTCATGACATAAATACAGCAGAAGCAAAAGGGCCTTTGTGCTCTGATCAATGAGGAGTGCTGTACTTGTATTCCAGACAAGACAGAATCCATAAAGCAACATTTAAGTAAAATACAACTAGTATCTGAAAAGGCTAGAAAGACATTGAACAGTTACTTAAGTGATTGGTTAAATGGGTTATTTTCAGAATGGTGAAATCAGGACCCATCAGTGCAGTGTTCTTGGCCTTGGAGGGCACCTTGAAGACTTGTAGTCTAGTGATGGTTGGGGTGAGATGGATATCAGAATTTCCTGAGGAATATTGAGGAGGAGAGGGGAGCAAAGTTTGTGCCAAATTTATCAGCCAGGAGATAAACTATATCTTATGGTTTCCTGTGGGTTGCATCATTTACATTTAATTTGGCACATTGCTATGTATTGCATTTGAGGTTTCAAACATAGAAGAAAGCCTTGTATTTGTCCTTGATGTGGGGAGCTAATTTTACCTCATATTTGGCTTTTGTGGACATTTTAGCCCTCTGAGTTGCTTGTTTAGGTTGATGATAGAAATTTTACTTTGCTGGGTTTTACCACTTTTAGTTTTGCCCACAGGTTTCTTCCATTTGTTGTATAGCATTTTTAATGTTGGAATTCCATCACGGTAAGTACAACAGTTTCAGTGCAGCTGTTCATGTGGTTATACAGGTTTACTGTGAACATTCTCATGGATGGGAGCTTTCAGTTTATTTAGGGTATCACATAGTAGTTGGAAGTTTGCCTTCAAGTAATTCTTAAAAGTTCTAAGGTTTTCAGTTGTCCCTGGTTTTACATGTACCTCAAAGGAGACAGCTTTATGGTCTGACCTGATAGTGAGGACAATGTGGAGAGGGTTGCAGCATTCTTTCATGTTTGTGAGAACCAGCTTGAGGCTAATTAAGCCCCTTATCGATGTATAAACTCACTGGCCCAGGGTATTGGTATTTATGAAGTCCAGGAGTCTCTGGCCCTGTATGTTGTGGGTTGTTTGTGATTCCCAGTTTATATTGGGGAAGCTGAAGTTACACATGAATATGGTTTTGGATTGGATGGGAAGTGTGTTGAGTGTCTTTAAGTAAGTGCTTTGGTTTTCCTACATTATTGAAGGGGAGCCTATAGCTAGCAAGGATATGGTATGGAATCTTATTTATGGTGATTTGGATGTGGAGAAGCTCAAGTCTGTTATGATGATAGTCCAGACCTGGTGTGTGTTTATTTTTAATGTATATAGAGACACGTCCACTTCTGCCCCTTACAGTGCATAGCTGGTCTAAATGTGTTGAAGGCATTGTAGTCCTGCACTGCTGGGATGCTATCTGTGGCTTTAAACCATATCTCAGTGACTGCACAGATGCCTACATTCTCCAAGATAAGAAGAGCCTGCAGGGAGTGGAGTTTCTTGTTGAGACTCCTGGCATTGAGCAGTAACACCCTCAGATTTTCCTGGTTTGGTATAGCTATGTCACAAGGTTTATCTGGTTAGTAGTGAATAAAAAAGGCAGTATGGGGGTGGAAACATTTTTAGCCAGTATTCAAAATCCCAAGCTGGACAGATGCAGACCATCCCTGGCAAAGCAGTGCAGTCTGTCAACCATGTCCTTTCAGACTGAAAAATATTGCACCCCCCCCTCCTTCGAATGACACCATACTTTGTCAACTATTTTCTGTTCATATTGTGGCATCATCCTTGAAGAAGGTAGAATATTGCTCAGTGCTAGGTTTATTCTAGTCAAGGAAACATACTTCAAGAGCTCAATAATGCCTCTATCTTCATATAGTCCAGGGAGGTATGTCTCACATCAACACTCACATGGACAATGACCAAATCATATTTGTACTGGGAGTTAAGTTTCCTGTGTGCATGATGGATCCTGACCCATTAGGCAGATGACCATGACTCTGTCTTTGTTTAGCCTGGTGAGTGAGATATTTGTGTTGAGTCTCTTATGACCAGAATACTGGGCTGAGTAGTGGTATGCTTTATGGGCTTAGAGGCTGAACACCATGGGTTGTGGCTGGATGTGTCTTGTTGAGTGCTGTTTTTTGGAGTGCTCTTGAGGTTGCTGAGGACTTTTTGTGTGTAGTGTCCGGGAGGTCTTTGTAGTTTGGGGAGATTGCATTTAAAAGCCTCAGTGTATGAGAGTCTGCATGACTGGTTTGTACTGTATGAAATAGCTATTGTATGTCTGCTTCTGGAAACTTGTTTGGTAGTGAAGGTGCTTGTAGTGAGAGCCTTGCCTCCAATCCCATTGTATAATAACTGCCAGAATACCAGTCTTTCTCACACTCATTCTTAAACACAGCATATCCCATCTTGCATCTTGTTTTAACACCATCCCACATCTTGGTTTTCCTGATATTATAAGCTTCACCATCAACTACTGGTGCTACCAACTCAGCCATATTCTTGCCTTGGCTTCTGGCGTATCTCTGTCTATCTGTCCTTTTTGTCACTCTTGTCCCTGTCTGTGCTGTTAAGTTTTCATTAGTCTTGCATTTTATTTCCATCCTTTTTTTTCCATTTCTTTTCCATTATTTTCTTTTGTATTGGTTCATTTACGTTCTTTTCCCTACCTACATTGTCATCATCCTTCTTTCTCTATTTTCTCTCTTTGGTCATTTGACTAGTTGCTACTTTCCTCACAAAAATTCCTGTTATCCATCTGCTCTGTTCCTTGTACCTCTTTTCTAGCATTTTTCATTTTGTGTCTTCCTTGACTTGTTATTAATCCATAG